>NC_083641.1:1325000-1636666 GCF_963576545.1 Limanda limanda | reverse complement strand
TCTGCGCCTCAGACACATAAATTGATGTGTCATTCATTTGCTCAGTCTCAGCTTACATTTGAGCTAGTTCACATTAATATATAAAGGACTGTGTGGGAGATATACTGTAGACACAGTGTCCAAGGTTAAATGGGTCATAGGTAGTTTGACATATTCACATTACTTCGAACTAAATCATATTTTATATTTTTGGGAAAAATCCTTGGCTCACTATCCTTTATTAAGAGGACAGACAGTTTCCTGTACTAAGTACGTGGGGTTCGGCAGCAGGCAGCATGTGACCTGGCCGTTTGCCGTCCTCCTCCGATCTCTCCCCCCATTTCACTCTCACTATTATCAATAACCCCAAAAGATCCAAAAAAAAACAAACTCTGCAGTCACTGACCCGCGAAGAGGAATGAAACGACTGACCCAAACCTAAAATCTCACCTCTCAATCAACTGTGAGCCATGTGTGATCTCTTTTGTGCGTTAACTATTGTTGAGACAACACAGCGGCCTAAGAAACCTTGGTGGCCCAGTGTCCAATTACGGTTGTACCCTTTTAGTATTTGTTTTAAGGGCTTAATCGAACACACGACTCTTTCCACACTGTCGTTCACCCACTCAAATGAAAGCTGACACTAGGCACAAGTACAATTATTTAATTTCAAATTGAATGTGCTAAAGCACAGAGCCTGAAGAGTAATAACTGAGCACATACTGTAGGTTCTGGACAGTATCTATCTAACCCTTCCCTGTTCATCCCTCCTTCCCATCACTTCGTTTTCTCCCATTTTTCCCTCTCCTATCGTCCCCTTCATTATCTTTTTTCTACCTTTACCTCACACTTGACGTCCTTTAGGTTCTTTCTTTCCTTCCTAACCTCCCCTCCTCCTAGTCTCCTCTCTTTCCTTTCTCCGCCTCCGTCTGTCATACTGACCCATCTCTCTCTCTTCTCTTCACCAATCCACCTGTTTTCCTCTGTCGCCCGCTGTGCTTTTGTTATCCTGTCCACTTTGCCACATGTCAGCCCCCGTCGCTGGCCATTACTGATGATGTCGCGGCTTCTCCTGCCTATTAACGCTGATGTCGCTGTGCTTCTCAGATCCTGGCGGCGTACAAGGCCCTGATGGAGCGCTTGCTGAGCATGCTGGGAGCTCAAGATTCCACGCAGAAGTCCAAGGAGATTATACAGCTGGAGACTCGTCTGGCTAATGTGAGCTTATTACATGTGCATGTGAGCTTATGTGAGTGTTTGTGCGTGCATGTTAGTGTATGTGCGTGTGTGCATTGTTGTGTAAAATGTCCTCCCTCTCACCAGATAACTGTGTCCGAATATGATGACCAAAGAAAGGACATCAGCACCATGTACAACCGCATCACCCTGAGGGAGCTACAGCGCATCGCTCCTAGTGTGGGTACCACACACACACACACACACACAAACAGCACATAAACATCATTTATGATTTAATATGCATGTGAACGTGGACTGAATCAGACCCACACACAGAGACCTAAGTGACTCTCAAGAGCTGTCCGCCAGCAGGGGTAGTTGATGGAAAACAATGGAGGGATTGGACGGAAGGAGGGGGTGAGACACTGGAGACACTAAGAGGGACAGTCAAGAAAGTGGAGGATCTCCTCTGAAGCAGCGGGAACACCAACAGAGAATCGTCAAGATGTTTTAATGGTCGAGAAGGAGGACTGGAGGGAGGGAGTGGAGATGGAAACTGGGAATGTGCTGAGAAGAAGAAAAATAGTTATATTTTTCAGATTCCCAGCCCAAAAAAACTGTGTGGAAACAAGGGGTGTGACAAGGAAAAGGAGAAACATGGAAAGATGTAGATCAGACGTTGAAGATTCAAATAGAGTACTCCAATGTTGCTTCAGTGTGTTGCAACTAAAACCCTGGAGCTTGTCACTCAAGATTTCTGAAAAAAATACAGTCACAAGGATGCTGCTGTGCAATTATATGTAAAAGCACCAAGCAGGAACAAGCAGCAATCTGCCTTATACCAACTCCCCAAATTTAATTTTAAAAGCATAATTTATGTCTAACAAATGTAAATACGAGCATATGCAGCATACATTAGACAAAGACAAATCAGTTGTATTTGCATTATTTATATCGAGGAACATTGTGCATCCTACCGTCGGCCTCTTGCTAGCAGCAAGATCTGAGCCTGTTTGATTAAGGACCGGGTCACAGGCAGACCTGAAGTAAGGGCACATTTTTAATGGAGGGACAGCAGCAGCCGTGAGGGTTGTACAAGCGATTTCCTTCTCCAGTGTTGTTGCTTGCAGCATTAGCTCTTAAACACCCATTTAATCTGCCCGATTCTCTGCTGTCTGATACACCATCCTCAGCATCTTCGTCTTCATTTGAGTTGAATAGCCTATATACTGAATTGGATTTAAAAGTTGTAGCACTACACAATACAAGTAGCAATATTAGAGGATTATTTCATGTGTGATGTGACTGTAATGAATTTAAGGAAGATATGAGGTTCATGGCTCTTTAAAACTGATTTATACCATTATACCAGTGCAGTTCTATTCTAAACCTGCCTGTTTGGAATAGGCTGTTTACTTTGTCTGTGATACTGCTTGCAGTGGAAACTGTAAAAAGTGACCTGCAGTATTTGAACTGCAGCAAGTAAAGACCTACTGCTGGAAAGAGCTGTTCAATTGTTCATGCAAAGTTTGGTGAAGCTCGACTCAGTATGCAGAACCCTGAACTGGAAACTCAGGTGTTGCCGTTGTTGTGAATGCATTGTAGGCACTTGCGTTGATTAGTCCCATGGCCGCCGCTTCTACATAACGCCTGTTTATTCAAAGTGTATTAATATTGAACGTCCAAATTTTACAATGCACTTTCTTTAGCCCTGAACAAAACATTTACCAAGTGTGGAGCTGATAAGATAAAATGTTCTCGATATCTTCGAGTCCTGTAGGTCGGTGCACACTGTGCATCTTTACTGGAAGAGATAGACAGTAACTGACTCGCTCACTTTGTCCATTTCACAGTTGTGATGTGATATCAATAGTTCCTCATAAAATAACATTACTTGGGCAGCAATAATTGGAAGTGAAAATTGTGTATATGTGGGCCAATTCCCAGACTGAGCTTGGCATTGTGAAGCAGTTACAGGTTAGAGAGAGAAAAATTTAAGTTTCGTCATCATATTTTTAAACTTATTTTCCAAATATTTTCATCCTCATAGCATCTGGGTTGGTATATTTCTCTTTTAAGTGTCTAACACAGGACCAAACTGATTTGGAAAGCATCATGGTCCGTGGCCTGGAACTCCCAACAATTCAAATAGTATTTAGCACATTTGACAACAACTGTATTTAACCTAAAAAAGAAGTGACTCGATCATTCCTTGTCCAACCACAGCTTCACTGGAAACGGCTGCTGGACAAAATCTTCCTCGAAAACCTCTCGGAGGACGAAGAGATCGTGGTGCTGGCTACTGACTACTTACAGAAAGTCTCTGACATCATCAACACCACTTCAAAGAGGTATGGAGCAAGAGAGAATGGCTGGCGTGTGGTTTGACGGCCGAGGGTGTGGGGCAGGGAGAGAAAGATGAGGGCACTGAGGTGTATGGAAAATTGATGAAATTAGACCCATGCATTTTTGAGTCTTTTCTTTTTGAGTGCGAGTAAGCGCTTTTATTCTTTAGTTTGTGTGTGTGTGTGTGTGTGTGTGTGTGTGTGTGTGTGTGTGTGTGTGTGTGTGTGTGTGTGTTCCTTTGGTTTAGGGCTGTCACTACTATTTTGGCTACAACGTATAATGTCACGAGTTGTATGGATTGGGCTTTGAGTGCTGCTATGCATGTATTTGTGTGCGCATAAGCCAATGTGTGTGTGCGTGTGTGAGGTGAGTCACTGTTGGGTGAACTTCCACTTCTACAGCAAATGATTATTATTGATCTCACACCCACACCTTTCTACCACCTGCAGACTAAGAAAGATGCACATGGACGGACACACACACACACACACACACACACACACACACACACACACACACACACACACACACACACACACACACACACACACACACACACACACACACACACACGCACACGCACACTTACTTCATCCCCCCTTCTTCCTCATGACAGACTCCATAGGAAGCTTTAGAGGGCTGTTGCACACCAGGATGTGTGTTACAGCCACTGACAGGACTATACTGTTGATGGTGTTCGGCCTCATTATGGGACTCACCAGCTTCTCAGTCATCGTCATTACGTGGGCACAGAGCTCCTAACCCCCACTTGCAAGCAAAGGAGCAAAGAAAGGGGAAAAAAGTTGCCAAAGAATCCGAGAACTGGATATCGGACAGATGCTTTTTTTTATTGTACAGTAGACTAGAGGGGTTTTTTAACTCAAAAATACTGACCAAACGCAGTGCGTGATCTAAAACAAAAAGAGGACTTTTCATGTTCCACTCAGTTACTTTTTACAGGTCTAAAGGTCTTTTCTAATTTCTGAACTTCAGATTTTGTATGATTTTTTTTTTGCCTGAAACAAAGATGGGTAACATTTACTCCAAGTTGCCTGCTATCTCTTTTTGGTTGACTGGATGGTTGACTGGATGGTTGACTTGGCGGTTGACTAAAATGTCACCTCTACCTTTTTGTTAGGCAAAGAGGTGGGTGGTACTTCATTTGTCACAACAGCAAGTCCACATGTTAAACATGGACCAGGTCACTGTGTTGTCACTATGACCCATCAGTTCCTCTGGTCAACCAATCAGTGCCTCAACCTGTTAGACCTGAACATCGTGTACGCTCCAGATCAGAACTTGACACAGAGAAAGACACATTAACTAACAAGTCCCCTCATCACTGAACAACTATTCCTGAGATGAACACAACAAGAGCAGCAGCTAGAATCAGAGGATCAATTTAAACTTGAATTGGAACTGCCTACAAAATCATGATTCCAGGAGAGCCATTTCTTTTGACAGGGTTTTACCACCACCACTTGGTACACGATACGGTAAATGCACAGTATAACAGTGGTATTATCTACCATTCAAAGTGCTTCACAGTACAAGTATCACACCATTCATACACTGTCGGCACCGTCAGGGGCAATTTAGGTTTCAGTATCTTGAACCGAACTGTTGGAACAGGGATCGAACCACTGACCTTTTGGTTAGTGGATGACCCTCTCTACCGCCTCAGACAAAGCCACAGAACTGCCGTCAGTTTTCTATGTAACATCAGCCCAACTCATATGTGCCATCATGCAAATGACTTCATGGTTGCTATAAATTGCTCAATTTTATGTCTGCACTTGGATTTTTCCTTTCTCCAGTTAGATTGTATTTATATTTATTCATAGTAAATGTTTTTTTCTTTACTTCTTATTATTGTATCCACAAACCTTTGTATTTTATATAAATTACTTTAATGATCAACAACAGAAGAATGTATATTTCTGCTCAGCTCCCATCAGTGTCAGGTTTTCTGTTTGGAGCTGCTATTTTTTTTAGAACAGACTATTCCTGATCCCTTTTATCTGCTCTCCTGCTGAGCTCCATCTTTGTGAAATGTAGTTGTACATCACAACAGTCCTGCATGCATATGCATTGAGTTGGGGTCATATCATTGAAGGGTTTCATTATCTCCTTTGTGAATATACAGCTACCTGCGCCTCTATCCAATCCATTATCGCAGCCTCACTTCTCCACAGGTTGCAGGAGCCAGGTTTGATGCTCTGTCTCTTCTCTTGTTGTTTACCAATCTTCTCTCTGACTGGTCTGTCCATCCATCCTTCCTGATGGCTTCAGTAATAAACTAGACTCTGCTTCCATCACCCTCTCTCCCTGTTTTCTCTCCCCTCCACCTGTAGCTATATGAAATCCTGTCTTCTCTCCCTGTTATCATTTCTTCACTCAGTCAGGGTGAAACTCCAGTGCGGAGCTATACACAGCAGCTTTACTTGTATTAGGTTGGAGGACTGACCTGATATTTTTTCAAGAATAGTTAAAATCAATGGAGCAGTTGTTGACTTATTCAGTTTAGCTCCAAAATTCGTGCAATTCCCATAATGCAACTCAACACGTTTTGCTAGAAACTCTCTGCCTGGTAAACGCCAGAAAATTGCCCAAATTTGAACATAAATGGACTGTATTTATATAGCACACACATATCCATTCAGTGCTTCTATATAACACGCCATTCATACACTGCTGGCTCAGCTGTCAAGGAAATTTTTTGGGGTTTACTATCTAACCCAACTTCTGAATGCATAGGAGCCAAGATCAAACCACTGACATTTTGGTTAATCGACTACATCTTGATCCATAGTTGCCCCATCGGCTGTTCAAGTCCATTTCAAAAACATCTGACCTTCGTAATGTCATCATGCTTCTAGCGACTTCAGAAGGATTCCTGCAGAGCCTCAACAGTAAGTGCATATAGGGCTGGACAATTAACTGAAAATGTATCTAAACCGACATGTATAACCTCTCATCAACATAATATTTGTCATGTCTAATACTTTTCCCGATGCGTGCATTCACAAACTGTTGGGTTTCCGCAATTTTCCGCGCCATATTACCTTGCATTACACTAAGCAGAAGAGATAAGCAACTGGAGAGAGATACAGTGAGAGATACAGTGAGAAGAGGAGCTGCACACAGCTCTACAATGATGCTACTGCACTTAACAATAAGTTAGAGACTGTTTCTGTTAGCACAAGAAGTGCAGATTTTTTCCAGCTCATTATGAAACTGCAGTGAGACAGGAAGTTTTGAGCAGGAATGGGCTTCCATACAATGACAGTTAGCAGCAGCAGTTTGAACTTTTAAGACTTTATTCCTCTCTGTCTGTCTCTTCTTTCAGTCAGTCTTCTTTTCTCTCTTACCCTCGGTTCACCTAACTCTCCTATCCCCTAATCCACCACCTCTCTCCATCTGTCTCTCGTTCCCCATCTTCTCTGGCTGCTCTCTCCTTTTCAATTTTGCATGACCACCCTGTAGTTGCCCTCAATCTGCCTCAATCTGCCTCAATCTCCCAACTACTCTCTGCTCTCCCATCTCTCCATCTGCCCCTCTGCCATTGTTACCTATCTATTCCTACTTCAATCAATTATGGGGGCTACCTTCTGTCATCTCCCTCACCTGCTCCTCACTCTCTCCCAACATCTCTGTTGCTATCCTCTCTCTTTTTAATCTCTCTTGCTCAGTCTCCACCTCCAGTCTGTCTCCAGGTTCCGTCTCCTAGGAAGTTCATTTTAGATTTTAAACAAAGGTTGGCGTTGCTCATTCACACACACACACACACACACACACAGTTGTACAAATGGTGGAATGGCACTATGGGGTATTGCTCATTAGCATTGCCTTGCTCACATCAAGGGGTCCTTTCCACCACTGCCAGTTATTAACAAGTCACACAGCTTGTAGCAAGAACAGAAAACACATCCACACATATAAATACAGACTCCAGGAAACTAAAGTTAACATTCACATGGAGATAACACCAGGAATCTGTTCCTGCAAGTGCAAAATCCTGTCAGAACAAAAAACACTTCCTATCTCCAGTGTTTCATCTGTTGGGTAGGTTTGTTACTCCATGTTTCCTTTCCCAACTAATTAATTTGACAAAACATTACTTCACTATAAGTAGGGATATTATATGCTATTGACTTCATAAATAGATGTCGCAACAGCGGAAATAGCATAAATATTAATCAAGTAATATGGAGTCTACAGCCATGCTAGCGGCTCTGTGAGGCTCTACTTATCAGTGTTGTGTTGAGCTTGTTAAGCTAAGAGCTAACATCAGTATGCTAACACGGTCACTATGATAATGTTAGCATGCTGATATTTATTCTGTATTCATGCAATGTTAGCAGAAGAGGAAAACACTCTTTATTCAGACTCCGGTGGTGATGCATTTGCATTGGTTTTTCCAACAGTTTGTTGACGTGTCTGTATAGTTACCCTCACCATGAGGGAAATATTTATACTTTCAGGTGGACACTACTGATACTGGCTTAAATTTGGTCAGTTTGGTTTTAATTAGTCATGATTGACAGCTGACGCTGACTCACAATTGGTAAAGCGTCTGTATCAACTGGACTTCGCTACCAGGGCACCATCCCTAGATCACTACTGTACAGACTGAGGCACACTCGCACGATTCCATTGTTTAGCCTCATATAGCTGGAGTCAAAGGTCGTGGCAGAGGTGTTGGCCCGTGGTGTCATTGTCCAGTAGAGCAGACGGTGAAGTGGTTTTGTTCTTCTCAATGCCACAAACGGCCACAGAAAAACTATTTTCTACACAGTCATACTTTGCTGAACTTTTGTCACTCACTGACGCCCACACACACAAACACACACACACACACAAACACACACAGATCAAGAGTGCATTGAACTCATTACAGACCCAAAGGCATTGGAACAGACTTTTATATGAATGCAGACAGGGAGAGGAGTGGATTCTTGGTAAATTGGAGGAACAGTTTGAAGTTGAACTCTGAGGTGAAAAGGTGTCCGACAGGAACACGGACAGGTGCTTCATCTGACTGTTGTGTTTCATGACAACGGGATGGACGGTAAAAAAAATGAATGGATCTACCATCTCACCAGCTTCCGTTCATTTCTCACTTCCCCTCCTGCTCTCCTACTATTGACACGTTGTATTTCTTTCCTCCTATACCTCCTGTCCAGTGTCATTTCTTTTTTCATTTCCCTTCTTCATTCTTTTCCCTTCTCCATGGCTACATTTTCCGATGTGTTTTTCTTTATCCATCCATCCATGCCTCATTCAAACTCCATCCTAATCCTTTCCCTTTACTACCAATCATGTCTCCCTCTATGCATTAAGTATTTTCTTCTCCTCTGTCTTCATTCTCTTAAACTTGGTTTTGGGTTGCTATTGACAACTCCATCTATCCATTGTACTCTCATTTTCTCCTCTGTCCCTTTTTTCTCTCTCTCTCTCCATCTTTTAGGCATCTTATTGACTGATCCTTTTCTCCATTGTTATCTCTCTCCATCCTTACCATACTCTCACATTGATGGCTTTCCCATCATACAAGGCTACTGACAAGAGAAGTCACACGTCTGTCTCTTCATGCTCCATCCATCCATCTTTCTCTCTCCCTCCAGTGTCTCTGTGTGTGTGTGTGTGTGTGTGTGCGTGTGTGTGTGTGTGTGTGTGTGTGTGTGTGTGTGTGTGTGTGTGTGTGTGTGTGTGTGTGTGTGTGTGTGTGTGTGTGTGTGTGTGTGTGAGTGTGTGTGTGTGTGTGTGTGTGTGTGAGAGTGTGTGTGTGAGAGTGTGAGAGTGTAGTCCCCCTTGCATTGGGGTGACTGCAGCCAATCCCATTAGCCAGATGAGCAGGCCTCCAATGAAGGGGAAAGCACCAGCCTCTCGCCCACATACCCCCTCTCTCTTCTCTCTCTCCGTCTGCTCACTCTGTTCATCCGTCACTCTCGAGGGCGTGTGCAGGGGTAGGTGGTGTGTGTTATTTCTCCTGCCTGTTTGAAGACTAGCGGGGAGAGTCTCTCATTTCATGTGTGTTTGTTTAGAGGTGTTTTAAGCAAGACAATAAAATTGAGTTCACGAGTAACCCACAGAAAAGATGGAGCACCAGCGGTGGGTTCACTTCCTGCTGGGTCCACCACTTTTAAAAATGCACACTCGAGGTAGTTGTAAAGCTTTTGTTCACAAACGTTGGATTTCATGGTTAAGTAGCTTTCAGCAGTCGAGGACTGATTCCCAGCTGGGCCTCCCAAGCTGAAAATACATGCAGTCCTGCTGCTATATGGTGCATTGGATGTACATCTCACGCATAAATGTGTCCGCTTTTCTCTCTCTGTGTTTGTGTTTGTATTTTAGAACCTTTTTTTTCTTTTTATGTCTCATTACTACACTTTTATCTTAATATTTTATATGTAAAATATTATATCTCTGCTGTCTGCATATCCAGAAGTGAAGTTTGGACCAGAGGAGGTTTTCCCCCCTCTATTACCTACAGCAGGGGTGTCCAAACTTTTTATCCCGAGGGCCACATACAGAAAAAAATACGAAGGTCTGGGCCACTCACGCCACCACGCCCCCCTGCCCTGGAGCGGACTGTTGACCATCGCGTCGCTCAGGGCGGGGGGGGGGCGTAACGGTGTTAACTGAGAAGTACAATACAGTGGGCCATAGTCCATTACATTACATTTAGCTGACGCTTTTATCCAAAGCTACTTATAATAAGTGCATTCAAGGGTACCCGAGGGTACAAACCCAGAACAACAAGAATCAAGAAAGTACAATTTCTTCAAAAATAGAGCAAAACTACAATAAGTGTGCTATAAGGAAGTACCATTTAAGTGCTACTAAATTGTTAGTTTAAAAAAAAAAAAAAAAAAAAAATTATTATTATTATTATTTTTTTTATTTTTTTTGAGGCGGGCCAATTTAAAATGGATGGCGGGCCGCAGATGGCCCGCGGGCCGTAGTTTGGACACCCCTGACCTACAGGGTCATTACCTGTGCTCATGTGTTGATGCAGTGCACATGGACAGTATCTTTTAATCTCCCTATCCTCCACATTAAAAAAGATTCACTTAATGATCCTTCACTTAGTCCTCGAGTAATTAAACTTACTTCCTGATCTGTAGAGGACTCTGGCAGTCAGGCCCTCTGCTTTCGTTTAGCTCAGCTGTGACTCCATGACTGTGCAAAGCACACATGACATGCAGGGAAGAGTGGGGTGATGTGACCCTCTAGGGGAGTTTCAAGGGGACTAATGATAAATTGATGGCATTTGATATATTTTGTGACTAATTCCAATCACCATGTAATGCAAAAGATGGGATGTTTAGAAGAAAGTTTGTTGCTATGAAGGATTGTTGAAAATGTCTTTGAGTTTCCTTTGTCAAAACATTCATACAAATACAAATTGCTTTACTAATTACCCATCTATTAGTTATAAAGTGTATCAGTCAATCAATAACATTTTATTTGCATAGCCCATATTGTATAGCCCATATACACAAATCACAATTTGTCTCATAAGGCTTAACAAGGTGTGACATCCTCTGTCCTTAACCTTCAACAAGAGTCAGGAATAACTTGTTCTACTAATTGTTCTTCTAATGACTCCTCACATCTCTTGTATTCAACAATGGACTGTAAAAAGTAGGACAACTTGACAGCTTCCCCTAAAAGTGAAGCCATACTATTTCCATAACCACCTGGTGGCTGGCTGCACAAGAGGTCATAAATCTTGAGTTAAATAATTTTATCTCCATGATGGTTTCTGTCATTTGAGGTAGTTCTTATCACACTGATATTTGTTCATGTGTTCATTTCTACAGTCAGTTTGGTTTTAATTAGTTATTTGATGGTATAGAGATTAGAGTGAAAGGTCATGATTGACAACTGAAGCTGACAGTTGGTGGAGCCCTTGTATTCCCATGACCTCGCTAACGAAGCTCCATTCCTGATTGCTACTGTGCAGTCTTGTATTCAGGATATTGTAGCTTCATTACTGGATAGTGGGAGGAAGTGGGGACAAGTCATCCATCTTTATATACAGTCAAAAGCTGTGTCTCAATTCAGGGCTGCATCCCTCTGAGGATGCGGGCTACCTATCCCACAAAGACCCCCCCTCTTGACGGCAGCATAGACAGCATAGTTTGACCCGATATGTGGCAGGAGAGGTTAGACCAGGATTTACCTATTGGATCCTTCATTGCTTGGGAATGGAAGGACACATTTGTTAGCTGCATTTGAAGTAGCTGTTGAAATGGAACTGTCTATTCGCACTGCTGTCCTTCAGTCTTCAAATGCAGCCTCTGAAGATGCGGCTCCTGAATTGAGACACAGCTTATTTATTCATCACACCCTCAAATTCTGAGCAAACATCTTCTGATTTTAAATATATACATACTCTCTCTCTAACTTTCTCTCACACACACACACACACACACACACACACACACACACACACACACACACACACACATTTCTAGCCCCCACACCAGCCTGAGACATCTCTGTCCGGTCTCTCCCCCTGAACACTTGAGGACAAAATTGACATCAACCATCCATCAAACAATGCATCACTGCCAAAACCTGGTAATTAGAGGTTGGTACTACAATAGGAAGTCAAACTGCTACAGCCTGACCTTAGCTGTAAATTTGTCAAGTGATGAAAATATATTTTTTATTAACCTTGTGATTTCTAGTGTTTCACTACCAGTCTGATATACAAGTAGTTTAACAAGTCAGAATACGTGCATCGTTTTCAGATCACCATAGCAGCAGTCTCATGAGTGTTCTGACTCAATGTAACAATGATTTGAGGGCTGGATTTAAAACGGTATCTACGACTTGTTATGGATGTAACAGCATCACATTACTTTTGTATTTAAGTGTTTGCAATGACCGTTGTCCTGCTTTCTGATGAAGACTGCCGCATTTAATCGGCTAGTACACTCAAACCGTGCAGCCATGAAAAGAAAGCAAACCACAGGTGCAAATTTAATTAACGTTGTGTGTTTGTTTTTTAGAAAGCACACAGCTCATTGTGGTTATCCCCCTTTGCTTTGAGAGATTACTGTCATCGCTTTTCTTCATAGATGCCTGGAGTAAAACCTCGCTCCTCTCCCCAACGCTCCCACACATCAGGAGGAGATGTAGGTTTTACCATTTCCATATAGATGACTTCCATACGTGTATCTTCTCTTTTGAGGCACACACAAAATCTGCCGCACACAGGTGATGACAAAGTTACACAGAGCAGCTAATCGCGTGAGGCATGCAGCCACACATGTAACACATGTTGATTAGCTGATGGTGGCTGATGATCAAGGACACCACCTGAGGCTCTCGTTCATTTATTCGCCCTCCCCTCACTCCACCTCCTGCTTTCCTTTCACTTTTCCCGTCAATTAAATTCACTTCACAAGTGCTTTGTTGGCGGGGACCTCAGGGTGCTGTCGCCAAGGCGCTTTTGATTTAATATCTGGTGTTGCATCAAAAAAAGGAAAAAACAGTGGAAAACAACAACATGCCTCGAGGTTCGCATGGCGATCTCCCAGTAGGGGTGACTGAGGTGGGCATTTGTCTCCGCAGGGCAGATGAGATGTTTGCACCCAGTGGGGGCATGAGGACACAGCAGCCCTCTCTAACTCTATCGTCTGGGGGAGTTCGGGGAGACACAGCTTGAATACATTAATGAATGATCCATTCTCTCTCCTCCCACTCGACACTTTCCTCACCCTTCAGCTGCCCCTCCGCTGAGTGTCCCTCTGGATTCGAGAGAGCTGTGCTTTAACTGTTAGACCCTCTTGACTCCTCACCACTCGCTCTCGATCACTGTCCCCCTCTGGTTTTCCCTCTAACTTTTCTGGCTCGGAGGACAAATGTAAAAACAGAAACTGGTCCATGAGGAAGATTGCGACACTGCAGACTTCGCTTTACAAAGACTCAAGTCTGTCCATAGTCCTATAGACGTACATTAAAGAAGCAGAGTGCACATCTCCACCAAGGCCCAACAGTCCCCTTAAAATCAATCAAACAGCACCAAATTTGACACTAGATATCAGTCCTGTTTTCTGTGCCTGATGTTTTTCATCAAGATCCCTGAATGATTCCTGGGCAAATTGGTGACAATGTCAAAAATGTTCTTTCAAACAATATTCGGAAAAAATCCAGAATCTGCCCCTTTCTCTGGATCCCCATCAGCAATGTATGAATTCTTCCTTGCCTCATGTTCAATCCCTCCACTATTCATCGAAAAACATCTGTCTCTCATATGGTGTTTGCAGAGCTGTTACCGTGTTTCAATGGTTGATTAAATCCAAACCAAATCTATGGAAATGTAACTGACCCGTCCTTTCCATGTCATCTGTCTTAGGGTTCTCCATAACTACATGCTGTGGCGCATTGTGGTAGCGCTGAGCGAACACCTGTCCACCGCCTTCCGCAGCATCATCCACGAGTTCTCTCGGGAGATTGACGGCACAGAGCAGCAGTTGGAGCTGGGCCGGCTCTGCCTCACACAGGCCAACAAACACTTTGGCATGGCTCTAGGAGCCCTGTTCGTCCACCAGCACTTCTCCTCACACAGCAAGGCTAAGGTATGGATGGATGGATGGATGGATGTTTGGACTAAAGATGGATGGCTCTATTGTGATGGTTTTCCATTTGGTCCCAAATTTGTTAATTTTCACTTGATGATTTAGACATACAGAGAGTAATTAATCAAGCATAGACCTTGGGGAAAAAATTTTTTTTTAAAGGTTTTATTTGGGTATTATTTTTCTATATATTTTAGGTGTAAGTGTGACTCCAAAGTCACAGTTTTGCTTGATTTTTGGTTTTATTTTACTGTCCGGAACAGTGAAAACATTATTTACTGATATTAATTGACTATCTCTGAAACTTCAAAACCAGTGCACTACAAAACTGACTTTATAGTAGTTGCATACCATATGCATTTAATTTGTAATATGAAAGTGAGATAGCATTAATGTTCTCTGTCATTCCTCTCCCTGGGCAATGAATATCTACCTGTAGTACATGGGCAGAGTCGGTTGGTGCCCAGAGAGAACAACATATATGTCATAAAATTCCATCTGGAAATAAGTAAACCAATAGTAGTAAACCAAAACTAGCACATTTGGTCTAAAAGCTAATGCAAGGAAGCAGCCCAAATCCAACCCGGTACTTTGTCACACTCTGGCAAGCAGTGCTTTAATTGCATGTGACTCCATTCGCTCAAATGATGCAAATAAAGTGGCTTCCTGGGGATGTAACAACATTTTTTGCCAACCATTTTCTTGTTGACTACACAGTTTAAGAACCAGCCACACTCCTACGCTGGGTCTGGCCTTACACGGCACACAACTTTTCGGGAAGTTGCATTGGGGGAGATAATTCAGACATTTCAGAATTTTAAGACCGAGTTTGGAGATTTAACCCTGTGTCAAGCTGCAACTGTATCATTTATTTTTAATGAATGTTTTTCCAGCAATACTTAGACTAAGATGTTTGCATTAAAGGGACTCTCACCTTTGTTGCATTTGAGAATTACAGCACATTCAAATCATCCCGCCTTCCTCCAATGCCCCACCCCCTCGTTCCCATCCGCGGTGTTTTATTTAAGAAACTTTATTTACACAAGCAGACTTACAACCATCCCGGTGTTTTTATTTTTTTGAAGAAACTTTATTTACAAGCAGACTTACAACCCACTGCCTCCGCGCACGCACGTGAGTTTTTGTTTACCAAAGCAATGGATTCGGATTCAGAAGCACCGGTAAGTTATCTAGTCCTCTAGTTGAGGACGCGCCTTGATGACGCGGGCCCGAATGCGCCACAAGAAGCAGACGGAAAACCTGCATGTCCATGCAGCAAACAGACAGGTCTGTCGGCCAATAAGGTCCTTCGGTCCGAAGAATTTTATTGGTTGAAGTTTTCACTAAATATTATGAGAGTGAAATAATTGTTTGTTTTTACTCCTGGTGGGTCTGTCTTGCATTTTAGAGTGTCATTACCTTATTAATACCAATTTAACCTTATCCAAAAAAAGTGTAAAAATGCAACAAAGGTGAGAGTCCCTTTAATGAGCAATTTTCTGCAGTCCCAATGGTTCCAAAAAAATACTTGGAGAGAAATTTCACTAATGTCAAACTACGCGATGTTCAAAGGCAGCAAGAGGAAAACCCACATAACTGACCAGGAATTAAATTTTTGTGACAGCACTTTTTGCTGAAATATAACAATATTTTAGAGTAGTTCCATCAAATCTGACACTAAGGGTTGTGACAGGCACGATGTAGGGGGGGTTCCCATTGTCGGTTTTGACATGTCTAGATGACTTAGAGGGATTTAATTTGGATTAATCACAGCCATCTCCTTAGTCTCTGTACCTCTCACTAACTGCTTCTTTTTGTTTCTGATTTGTTCTACGCTGAGGTCAATCTTTTTCTAATTCTCACTTCTGCCATTTTGTCGCCTTCTCTTTCACCTTTATCCTCCCCTATATGTATTCTTATCTAGTCTGGTGTCAATTCTAGGACATGGGGATCTGGGTCCCAATGGAATTTCTGACCTCTGTAACCCTAGACTCTAAGCCCTCCATCATCGCCTTTCCACCTCCTCCACCTCCTCCTCCTTCTTCTTCTTATACTCTGACTGTCCAACCGTGCACGCTCTCTTGCTTTGAGCTGCCTTTTCTTCTCCTCTTGCAAACTTTAAAATCTCTGCCAAAGCTCAGGACTTTTAAAGCAAGTCGGACACAAGTGGATGAGTCCACTAATTACTTTCTATGTACTGTACCTTAATTGAAATTAAAGTTTGCAAGCTCCCAATGTTCTATTTAAGATTCTAATGAGATACAAAGTGTAAATTTCAAAGACAATTCAAGTCAGTGGCTTCTGTCTGATGAAGAAAATAATGGAAGAGAGGTTTTTTTTAGGGTCAAGCCTCCATTAGGGCATGTTGTTAACCTAATAAAATGGGTGTTGAATCCATAAGCATCTAAACATCACACTACTGGTCCTTTAGAGTGTCTACAGGATAGAAAGTCTCACACTTGCTGCACTTTCTGATGTTGTCCCTGTCCTCGTCGATCATTTTACATTGCTCTGAGACATGGGTGTGTACAATGCTGGCATGTCCACACAGGTTGGAGACCTCATTATCAACACCAGAGGTACCAGACCTGAGGCCAGTGGCGATGTGTGTAGCCTTGACTGACTCACTGATGCTGCTTGCCTCAGCATGACCTGGAATTAATGAGCGTCAGGAGCTGAGAGGCTGACAGGAGACAGAGTGGGAAAGACAAGCTTTGTTGTTACTCTGAATCGCCAATGTGGAGATATTGTCGAGGGACACAACATGTCCCGGTGCCATTCAGGAGTAGCATTTCTGCTTACCGTGGGTTTTAGAAAGCACCAGTAGAGTTCTTTCAAAGGTTATTTGAGGTTTGGACAGAAGAAGTTCTTTGCTCCTATCAAGAGAAAAGACAATTTATTTAATAATTTAATTATGTTTAGTGCCAAAACATTTTAAATTATTTTGGACACATTATCTGTATGTGGCATCTAGAGCGTGGTTAAGATAAGATATAGAGTCTGAAACAGTTGTTGTCATCGATTCTGACGGGACGTGAACTCTGCTCTCTAACATAAAAGTCGGATACTAACAACTATCCAACACCTCAACCCTTACACACTTACATTGTGCCATGCTACATAAAGGTGGGTTTGATGTGAATCATGTGGAATTATACAGTGTACACATTATTACCAGGGACACTGAGCCTAAAACTGCATGTGACAAACAAATATCCACAGAATCATTGTACATAGACCTATGCAGCTTCTGGTTATTTAAAGGGCAACTCCATCAGCTTTACACATCAAGCCTGTTTGTGTCTTGAGAGGAAGCTGTGCTGTACGATAAACTTCCGCAACTGACGTGACTTGAGTCAATATCAGCTCTGTCTGGAGATTACATTTGAAAGGTCTCAAATCTGGAGGTGTGGACGTGGAACGAAGTTAGTTTATCAGACCTCTGGAGTCTGTTCTGCATCTCTGCTTGAGACTAGTGGCTCCATACAGCATTAGCTGCTACAAGCATAACACGCGCACACACACACACACACACACACCGATCTTCAAACAAACTGCCTCCAGTCCAGTGGCAGGGTTTGAATAAAAAAGATTATTTTGATCTTTATCCTTAAAAAATATATATGTACTGTGAGTCCGTCAATAGGCTGTGATGGAGCAAGTGCTCCACAAAAGTAACACACTAACTTTTCCACTTGGGTAAAATGAATGTACTCACAGAATTTAAAGTAAAAATTCCTTGCTGAGTCTATTGCCTAATGCAACAGTCTACTATGTAATTGCAACTGAGTCTTCACAAGTGAGCAGGATTTAATTTTACCTGCCCACTCTGATTGGTTCAGTCGACCAATTCCCCTCTCGTTATTGATTATTAAAAAATATATTAAAAACAATATGAACATGTTACACAATACATTGCAGTTGAAATGCATTTGAGTGAAAGTAAATATATTTGCTGATACAGTATATTTTGTGAAGTAAGTAAAAAGACCGGGAAATAAATCTACTGAAGTTAAGAACAAATACATGAAAAATCCACTGTTTATGTGTGCACTGCTAAATCCATGGACTCCTTTAATTGGAATTTTGAAAATAATTGACACGACAGATATGAGACAATATCACCAAGCCTGGTTTAATTGAAGGTGGTTCATTTCCATTGTGGGTACTCCACACGACAAATTGGAATTAGCATCACACACAACTGACTTTAAGAGCCATGAAGTCCTTGAAGTCTGTTTAACTTTGGGGAGAGCCCGGGCCAAAACAACAAACAAAATAACCCCATTTAGAAACAACACCACACTTCTGAATGAACCACAAAAAACTGTTATAATACTAAACTTCCTAACACCCAAAACAGGAGAAAAATGGGTGAGGCCAAAAATAGCAGCTCTACACTTCAAAGGTTTTGGCAAGATTTACAAAGGACAGTGAAATTAAAACTGAAAGTAGAAGATACTGAAAAAGGAAACAATCCAAAAGAAACTCTAACTTTATGCTAAAGCACCAGGTTATCAGAGAGCCACAGGTTAAGTTTGGTCTAACACAGCTCTCCACACACATACACGGTGAGAGGTGCAGCACCTCAGGTCTGGGCCGATCAGGAGCAAGGATCCAGAGCTTACTCTCTACGACGAATTTCAGACTTTGAAATAAAAAATCTCATATTTTTGTTGGGTGAGAAGGACGAGGACAAGATCATCATCACTGAATGGTATTGAATCCTCATTTTTTTCTGAGGAATGACATGTGCCAAATCTTCTCAAACTTTTTAATGAAAAAATTTTGCAAATTTGTATCAGTGCCGGTAAGAAGAATTTTGAAATGTGGAATATTCGAAGGCAAGTCCCATTTTCTTGTTTATTTTTCACACCCCTGGTGTGTAAAGGGCTGAGTTAATCATGTCTTACAATATGCAGTGGTTATCATGCTACATGCAGACATTTGCAGCCTTCATGCTTTGTGGACTGAAAATCCTAGTTGACCCATTTCAGTTACTCTTACTTGTGTTGGTGCTCAGCTGGAAAACAGCACAGAGTCCCATGTTATTTAAACCTTTTATTCAATCACATAAAACCAATCCATTGATGGCGGAACACTTTGACTTGGGATTTGTGGCCTGTCGCAGCTGAACAGAGGGTCAGTGGTTACTAGACTGGAATTAGCATTACACACAACTGACTTCAAGAACTGCAGCTTAATGTGACGACACAGGTGGAGCAAACTCAGCATTGTAACTCTCTGATTTATTATACATTTAGATGAATCTTTTTATGGTAGATGTACTGTATAAATAAAGAGCTTTTCACTGCAATCTACCAATCAAAGGACTTTACAGTACATTTACACACATACATACGGCACCTTTATACACATTTAACACCCTATCTCTAACACACACCATTCACACAATTTCTGCACGGGCGTCAGGGGCACTTTGGGGCTCAGTATCTTGCCCAAGGACACTTTGGAATGCAGACTGGAGGTGCTGGGGATTGAACCATCGCACATCTGATTAGTGGACGTCCCACTCTACCTCCTAATTCTTATTAACCAGTCATATTAGCACAAGCAATGATACACAGAAAAGCACTCTTGGCAAGTGTTCACCACTACCACCTGCTCCCAGCAAGAAACCACAATTGATGGCAGAGGAAACTTGCATTTACAATTATTAAAAAAACTTTCCATACTGTCATAACATCCGCTGAACATGTGTTTATGGAGATCCACGTAGGTTGTAATATGTTTTAAGGATTTTGACACTTCTTCCAATATGATGTAATCTCCCTCCAGGTACAGGAGCTGGTGGAGGACATCAAACACTCCCTGGACCTCCGTCTGCAAGATCTGGACTGGATGGATGAGGCCACCAAGGAGGCTGCCAGAGCAAAGGTTCGGAACCTAAGTCAGCTTCTGCATCGCAGACACAGCTCCCTGCCAGATCCGATTAGTATTTGAAAAGGATTTAATTATTTCTTTGCAGTTCTTTTCTTTCCAGGGCTTTGATTGATTGCTTGGTTAGATGGAAGTGTGTGATAGAATACATCAAGGGCTTGACATTGAGAAGTGAGGATCTCCTAATCCAGATCTCTCTGAGGTGCTGCTTTAGGGTCTGCACTGCAAGATATTCCTTCTAATACTTTTACAATATGGAGTTATAATCCTTTTAGAGGGCCATGCTGAATATAAAGAGCTTCCTTGTAATCCTATTACTTTGGGTTTGCTTGATTAGTGTGTGTGTGTGGAAGGATGGTTGTGTACCTTGGTCCCTAAGCGAGTGTGTATGAGTGTTTGTAAATTATTGCAAATGGATGTTACGTGATTTCAGGCCAGCCCTTCCTCCTCTACTTCTCCATCTCTTCATCATCCTCTCTCCCTCCCCCTCGCAGCTGAAGCACATGATGGTGATGACAGGATACCCAGACTTCCTGCTCAAACCTGAGCTCATAGATCAGGAATATGGGGTGAGTCACAAACTGTCCAGCCATCACCATGCACAAGTACCCACCCTCACTGTTAATCCTATTTCCCAGCAACCCCTCCCCCTCTCCAGAATCACTTTCCAGCAGCCATTACAATGCAGCCTGGGTGATTGTATTCAGATCGAGCAAAAATACATCATGCACGGAAGTATATAAACACGCACTGATGAGAGTGTTCATATAAATCGCATGCTTTAAGTATGTAAATCTAACGAGGTAGCACATGTAAAACCTGGGAGCAGTTCAGCTGGCAAAGAAAATGTGCAATCAGGAGTGTGTTGATGGAGAGCTTGTGGGGACAGCTGCATAAATAAAAGATAAGTGTATACTTTACATCTGCGGACAACTGGGATGAGGATTTGCCTAATTGTGGGTGGAGAGAATGAAAGCGTGAACCCAAGAACTTTAAACCAATCAAGTTCAACCAGAAGGCTCTGCTGCAAGAGGGGAGGTGACTCAAACATGAAACTGCAACTATATACTCTTAACTCCTAAGTCTTCCAGACAACAAGTCAAAGTTTACAGTGAAACTGGTTAACATCAGTGGTGGGTAGTGATGAGGTACATCTACCCAAATGTAGTTTTGAAGTACTTGAGTGAAGGGAACAGGTCAGACAAAAACACTAACTAATAGCATACATTGAAAACACAGTATTTAGACAGGTTACTGGGTCAGTCTCCAAATTGTTTCCCCATGTGCCAGCTTAGCCATGAAGCAGAATTTCTGCCAAACCTAGAGATTATATTATATGGGTGGGTATCTCTACATGATTGACTTTTGGAAGTAATCGGTCAAAGGTCAAGGTAAGAAAAGTATCATCTGAAAAGAATTTTACCCAAGAAATCATAGAAAGACAATATGAAGCGATACATCCAAAAAAGATGATGGATGGATCATATATTGTCATATTCAAAGACAAAGTGAAGTTATAGACATCATATTTGTCATGTTTAGTTCAAAACTGAGGTATCACTCCATCCTAGAGGACTATAGACAAACACTGAAGCTTATAAAGATCGAAAAATCAGCTAAGATTATGATGTAGGAGTGAAGTCTTCATGACACTGCTGCATTAACATGGTAAATGGTTTTGTATTTATATAGCGCTTTTCTAGTCTGATGAAGACCACTCAAAGCGCTTTACAGTACAGTTTTACATTCACCCATTCACACACACATTCATACAGTGCATCTATTCGCAGCAGTTTGTTATTCTATGGGGGGCCATTCAGGGTTCAGCATCTTGCCCAAGGACACTCTGGCATGAAGATGGGTCAGACTGGGGATGGAACTGCCGACCTTCAGGTTGGAGGACGACCACTCTACCCCTCAGCCACAAGCATTGTGCTTGGAGAAAGGGTCGACACCTTATTGGGATGTCATGTCCATCTACATATAAGTCCACAAATCTCTGTCTGTGTATATATTGTTTATGGCTCTAGAGGGTGCATTGTTGAATTTGGTGCAATTTGGACACATGTTATATTCAATATGAATTAAGTAGGGCTGGGCAACGATTAAAAGTTTTAATCGCGATTAATCGCATGATTTTCCTGATTAATCACGATTAATCGCATTTGTATACGCAAAATCCAATAATGAATTAAAAAGTAGTGTATAGCGCAATTTTATTTTCAATGTTCTGCCATATGAACGAAAGTGCCATAACATTTGTTGTGCAAACACTTTTAACATCAGCATTTAATACAGTAGCAGTTAAATAAAATATTCAGTGTAAATCTCAACTTAACAATGTTATCAAAGCAAATACAAAATTAAAGCTCAATGCCACTGCCAGGGCATTAATGTTATCCTCTTCGTTATGAAAAATGTATACCTTGGCAGTGGCTACAAATTACTTTGGTTCTGTCGACTCCGCCGTCTGGAAGAACTTTAAAATGAAAATGGCCATGTAAAAGCTCCGTACCCTTTTTCCATGGTTGTTTATCCGCCAATTATTTTCTTTTTTCCGGTTCCGCAGCAGTCAGCAACAGACTTTCACAAAACAAAAGCCTGACTTTCACAATAAAACAATAAATAATCAAACCTGAGTTAATGCAAGATAAAGTAATTGTCTGAGTTAAATAAGTGATGAGTTAACTCGATTAAAACGAGTTAACTTGCCCAGCCCTAGAATTAAGGTTAAATAAAAAGGCAAACAGTGCAGTAAAGTGTGACTTAGTGTTTTTTTACCGTATGAGAATGAAACAGACATTCACGGCTGCATATCCCGCGGCAGCTAAATTCATAGAATCACTTCCTTTTTATCAATAGTCTTCAAAGTAAAAGCACATGCACATTGCAGCAATGCTTTCTATCAAGCTGAATTGCAGAGCTTTTATTTTAAAAAGATGTGAACTGACACCTTATTGGGATGAACTAATCATTTATCATATGGTATAAATGACGGCTTGATGATGTCTATATGAAATTACATTACATTTCATTTAGCTGACGCTTTTATCCAAAGCGACTTACAATAAGTGCATTCAACCATGAGGGTACAAACCAAGAACAACAAGAATCAAGAAAGTACAATTTCTTCAAAAATAAAGCAAAACTACACAGTGCTATAAGTAAGTGCCATTTTTTTTTTTATTCATGGTTTTAATACAACATAGAAATGGGTTTATTACAACATAAAAAAGTAAGCATGGCTTGAATGGGCTATTTATAGTGAACATGCAGGGTATCCTCCACCATTCTGATGCTTTTCATTGTATTTTGTAAACTAGATAACTGATACCAGATCAACATAGTGACAAAATGTAAGACTGCTCTAGGGCCTTTTACATAAGTACATAGGGTTAGCCGACAAAATTAGTTGTATAAACAGGGGCGTCGGGAATCGTGTAAAATTTCTCAGCCTGAAATATAGTTTTAGTCCGCCAGGCCAAACCATTCCTTTAATAAAAACGTTATTTATAAGTACACTGTTGCTCTGCCAGTGTTTTTGGTTTTATGTTAAAAGTGCCGACTCGAGGTAGCGAGGTGGTTTTGGAGATTCTGTCAGAGACTATGCTTGGTCTCCATGCTGCCACAATCACAGCACTGAGTGTTTATGTGTGTATTTTCTTCTCAAACACTCGGAGGCAGTTCTGGCCTGTGAGCCTAAACAAGCACACAAAAAAAGAGAGATTATATGTATACTGTCAGTTTAAAGGATGGAGATGCTTCCAAAGCAAGCAAAATAAAATTCCTCTGGCATGTGAACAAAAAGGGTCCTCAATCTGTGTACAGTACACGACTGCAAGTACATTTTAACGCTAGACGCCAGCATCCGAACAGGGGGAATTTAATCCTGAATAAATTCTGCCACATTCACTGCAGATTATCACTGTTTAGAGCTGATTAGCTGCTGACTTAAAGGTTCGGCTTGCACTAACCAAAAACATCCAATTAAACAAATATGTTTACTGGCTTTCTTACCAAGACTTAAATTAAAAGTTGTTTATGGAATGAAAGAACCGTTAATCTTATCTGTTTCACACTTCCCACATGTATTGTTTATGGCTCTAGAGGGTGCATTGTTGAATTTGGTGCAATTTGGACACATGTTATATTCAATATGAATAAAGGTAAAATAAAAAGGCAGACAGTGCAGTAAAGTGTGAATTAGTGTTTTTTACCGCATGAGAATGAAACAGACATTCACGGCTGCATATCCCGCGGCAGCTAAATTCATAGAATCACTTCCTTTTTATCAATAGTCTTCAAAGTAAAAGCACATGCACATTGCAGCAATGCTTTATATCGAGCTGAATTGCAGAGCTTTTAATTAAAAAAGATGTGAACCTGGGTCTGAAGATTATGCACAGTTCGGTGAATCATTTAAACTTATCTAAATCTGTTTCATTTCATGAAAAATATTGATTTTAAAATCAGAGCAAAAAACCGAATCCAGCTCATCATACGTAACTTTTACATTTTCAGAAAGCTGCAACCAGCATTACCACAGGCCAAACAAACAGCCCATTCCAACAGCATGTTTACAACAGGCATGGAACTAAACACTTAAATATGAAACTAGAGCCGGAAGCCAGTTTTATTAATTTAGCCCTGAAGACAAGAAACAAGCAGAAACAGCAAACCTGTCTCTATCCAGTGGTAATAAAACCCCTCGGAAACCTTTCAAGAAGTGTGAAAGACAAAATATTCTGGCACATCACAAAGCAAATAGTTAAATTTACTTTTTTTTATACGGATTAAACGATTGAAGTATAATTTGTTAAGTGAGAGCTCAAGAGGGCGCATTTGTCACTATCGATCAAAGCCGGGCTCTCTGTTTCCCCCACTTCGAGAAGACTGTTAAGAGTGTGGTAGCTTCATCAGTATACACACATGAGAGTGGTGTCAAACTTAACAGCTACTGGAACTGTCCATGAACAGTGCACTTCCCAAAATGTCTAACGATTCCTGTACTGCATACAGTGAAAGTCTTCACACTGACCTTGTGTCTGTGGTTTTGCAGTTTGTCGTGGATGAGAAGACCTACTTCAAGAACATCCTCAACAGCATCAAGTTCAACATCAAGCTGTCGGTCAAGAAGATCCACGAAGAGGTTGACAAGAACGCGTGAGTCCTCTCCTCGCATTACACAAGTGACACTAGGCAGCCGTCACCACTCACTGACACGCAGGGGAAAGGAATTAAAGACGGTCAATATATCTGAAATGTATTCTGAGCTCACGCAGCTGAGGCTCACACCGGACGCTGCTGCAGTTACGCCACTGTGAGTGGGTCGCGCTAATATGTCTGACATGCCTAACATGTGTCCCTGTGAATCCCTTTGTAGTTTGACACATTTGTTGATGTGCCTCTAAATTAAACCAACAGATACCATATTGACACACACAGCAGGAGAAATCCATTTGATTTACTTATCTAGCACAGCCAGACAGCAGAAAAGTGCTATGGGACATTCAGCTCTCTTTTTTAAAATAGAGCCCTGTAACGGTTGGATTGAGTGCCTCTCCGCTATGACAACACAATGAGTCACATTAGTATTCCAAGGTGCTCAAAACAACTGTATCATTAGCCCACACTCAGTGCCCTGAAGAGTTAAACCACACACTCCCTCTATATCACCCAAAAGTGAACCCTCCATCACTCACTCTGTCCTGTCGCAGGGAAAAAAAATAAAGTATCACTCCTCCTCCTCCTCTTCCCTGTGTTTGTCTCCTCTCCAACTCTCTGCAGTCCACACGCAGTCATCACTCTTTCGCTACGAGAACAAGGGCATCTCACACTTTCAGAGTTAGTCATTTGGGGGATTTTATGCCAATCGATTAGTCTGGCTTTAAGTGGATTACCATAAAGGAACTGTCCGCAGTTTCATATTCAGGGAGGGAGGAACTCTGGCCGTGGGACCGCACACACTGAGCGTTTCTCACCAGGGAGTTTAGACAGAGAGAGACAGAGGAGGTGGATTCTGTTCAGGATTAAGGGTGTGTTTTTAAGCCGGTACATTGGTGTGTACGTGTGGTTGTACTTGTACTTATATATTTCTTAAAACTATTTTGACCACAGACCACATTTTGGCTGGTCCTCACTTTTTCAAAGGCTTGTTTGAGTGTTAAGACTTGGCTTTAGGGTCAAGGTTATAATTAGGTTAAGGTCAGGGTTATTTAGTTGTGATGGTTAAGGTTAGGGTAAGGAGCTGGCAAATGTATTATGCCAATGAGTGTCCTGTTCATCTCAAGACTGGATGACCTGATCTGCCCCTGATCTCTGTCCAACAGTCAACATGTGAGAGGCCGTGCACTCCAGATATCTGTGTGTGTGTGTGTGTGTGTGTGTGTGTGTGTGTCTTTGATCCCATTTGTAATCCTCTGTTTGTTTGACACTGTTTTCTCTCCGCAGGTGGCTTCTCCCCCCCCAGGCCCTTAATGCCTACTACCTCCCTAACAAGAACCAAATGGGTCAGTGCAAGTCTTCATTATACATACTGATATTTGTGTTCTCTCTGCCATCTGTCTACTCACACACACTCACACACAAACACACTTTCCCCTATTGCCATTCTGCACCATGACATGGACCTCGCATTAGTTACACACAATTACTCCATGTTGCCGCCTGTTTTCTGAAAGTCAAACATGGCGGCTGCTTAGAGAGAACAGCATCCACTCCCTCATATCATATTCCCCGTCATCACTCACTTTCTACTTCGATCTCCACCTCACATACTTAATACCCCCCTGGAGGAAAAACAAGCCGTGACACTTTCCCGACTTTTAACAAATCTAGGCTTGCTATGTCACCCTTCCCTCGCTGCTCGCCTCATCTTCTCCCAGGCTTCCCCTGCTGTCTGTGTCAGCCTGCCTGCTGGATTAAATCTCTGACCGAAAAATCAATGGTGTGCTCGCGAGCTGATTCTCGAGGACAAGAGAAGTCAGACAAACAGTCATGAGTGTCCCTTGGGTCATCTTTTTTCAACCAAACACTTTTTTTTTCTCACTTAACCCTGAACTTTTCACTTCTCACCTCTTTTTTCTCAGTATGCTCATTTCTGCAATAAATTTTATCTTTAATCGAATTGTTTTAGTCACTTTTTTTTATGTCTAGCATCAGCTTTTATTTGAAGATACTGAGACAACTAAATCTGTGTAATTTCTGTTATAGTTCATTTCCAGTCAGAAAATGTCACATAATGTTTCCATGACAAAGTAATCTATTTTAGGTTTGTTCAAAATGTTTGAAACCTTTAATAGGATATTTAACCGTCAGTGTGATGCTACTCATGTGTGCTTTGATCTAAATTCCAATGTCCGCTGTTTTATCTTTAACATGATAATGATTTACAAAATGTAAAATGTGAACCATCATATTTTAACACATTTGCATGTTAACATTTGCTTATTAGACAAAGTGCAGCTGGAGGGAGTGTTCTAAAGTTTCTCCAGATATTTCATCATCGACCAAACTAATGGCCGGTCTTGCAATGTAAAAGAAAGTAAAAAATCCTGGATTCACTGGTTTATCCAGTTTCACTACAACCACATATGGGATTTTTTCTTGGGATACACCCAACCATTCCACAAAATGTTCTTAAATTTTGTTTGCGTAATTCTTCTAACTAACTTACTAACAGAAAAACAAACATCATAGCCTTTTTGGCAAATTCTCCCAATAGAGGCAAGATATTCACACACATTTTTGAATGATACCACTTCACTGCTCTCACTTAAAGTTACTTTAATTCCCTGAGATGTCTTTAAATGTTAAATTTCTGTGCGACAGCCAGAGGATGTTTTTCTTAGGTTGTCCGTCAGACCCATCCTTGTGAACATGTTATCTAAGGAACACCTCAGCACATTTCTTCAAATTTGTTACAAAGGAGAAGGGGAGATTCTGGCTATGTTTGTTGACTGTTGTGAGGAGGCATGTAAATGTAAGTTAGTAATTATAGTTCATGATAATATTCCATGACTAAATAACAACAGTAAAAAAAATGGGGAAACAGACCTATCATGTTTTCTGTAGCGCCGGAGGAGCTTTCCACTTTAGGTACAATATTATGTCATAAGGATACTGTAAACTGCATGTCATACTTATAATAATGATTTATTCTGCATTTATACTTGATGAACATTGAAAAGCTGCTGCTTCATCACAGGCGTTAGATAGTGTTTTGATCTGTTCTGACTCAGTGTGATCTGGTAACAGTGTTTTGCTTCTCCAATCTTGTCTGTTCCCCCTTCAGGACCCCGTATACTGTCACTGAAAGTGTGTGATATTCATACAAGCTGTTGGAGTACCTGAACCTTTCCACTTTGCTCATGTTGTTTCCTCATCTCTTTTCCAGTCTTTCCTGCTGGCATCCTTCAGCCCACTCTCTACAACCCTGAGTTCCCACAGTAAGTCGCCCTCCTCCTGTCCCTGCCCTCCCCTGCTGCTGCTGCTGCTGCCCACAGGGAGGAAACAACATCTTCACAGCCACAACAACAGGCTATTAAAGGCTGCGTTAGTCTGGCCAGCCTCTGAGTCCCAGCATGGCTGATTAAACCAATTTAACTACCCACCAAGAGCTCAATTACTGAAGAAGGTCCTGCTAATGGAACAGGTATCACGGAGAGGTCGACTCTAAAAGTAACTTTGCTGAACTTACATGGCCTTCCAGCAGTTCTGGAAAAAAAAGGTCATAACTTCAAATTAGTGATACATTGAGAACAAACATTTTATTCTTTGGCTGCGCATTTTGCAAAGGTACTTTTTTGTGTTTTTAATAAGGTTTGACAGGTATCATGGCCAATAGCCATGTTATTTTTGAATACGGTATCTGAGTGGACATTTTCCCTTTTATGGTAAAATGTAGGATCTTTACAAATCAAATTATTGCGAGACAAGAATTAAAAAATGTAAAATGTGCGTCTAAAAGGGGAAAAACTTGAATTTGAAATCTGACCAGACATCAATCAAGCCATCGCTTTGAATACCATACATACTATACACACATTTATGTATGTACCCGAGAAGTATTAAAGTTTGACAATCAGCAACAGTATAAGTATATAACAATAATAATAATAATGCTTTAGCAACTGATCAACTCTTTAATATTTAGGTTTGACTCAAACTACGTAACCGTCATACAAAAATGGGGAAAGCGGATCTAATCCTTCTTGTAGACCCCCTACATCTACAAAGCGTATACATGTATTCCTAACAATTTGATTGAAATCTATACTGTCACGGTTTGAGGATGGAGAGATGGACCCAGAGGTTATAACCAAAAGGGTATTTAATATAACAAGAGTCTTTTAACAAGTCCAAAACAAAACATAAAACACTTACAGGTAACACTGGAGGGAAACTAGAACACGAGGATCATAATCCAAGCTACAAGGCGCACGGAGAACACAGAAGATCCAGGACGGGAAAGCTGGACGAGACAGCAAGACAAGACAAACCATAAGCGACAACGTGTAACACGAGTAACGAACCGACAAGGGACGAAGGGGAACACAGAGGCTTATAAAGAGACACAGGGAAGGCAGGGGTAATTAGCCACAGGTGCAACACATGAGGATTTGGGAAGACAATCACCAAGACAGGAAGTGACACACCCAAGAAGCTGAAGAACACACAAGGGAACGAGACAACAAAAAATTACAGGAAACAGAAAACACAAAGCGACTGAAATTAACAAACTAAAATTACAGAACATCACACTATACAACTTTAAAAATTACATATAACATTAATTTCAGATTACTTCAATAATATATCAAAAGTTGAATCAGCCACAAAATGCACTTTTCCTGAGTTTACTTCACTTTTGGGTTTGGCTGCTACAGCTTTACATGGTCTGGTATGACCAGAATCCTCAAATACCTTATGTGAGTGAATGTTAGTAAAGTTACCATATTGATCTGGACAGTTTGCTGAGTTTATGACTCCTCTCTTCCTGTGCTATACTTTTACATGACATTTTAGGCTGTCACATATAAACATCTCAGTGGTTTATAGGACAGAAAACTCACTGTACCTCACCAGGAGACATGGGCTTCTCATTTCCTCCTTGTAGTCACATTCCATTTGCTCTCAGTCAGGTTGTGTAATGATGGCATCTGTAAAGCACCTTGCTCACCAGGATCTTTGGGGAAATGAAGGTAAATTAAATGAACCATTATGCTGTAATTACCACATGAAACAATCACTTCAGAGGATCATGTAGTTTTGCATGTTTGAACCCATTAATTACAAACTGACTGAGGATAAATGATTTATACCTGCATATAATTTACATTTCTCTTGGCTATTTCTCACAGTCTCATGGAGGTAACAGATTAATTTCCCTTCCAGCTAACCACTGTCTTCAATGTATTTGTTCAGTACAGTGTGATAATCCACTGAAAAAGGGAATTTTGTTATTTTTTAACCTGGGCCATTTGTTTTTTAAATGTGGGCATGTAAATGAATGGTAAATAACCACTGCTGCAGTTTGGCCGCCAGCGCAGGTTATCCACTGGACAAATTCAAGTCCCCAGAGTCAAGTTCTAAAGTGACTTTGAATAAAGCAATTTTAAGACTTTATCCATGGTTATGCATTTAAGAATGATTATACAATGTACACTGTAAGACAAATTATGCAAAAAGGTTTTTTAGGTCAAAATCATTTGTATGTCAGAGTTTCCTTGAACGCACCAGTGAGAGAAACCTTTAAAATAAGTAAGCTTCCACTCTCTGTGGTTTGGATCACGGTCAGTGAAAGAGCCATGCGCAGCACTGGGGAATATGCAGGGAAACAACTGCCTCTCCACCCATCACACCCTTTTGTTCACCAAAGCTATTCACAGAATCCTACTGCCGCCGCAGAGAATTATTTTAAGTTAATGCATACAATCCAGTTCAAGTAGCTGCACCTGCTGCATTCATACCAACTCTCCTGAGCAAATAAAAAATAACACAAAACACACACATGCACACAAACACACACACACACAGACACTTCACACAACTATGAGCTAATTGCATTTAGCAGCTTGTGTTTCCAACATTGGGTAGCACTTCTTTGCCTCATTAGGTGTGATCACCACTACTTCCTTTACCCACTGCCATGCATGTTAATTAATATTAATTTAGAATTTTTGTAAGGTGTTTGTGTGTGTTTGTGTGTGTGTGTTTGTGTGTGTGTGTGTGTGTGTGTGTGTGTGTGTGTGTGTGTGTACACCTGTCCCCTTTAAGTTATTACTGCAGTAGCCCTAACCTCCCATAAACTTACACTCTCCTACTCCTGCTCACACTCGCCCAAACAAGCACGCACACAGACACACACACCTCCACTATCACGTTGAGTATAATGATGCTTCAATCAGCCAGTTAGTTCAGCGAGGGAGTCTGGCCCAGTGTGAGGCAGCGTATCGACTAGCTGTCAGAAAGTCATTTTCAGACGTAGCCATGTGAATAGCCCTGAGCCTGCCCTCTAACCGTTCTCTATATCTGCATGAGCTCCATTGACAGCACTTTGGATCAGCCCACAGTCAAGGAGAGGTAGAGCGACCCATAGGTCTTTGGACGCAGGGAGCAGGGAGATGGACGCATGCAGGTCATGAAAACAGACCTCCGATGTTCTCTAATCAGCGTGAACATGGCATTTAGCTTCTTATTCAATACCAGTCTCAACCAAGACAAGGGGAAGAAAGACAAAGCAATTTCGATACCTCAGAAGGTCAAAAGGTACAGACACATTTGTGTATTTGTAAGAGGAAGTAATGCAAAGTATTGATAATTATTACTTTTAGAAAAAAAACTCCCCTTGTAGGATAAATGAAAGCCTCTAAAGGTGTATATTATGCTCCAGAAATTTGTTGAAATTTGTTGAACCTCATTTTCTGCCTCATCTCCTGAAAAGCTAACTAGTTAATGCCCATTGATGTTTATTCCTAAAATAACAAAATCTACCTAACAGCACCTGTAAAGCTCACAAACACGTTATATGATGACCCCCTTCAGACCTGTTATGAACAAAAATCCTGATTGATCCTAAGTCAGTTCAAATTACATACAAAAATTCTGTCGCCGTCACAAGCTAGTGGTCATACCAGACCAGCAGCAAAACTCCAGAGTGTACTGAACCGATCAAGGGTGTATTATTGCCTATGAATCTAACTTTAAAAGCAAAACATGCTCTCCCTTAATAGTTCTTAGATTTGTTTTAGGTTAAGGTAGCTCAAGACCTTTCAAAATACCTGTACAAATTATCAAAGTGTCAGTTCTGTAAATTATTTCTCTTTTCTGCTGCCAGGTCTCTCAACTACGGAGGAATAGGAGCTATCATTGGTCATGAGATAACACATGGATATGATGACTGGGGTGAGAATGACAGCTTCCTCACCCATCATCCATTTCAACTTACACATATCTCCATTTTTTACCATTGTGTCCCCATCATCGCAACACACAAGACTACCTGAGAGAAAGAGCAAGGGTTCCCTGGTGATTGCTGTAACTTTATGACATTTGTAGGATTACTGTGTGTCCGACTGTGCAGTAAAGACTATCTTGAGCCACAATCTCTAACTTTCATTTCCAGTCAAAGTGCTGCCCTTTAAAATACAGTAAAATAATTTAATGAGGGGGTGAACTTCCTGCCAGCCACCTTCTCAATGCTGCATTGAATGTTCTACCAGCTTCTTTGCCTTTAAAGTTTGTTGGAAAAGTTGTTCCATTGGCTCATGAACTGATTACATCAGCCAAGGTCAACTATGGATTTTAGAACAATTACCTTATGGTTTGACTCCTGCAGCTACCAAAAAGTGCTAAAACAGATGACCTGCTGGGCAGCTCTTTGGACTGCGAAGAAAAGTTGCAGGTTGTGGTGTCTCCATGCTAATACCCATGCCCTTTTGCCCTTCATCTTAGTGATGCAATGGTTCATGTCCCTAGGGGGCCAGTACGACAGCCATGGCAACCTCAAACAGTGGTGGACGGAGGACTCCTACAGGAAGTTCCAAAGGAAAGCTGAGTGTATCGTCAAGCTCTACGATAACTTCAGTGTTTATAACCAGAGGGTGGGTTTGCAAACACGTACGCACACTGCACCTGTCCTAAGTGCATTTTCAATTTTCATGGTAACATCATTTTACACACCAAGTCAGTGTCAATTACCGCAATGATGCAGATTTATTTATTATTTCTTATAAGATCAATACTACTATAATAACGTATGAAAGACTTGCATAATTTAGCTCAGATTACATGTGGATATGCAAACCTTATTTTAATGTTTCTTTAAAGGAGCATTTTACCCATTTTACATTTTACATTCCTAGTTTGGTTTCCTCAGGAGCACTACTCAGCCTGCAAAAACAACTGCATAATGTCTTTTGTGCTTCTGCAGCAGCTTTAAAAGCCTTTCTACAGATAACATTATTATGACTCTAACCTTATCTTTTTCTATCTCATACTGTGTTCAGACATTATGGTTACATTCTGTTTTTATCTGTGTCTACAAAGTCCAGAGAGCAATACTAATTAAATACAGTATACTTTTGATGGCGTCATGGGAGAGTTTCATGGCCTGGTGGTGTTTTGGTAACTCTACCGCTCAGGTAAATCTCTTGCCAAGATTCAGATGAGCCGATCAGTATCACTCTTACGTCTGTGTGCTATATGTTAAAACTACAACCAGCAGGGGATTAGCTTAGCCAGGTGAGTTTAGCATCAAGTCCAGAAATAAGGAAAAACAGCTGACCTGCCTTTTCCGGAGTCTCCACCGGTTGCCTAACAAACTCAAAGTGTCAACAAGTACGGAATCCCTGACATCATCCAGGAAGTAGGCAAACCCCTGTAATTTTGAGACTTAGGTTTTAATACAGACTAGTAATGTGTTATTATTGAGTTTTAAGATGCTAGTGGGTACAGAGTAAGCTACTTCTGTATTAATTTGTTTTTGTTTTTATCTTTATGCTAAGCTTAGGCCGACTGCAGCCTTGTTTATTACCAGCAAAAACAGCATAGGCAGAGCTGAGACCTGTCAGTGTTTCAGAGGTTTCTTTTCTGTGTGTCTAGGTGAATGGTCGTCTGACACTGGGGGAGAACATAGCAGACATGGGCGGGCTAAAGCTGTCGTACTTTGTAAGTAATATGCCATAACATCAATGTTTAAATACTGTGAGTTTGTTCTATCAGTACACAAAGACTCTGAAGAAGATCTCTCTTTATTATGCATGACCTCTTAGCTTTATTTGTGTGAAAGTAAAAAGCAGAAGTGCCTCTTAATCAAGATAAAAGATAAACATTCAAACTTAAATTACCCCTCTCTGCTTGCATCAGTGTTTGTGTGTGTGTGTGTGTGTGTGTGTGTGTGTGTGTGTGTGTGTGTGTGTGTGTGTGTGTGTGTGTGTGTGTGTGTGTGTGTGTGTGTGTGCGTGCGTGCGTGCGTGCGTTTGTGTGTGTCTTTGTGTGTGCTTGTCTGGACAGTGGAGGATCTGCGATGCTGCATACTTCAATTCCATATCGACTGTATCAGTGGCCTATGTTGAGGAAGGGAGTGGAAACAAAAAGTACAAATAGGTACAAAATAAGTATGCAACAATAGGGTCACGGGCCTGGTGGTCATGTCCATCAGTCAGATTGGCTGAGGCAAGTATAACGAGGAAGTTTTCATCATATCTCATGGAGTTCTTCAAAGGGAAATCATCGATCTCTATCTAATGCGAAGAGAATAGGTTATGTGGAAATGAGGTGTGTAAACATAATTCTGTCAGTTGATTTGAATCCTCTGTCGCTCTCCTGTCCAGGCGTACCAGAAGTGGGTGAGGGAGCACGGTCCGGAGAGGCCACTGCCTGGACTCAAGTACACTCACGAGCAGCTGCTCTTCATTGCCTTTGCACAGGTACAGAAGTCTCCCAACTAATTCACACTTGTGTCTTTCATTACATTTGTATGTTAAGTCATTACAGCAGCTCTTCTCGGCTGGAGTGACTGATCACACAGAGCAGGTAGGAGTTTTTATTATCCCAACACGAGCTGATGGATTCATTAACCACTGGAGGGATCAAAAACAAATGAGTTTTGATGACAGTGTGGTGTCTAAAAGCACCAGGCCACCCCTGCTCGTCTATTATGATCCATCATTTAAATGGCGGTTTAGTCGAAAAAGCCATGGCTTAATGATACAATGACAGAAATCTAGAAATACATTTTAATCCGGTTTGCTGAGTTTTATCCCATTTTTGAAAACTCCTGACATGGGGAGGTGATAAGAAAATCACCTAACGTTAACGTTTATTTATACACTATATTTGAGTCTAGGTTGTGTGACGAAGCATCATCTTCAGCTCTGAGACATTCCAGGCACCTCAGTGTTCACAAAGAAAACTCACATCTGCACAGCAGGGACAATGGACATGACTTTTTGAATTTAAAGCAAGGGTTGGTAATCCTTGAAAAGTTATCAAGAGCAGGCTGCACTTTAAAAATATACAACCGATACATCTCACCCCCTCCTATCAGCCCTCTTGGCAAAGCAACGCCCCCAAAACAGAGGAACCTGCACTGACAACTGCTAGAGGACTTTTCTGTGACTCACACTCGCTAACCTCCGACCTGATTGTGTACAGGCAGTCAGGTCTGTTAGTGACAGACAGCTACGCCAGCCAACCATGGTGGTCATAATCTTGGTCATTTTAACTTCAGTCCTGCGTGCGCCACAGACACTGTCTTTTCTTCTGACAACTTCATTTACTTATGGTTATCAGGACTGAAGAGGATTTCAACCAACAAGATAAGAAGTGTTTCAGAAACAGCTTACCAACCTCACCTTTAATAACCTATTAAATATCTAATCTCACGTTTGAGTCAATGCTGTCATTTCAGAACTGGTGTATGAAGAGAAGATCTCAGTCCATTTACTTGCAGCTGCTGACTGACAAACACGCGCCAGAGCACTACAGGTACAGTGTACACACTCATGATCCATTCATAAGTTAGATTTATGCAAATTATTTTCAATTCTAATACACCCATACCACATCCCTCCACCAAGTTACATGGTAATCCCTCAGTAGTTCCTTGGCGGAGGTGAGTATAGCACAAACATACACAGATGTTTACCATGTTGGATGTTTGTCTTTCTTTCCCGTGTAGAGTGATCGGCAGCGTCTCCCAGTTTGATGAGTTTGCCCGTGTGTTCCACTGTCCCAAGGGTTCCCCAATGAATCCTGTAGACAAATGTTCCGTATGGTGACCTCTCCACCCGGCCTGGCGACCATGGGAAGACCTCCGTCTTCATAGCCCACACACACACAACCTGTCCTACATCATACATTCATCAGAGCTAAAATGATGCTACAGAGCGCATTACGCCTATTGTTGCCTTTAAAAAGATACAGGAAGGAAATGTATCTTTTCAGCATTACAAATGAGTTTTCAGTTTGAAAAGTTTACTGTCGATTGTCTGCATTAACCAAACTAAAGCATGGGTCACTTGACCATTGTTCTTGTACATGAATATCATTTGATTACATATATTTTTCTACCTTTAAATTTATTTTCAAATCATCTATTTTTGTATTTTAACATTTCTCTCATTTTGCGTGTGACTCATATGCTATTTGGTTTTCAATCAAGCAACATGTTTCCTCACTTGTTTCCCTTCTTTGAAGCATCAACTATATAAAGTAGAAAAGAACAAGAAATCAGAAGTTTAAAGATTGGTAACAACAGTAACTCAAACGGTACAAGGAATTTAAAATGAACTGGGATCAGCAGTGTCCAGCCTGTCCAAATTTTGGTATCCGTTCAACTCGGTAATGGATGCAAATTGTTAGGCAATGCTGCCCTCTCATGGCTGTAGAGAGCAATGGTGTCTGAGCCCCTGTCATGGCTTGTATCGGTCACCCCCACTGGTCTCTTGTTACTGTGAGTGTTTGTAAGTTTTTAAGATTTGTCAGCTTTTTTTCCAAAAACAAAACAAAAGGAGGTGGATTCCAGGTTGATGTTTTTCTCAGGATTTGTAGCAAAGTGCAGCCAAACAGGGAGTCTCTATATCTACAGTCAACTCAAGTCTACACAGAGGAGTTGGTAGATTTGTCGAACCGCAGGATGAAAACGGAGTGGAGAGGAGCTTTTGCATCGCTGGAGTTCACTGAACGGGCAACGACCTCACCCTGTTGGACAAGGTTGATGTCAGAGCCCCTTTCTGCTGGAAGTGGAACAAACTCTGCTATTGAATTATTCGCATCTCGTGTTCCCAGATCAGATCTGCATGCTCTTATACGACCCGGGAATCACGCGACAGGACAGTGTGACGTTGCACCATATGTTCACAGTTAACTCGCCAAATATCAGAAGCCAACTATCCACATAATAATGTGCAACTACAACAGAGGCAGGATCATACATTTGTACAAAGTGATATATAAAAAATTAACTTTTGTATAAAGAATCAGTTGGTATAAAAAAAATCAGATGTCTTTGTATAGTCAAGAGGTATATCAGATGTTATGGTTGTATAGTTTGTTTTGATGAGAGTGCATGTTTCCTCTCTTACCAATGTAAAATCTGATGGATATAAATTGAGGACGTCACACACACACACACACACAGGTCTGACAATACAGCTGCTACTTCACACAGCTGCTGCTATCTCTCCCTCTCTGTTGGTCACTGTTTAATGTTTGAATAAAAACAAAGGATCACTGTGATCAGGGGTGGATGTGTTTGTGTATGTTTGTTTGTGACATACATCTCTTCTGTATGTGCTGCTCATTATCAGTGTGCATGTGTTTTCAGCTGTGTCCTGCAGTGATGGGAGCCAGCTCTCTCTTGGCCTCCCAGTGCTGGACGGTAGACGTCCACCTTTGCCACACTTTGTTTAAATCCTGCAGCGTGAATCGAACAACATATTTAAATAATCTAGGTAAATGTTCATATAAAATTAATCAGCTACAATGGGCTAGGGTGAAGCTGTTAATTTCCACAGTTTCTCAGTGATAGTTGTCCTTTGCTGCTGCAACACGAACAAGTGTCTTTACAGCGTTTCAAGCAACATATGTGCTTCCAAATGTGCTTTAATAAAAACAGATGATTTTGAGCACTGGAAGTAGCCACAGCATAGAGGAGCATATGAAGTCTTGAGGTATTTAAATGGTGTTTTCACAGTGAGGCAACTACTCATTTAATGCCGGGCTTCTTACAATAAGATCTGCCCACTCGTCATATGCATTTATAATGATATTGATGAATGAAAGCTGAAATGAGTGGACTCCTGGAACTTCAGGTTTGTTCTTAGTGGATGAGAAAACAAAACTTAACTAGAACAGCACTTCGGAGAGCACATGCCTCCATCAAGGTCCAACAGTCCCCTTATGAGACGACATTTAAATTCACTAGATCTGGATTTTTATTTCGATCTGAACCGAATTGCACATACATACAAATATCAGACCCCATAACATGTCTGATTTTATTAATCAAGGTCCACGAAATATTCTTTTAGAAATCTGTGAAAATGCTGAATCTCTTAATGTTAAAGACAGGGGGAAAAAATACTTGGATCAGCCCCCTGATCCAGATCCACTCCAAAGTTTTCTGGATTCTTCCCTAACCCCTATCTCAACCTTCAATTACGTTTCATGATAATCTGTTTGGTAGATTTTGGGTAACCTTGTTTACAAATAAACAACCATGACCTCCTCTGCGAAGGTAAAAAGGGCATTTGTGTTTAAGGGGTTATCTCCATACAGCTTTGTGGACTAATCCTGCTTTAATAACCTCTGTAGTCTGCTGGGGTACAGTAACTTCATCACAGCTGCAGAGCTAAAAACACTAACAAGAAAGACTTTTTACATTAATGCTATAAAAGGACTGAAACTATATTGTGACCTTTAGAGGACACTGAAAGACGCCAGACTCTCCAATTCAGACACACGCTGGTGAAGCCCCTCATTGGCTTCAGACAGGTCACCTTACCTGGTTGGAGAGTCCTTAACTCTTATCTTTAGCTATGCAAGGACACAGGAAATTCACAAAAACTGAGTCAACGTTTAAATATGAGGCACAAGATGCAAGAAGAATGTGCTAAGATTTTTTCTTATTATGCTTATATGAACGACTCATTGGCCAATTAATTCTGAGGAAAGTATATACAGAGTAAACAAAAATGAGATGAGATGAGAAGGCTGCCAGCCTCTGCTGTTTTGTACCATGCTTGAAACAGCACAGTCTGAGGTAAGGATTTTCAACGGGGATTATGTATTTTCCTACATATTTACATATTTGCACAGTTCAGTAAATCGCTCAGCGTTTTTTATCAGTTTGCAGCTTTTACTTTTAAACATTTCCACAAACATTGGAGACTGAGATGCTGTTAAGGTTAGTGAGGGACTTCAATAGTAATATGATTTGCAGTTAATGCAAAGAATTTATTGCTGATATTACCATATTTTTCTTTAAAAAATAACCCACTACAATCAAAATACAAATACAATTGGGTACCTCTGAGATTTCTCAGTGTTGTCATGGCAGATTGGTAGTCGTCTCTGTATTGTTGCTTTACAGCTCCGAGCTCTTCAGACAAACGATTCATCTGTTTTCGAGCCTCATCTCTGCAGTTTGTATAGAGCACACAAAGTTATCATTGATAAATATTGTATGAGATGTCTCGATCACATGTTTGTCCACACACTGTTACTGAGCTGTTTCCTGACAGTGTACCTCAGTGTGATGGTGGCCTGGTACTGCTGCAGTTTGCTGTTGGTCAACACAGCCTGCTTCTGACTCTGCAAAGACTCCAACTGAAAACTTTAGACACATACAGATGAAATTGTGTTAACGTAATTGGATGAACCCACGGGGGAGACCCTTACTGAAATTGAGCAGGCGCCTGTTGACCCCTGAATACGCCTCCTCTGCACTCTGCACATTGATATCCTTTGAGTACACACAACAGACTATACATAGCAGCTTTATTAGATTGTTCCTAGAAGTAAGACAAATTGCTGCAATAGAGGAGACAATGCTACACGTCCCTGAGGTTTTTCTTATTGAATTAATTAGAAATTAATTCAAGAATAGAAGCCATGTAAACACAATATCAAATCAAAATCATTCAGGTCTTGAAATTAGATTTTTTTGAGGGCCTCACAGAACAACAGCATTACATCACAATGCATAACCTGCCCTGAAGGCGCAATTCAACCCTACGACGGATACACAATTTCAGTACCTTTGCTATAACAACACACACGATAATCTGTTTTCTTATAAGGAACTGTTAATCCAGTACTATTGGTTTCATTGTCACCTACTAATACAAATTCAGTTCAGATTTAAATTCACTTCCAGAGAGCTATTCATATCTTTTTAAGTTTATGCACCTGAACAACATGCATCTTGAATACATCAGGTCAAGTAAACCTTTATTGTCATTCATCCACATATTAAGAATACAGCCTTACGAAATGTTGTTACTCTCAGGCCAGAACACTAAACATCAGTGCAGCATAAAATGCAACATAAAACCGAACTAAGGTATACGGCAAACTAGCACATTTAGCAGGGGCAGGAGGGGCTGCTGCGACAATGTGTGCAACCATCTTACATTACAAAGACATGAATTCTTATACCTGGCTTCACCTTCTTAATATGTATCAGTTAGGTCCTTCAGCATCTGGTCCAGCTGCTGCAAACAACCAGGCAAACACACACACATTTCTGTCAGGGAAAGAATTTCAGTCAGTAGCTACATAAAACACGGCGTCTCCTGTTCTCAGCTCATCCTGCTAACTATTTAATGCTAAGCTCAGAAATCCCACCTCCCACTGGCAGTCACAGGTTTACAGCCCACCAACATGAACACAAAGCAGAACTATTACTAACTATTTAATGCATACGGTCTATAAAGAACTATATCAGTTTATCCTACCTTGGCCTTGTTAAGTCTGGTCTCCAGGCTGCTTTTTTCAGCCTCCAACTTAGTGACAACAAGACATAACTGGTGGCCAAGGAGAGAAGGAACAGGGAGACACATAACATATTAATATAATAAACTTTCTTTTAGAGCTCCTCTGAGTGATGACCATTTCCTGTGAAGTGGAGGATCTCTGCAGGGGACGAGCGTGTTCTCCTTTCAGCCTCCCTCTGAAGACAGACAGATTTTTTTTATGTCTTACTTAAATCTTACACATCTTATATCTATGTTTTTAGTGTGTGTATTTGACCATTTCAGGGTTCAACATTTTCAATTGCATCGTCATTGTTTCTGGCAGCATTTATGCCATCAGATAACACTGGATATGCTTCTCAGCATTGCAGACCATTATTTTGGTTGGCTGTGTTTGCAGCAGAATGATGCCAAAAAAGAGGCAAAAACCAAAAGAATACCATCATATCAGAGATGGATGTCAGACACTAAATTTGATTTTCAATAAAGGAAAACTATCATATATCAGTCTGAGACATTGTAAACCAATATATCTGTCTGAACCTACTCTTGTCAAATATTAATATTCCTCCTACTTCAATTACATGTGCTTGTTTTCCATGAGACATTGAACTTGGTGAATCAAGATAAAAGCGAGAAAAGATGGGAAACAGATGCTTCAGATTATAGTCCAATACATGGCTAAGTCTGCTGCTGTTGCAAGTCAGTTTATGTAAAAATTAATATATGTATGAATCTTAATTGTCCATATGCAGTATTATTCCTGTATCTGGACAATATTTTGGATGTATATTATTCTCTATTTTCTGATTGTTTTATTTTGTCCAAGTAAAACTTGGCGGTGTGCTAAAACTACATGGCGGTGCTGCCTCTTTTGCTGTAATCTTAAAATTACCAAAAAGTAACTTCCTCGAGTGTCACACGCTTATGTGCAATTCCAGCAAGTCCTACACGGCCTGATTTCTCTGGATTCTCATCCCGGTCAGTCTGTCCAGGCGCTCGATCCCATCCCGGATCCTACATACTCAGCTCATTTTACACTGTTAGCGTCGCGTGGTATACCGAGCACAAAATGTTGAGTCTTTTTCATGACGGTCATGCAGACTCATAAACTCTGGAGCGAATTCAATAACATTAAGTACTTCATGTTCCGATCAGGTCCTGATAACTAGTGATGAGTGTTTATTAGTTCAAGCAGGGCCGGCCCTAGCACATTTGGCGCTCTAGGCAAGCTTCACTCCTGGCGCCCCCACCCCCCACCCCCCCAAAAAAAAAGGTTTTCCATGAAAACGGAATTGCAACTCTAAGACTGCATTTCTTTCAAACAAACGCAACAACGATCGCAACAATGAACAATTTTTTATTTAAGAACAAAATCACTGACATAATGTTACAATATACAATCAAAACAAACAATAATGATAACAAACAATACAATAATATATGTAAATGTAAGAGTGTTAAATAATATAATATTAAAAAAATCTAATATTAAAAATAAACAAATAAATTGTATAATATAAAAAGTGCAAATGAACGTTGTCTAAAGAACTATATACATTTCACTCCCTTCACTTCAAGTGTTACAGTGCAGTCCTTCTGGCTTTCCTCGCTGCAAAGTCATCAATTACATCATTGTATTGAATCTGACCACCAACTTCATGGTTAATGCTGATGACAGCCAGACCACTGAGGCGTTCTTGAGCCATGGTTGACCTCAGGTATGTTTTCAAAAGTTTTAATTTAGAAAAACTCCTCTGGCTGAAGCTACTGTTATTGGGATGGTTGCACTGCACGTTTCTCTTCTTCTTCCTTTCTTTTCTTCTTAAATTGCGCTCCGGATGGCTTTCCCTGAGCGACGCATGCACGCTGTGGAGTTGCATAGACAAGCAGACCGTCCCGATCGATGTTCGTAACAACATCGTCAAGGGCGGCGGGCGCGCGGTTGCCCGCGCGGGCGCGCGGTTGCCCGCGCGGGCGCGCTCCCTCACTCAAGGGAGCGCGCCACCGCGGGCCGCGCTCCCTTGAGTGTGGAGCGCCCACCACACTCAAGGGCGGCGGGCGCGCGGTGGCAAAAAAAAAAAGGGGTACGTGCGCCGGAGCGTCCACGTAACTGCCTCTTGTCCAGTCGTGCGTTCGATCGGTAGATATTGGTTGGAGATATAAAAGGGGGTGCAAAAAACTCAGCTCAGCAAGTTTTGGCGCCCCCCTTCTGAGGGGCGCCCTAGGCAACCGCCTATGTCGCCTGTAGGAAAGACCGGCCCTGAGTTCAAGTGAGAGCAGAGTGTAGGACACAGAACTCCTGCTAGCTACAAACCAAGTGCAGCTTCTGCTCTGATCCCGAGCAGCCATGACCAGAGAAACCAACTAACACACACAACACATTTCCTGCGTCCCTGGTATTTCACTTAATGGTCTGCTACAATTATTTGAGAAACAAAATAAATATATATAGATAAATAATAAAAATTAAAAAAATTAAAAACACTATTAATAAATAAATAAAATCACATTCTTCATATGTAAATCGTTCAACTCATCGTTCACATAAAATTAAAAAAAAAAGAAAAAGAAAAAATTAAAAAAAATAAATAAATAAATAAAATAAATAAAATAAATAAAATAAATAAAATAAATAAAATAAATAAAATAAATAAAATAAATAAAATAATATATGAACGCGTTCACATATGCATTAAAATACAAACTATCTTCAGTGGCGAGATAATAGGCACGCCGTGATCTGACCAAGGTGCAAGTGCAACAGGTGACTTAATTTAAACTGTCAGACTCGTGTTCCTGAGAGGTCCTGCGGCTGGATGATCCCCCTGGTAGTTCCCCGGAGTCAGGTGCATCACTCTCCATCTAAACGCTTCATCACTTGACGTCCTGCAGTCCGAATTGAAAAAAAAAATAAAATAAAATAAAATCGTACAGCATATTTGTGACATCACAAAATCCTCCCTTTCAGCTAAAACGTCACAAAGCAGCAGCTGCTTTCCTCAGCACTTCGCGATGCACATCATCCCTAATGAAGCCATTTAAAAACTCCATCTATGGGACTCGAAATTTCACGCAAAGGTGCCGATCCAACCTGCATCTTGCCCCATTTTCACGATCACTAGCGACGTCACTTCTTTAAATAAATAAATAAATATATGAATAATAAAATAAATATTAAATAAATATTAAAAAATAAATTAAAAAATATATATATATTTATATCAGTGCATCCTTCTGATTATATGCAGTATTTACAAATGCACTCCATTTGTGAGTTTTTGGGGGATTTTTAAGGATAATGGCTGCAAGCCCTGGCCTCCATTTGTCCTGTTTTCTTCATTGCTGAAACCTCCCCTCTAAAACAAAACATGGATCTTCAGCAACAAGTTTAATTAAAGCAAACGCTTGCCTGCACTCTATTCAGCTCATGCATTCATGATAGGAACTGCTAATTCTTCAGCCTACAAAGGTATTTCCCTTGGTTCACTACAACAATTGGGAAGATTATCTTCTGCCTTCATTTCCTATATCCATCCTCGCATAAACACACTCCTTTTTTAATCAAAGTTTGAAAAACCAGATGTCAGAAAATCCTGCATATATCTGGTGGTGGTTCCGTATTATCTGCTCACTCTTTTGAGTCATGCTAGCTATACAGTTAAGTTCTCATTAAACACACACCTGGGCACTTGCTCTTTGCATACACGGTCTGTTACGGTGGTCGTGCCACTTTGCATTTTTGTTGACATTTAATTTCAGTTGGTCTTGGACCTTAATTTCTTTGGTCAAATGACCTTTTTATTTATGTTTGGTCCTCGCTGACCGTTTTGTAAGTTTACATCTTGCACTCACCATGGCTTAACTCGGTCAGTGGACCTTCATTTAAGTTTGCCATGCCACTTAATTTCTTTTGGCGGTGTGCCGAGCCGTTTTAATTTCTGTTTGTCATGCGACTTAATTTTTGTTACGGTGGTCGTACCGATTTGCATTTCTGTTGATATTTAATTTCATTTGGTCTTGGAGCTTCATTTCATTTCATTTCATTTTGGTCAAACAACCTTTGCACTCACCACGACATTCACTTCCGGTCCAGCGGACCTTTCTTTTTGTATCAAGCAACCTAAATTCTGGTTGCGGTTGCTTTACTGAGATATAATTCTGTTAGCATTTTATAATCTTGCCTTGGACCTAACACTTATGTCTGATAACCTTGCGTTATGTTCTACATTTCAGATCCCATAATAATATCTGCACATATGATCTTTTACTGTTGGTGTCCAGACCTTCGTCTCATATAATTATCACTCGGGTTGCAGGTGCACTCTAACGAGTCATCTCTATATTTCTATTAGATAAATGTTATAACGATTGTCTGTTTACCAAAGCATGTATTACTTCGCCAGAATACTGTAACACGAGGTAAGACTCATCATTATCTCACTTCCCCTGATCTACCTTCTTCGTCTTATTCTTTTGGGGGTATTCCTGTTCGATGCTCTGCTCCACCCCCTTCTAATCCTGATGACATCTCACAAGGGTCTAAATGCCACAGACTGTAAACATTCATATTCTTGTGTGTTTGCAAAATAAATATTGTAAATTGGAAACCAAGTCTCTCCTAATTGAAATGAAGCTTAGCGCAAGTTCAGTGAGGAAGACTTAAGCTGCAGACGATCAGCTGATTGTACGGAGCACTTAACCTGCAAAGTGATCAGCTGATTGTGGGTGTTCCTAAATGTCCAATCAGGTCTGGCGCGGGCTCTTCAGCCAATCATTCAGCACCTGTCAAACTTTAAAAATCCCTTCTCTTCTCTTCCGCAGCCAGGCGTCCTTCAGTGACGCGCATAACCCCTCCTCCACCCCTATCTCCTCCAGTCTCCAGTAGAATATTCATCGACCTCAACTGATCATACGCTAATCTCACATCATGCTGGCAGAGATCATGGACCTTGATGACGGATCCCAATACTGTCAGTGGATCGTGATTACGGCGGCACCCGATCACGGTGGTAGCTGATCGCGGACTAAAAAAGCAACAACCTGCCTGATAATATACCTATTACTCTTGGCATCCATTGCACTTCTGTCCGTCCTGGAAGAGGGATCCCTCGCATGCGGCTCTTCCTGAGGTTTCTACGTTTTTCCTTTTTAAGAAGGTTTTGTAGTTTTTCCTTACTCTTGTTGAGGGTTAAGGGCAGAGGATGTCACAACTGGCGAAGTCCAATAGGACAATTCTCACAAATATGGGCCATCCAAAACTATCGTTTGACTGATGAACCACCACCAGTGTCTAGACCCCAGGGGGTATTCCTGTTCGATGCTCTGCTCCACCCCCTTCTAATCCTGATGACATCTCACAGGGGTCTAAATGCCACAGACTGTAAACATTCATATTCTTGTGTGTTTGCAAAATAAATATTGTAAATTGGAAACCAAGTCTCTCCTAATTGAATTATAGTAGCCAAGACTGGACAAACTAAACACCCTTTGAGTTTTTATGAAAACTGAAGGTTACCACAGGTTTCATGTTTGGAACTCGAGGATGAGGTTAGTGTTCAGCTGCAACCTGCAACTTCACCACTTTATGTCACGAAACTCTACACACAGCAACTTTAACAGAAATTGCAAAAAATAATGAATATGACCCTCCTAAGTGGGTTCTTTGGAAGATATCAGGATGGTTAGATCAGATTACGTTTACGTTTGGAATTAAAAAGTGATCTTCGGCTAGAAAAGGTTGGTGACCACCGTTGTGCACAATATGTATACAACTTCTTTTGAAATAGTATGGCTGACATATGGAAGCAAGTTTAATCTCATTAAGGTTGCACTCAGACAAACACAGTTAAGAATATGCAATGAAAGACAATTATTTAAAGTTTCTCAGGCTGTGTTAATATTGAGGTCAAAATTATATGAATGGCATCTCGATCAGCACACGTTGGTGACAAGGTTTTCCCACCCTCCGGCGTGGGACAGGGACAGGAGCGAGGACAGAAGCAGGCACCGCGAGGACCTCCGACGCCTGAACTAGAGTGGCGTCTGCCGGGACCCTCCGGCGCGGGACAGGGACAGAAGCGAGGACAGGAGCAGGGACTGGAGCTGGCTGGGGCCCAGTCGGGGCTGGAGCTGAATGGGGCCCAGTCGGGGCTGGAGGTGGCTGAGGCCTCTCAGCCTGCTGCTGGAGAGAGAGGCTTCTGCTGTGGATGCCCCCTCTCCAACGTCCACCACCCACAGCAGAACCCTTCTTGAGGCTGCGGGGACCACCAACCGCAGAACTCCACCACGGGCCAGGCGGGTTCCCTCGAAGGGGTCCGTGGATGGAGCTGGAGGGTTGTGGAATCTATTTAGTCTGTACCGCACCTCGGAGAGGTACGGGACAAAATGACTCACCCAGGGGCGATCCTTTAGACAGGATTCAACACGTGAGATCTCCTCACAGGTCTCTGCCTGGTTCTGGGTTCCAGGAAAACACAACTCCTCCACCAAACAATCAAAATAAAAAACTTGATCATGAAAAAAACTTATCTCTGCTGAGTCCATATTGTGGTCGGATTGTTCTGTTACGGTTTAGATAAGGGGTGTCCAAACTTTTTGTCCCGAGGGCCACATACAGAAAAAAATAACAAGGACTGGGCCACTCACGCCGCCACGCCCCCCTGCCCTTGAGTAGACTGTTGAAGTCAGCAAAGCAATTCACCGCCAGACCACTAGGTGGAGTAACGTTTTTTGTCGAAGACGACCTGAGAGACACCTTCTTTGTGTGTGGCAGTCTTTGTCGACTGTTTATTACTTTTTCTGGAGGACAAATTTGTCCCTGATCATTCTGCACAGCTTCGTACACTCGTCGACCTGCAAACTGACGTCAGCCGAGATCTCCTTCCAGGAATTGCAGGTCATCTGCGTGTCCTTGTATTTAGTCAGTGACGGGTTATACAAGTTGTCATACTTTCAGATCTCTTCTGCCAAGTGCTCTTCTATTAGGTACATATCCGTTCTTCTAAATCTTCCTTGGTTTCTGCCGGTATTATGGGGCATGAAACCGGAAATATGACTCTGGAAAGGATGTAGTTAGCGGACCAATCACAGCCTTGCGGGCTGATAGTTACAAAAATTGGTGAACGCACGCAAGCACGAAAGATGGGACACGCAAGCACGCAAGGGGCTCTTGCGTGCCCCTTCTTGCGTGTCTCTGAAAACGCAGAAGCATGCACTGGCCTCTCCCCTGTCGACGAAGCCTGGTCCCATAAAGCAAAACAAAGTGCTTTAAGTGAGTACCATTTGAGCGCTACTAAATTTCGAGTTTCAAAAAAAAAAAAAAAAAATAAATAAATAAAAAATGGATGGCGGGCCGCAGTTGGCCCGCGGGCCGTAGTTTGGACACCCCTGGTTTAGATGAAGAGATGGACCCAAATGCAGAGATTATAAAATAAAAGGTAATTTAATCAAATAAGTTCTTCAAACAAAACAAAACATTAACACTAACAGGTAACAAACAAAACAAAAGGAAGCTTACACGAGGCTCAGGAGATCAGGAACGCAGGAATGGAAAAAACAGCACCAACAAACACCGCAGGAAACACAGACAATCCGACAGAGGACAAAGGGAAGACAGAGGGTTAAATACACAGGGAAGGCAGAGGGGGAACACAGGTGAAACACAGACCGCTGCTCAGTTGAAGTAACCCATCCGCTTTACTTTGGTCTCAACTGCGATCATTATCTTTTAGGTCTGCATTGATGGCCAGTTCACCTTTGGTATGTTTTGTAAAGGGTTCTTCTCTCTTGTTGGTTTTCCTGGCTGAATGGTCTTTATACCCTCTTCTTCTACTGCCTCTGTGCTTGAGTTAACTTCCTCAGATTCTGGGGGCTAATGTCAATCAATCAATAAAATTGTATTTGTATAGCCCATATTCACAAATCCCAATTTGTATCCTAGGGCTTTAACAAGGTGGGACATCCTCTGCCCTTAACCCTCAACAAGAGTAAAGAAAAACGAAAAAAAAATTATTTGAGGGATCCCTCTCCCAGGACGGACAGAATTGCAATAGATGCCACTTGTAATGGCGAACATCAGAAAGATAAGGGTATTTGCAGCATTGATTAGAATAAACACTTTTTCAGCATAATGTCATGCGAACTTTGGGTTGAGTCCATTTGCTGGACTTCATGCGACTGACTTGATTGACTTCTTAGAAAGTACTGATTAATTCCCTGCTCTCTTTTGACTTCATACCCCTCAGGCCTGATTATACCCCCATGATATCAGTAGTGTTGAGGCAGCAACTATATATTTGTTGCCGTGTGATGTTTCCTGAAGGGGACCGATCATATCATCCCGACTAAGCTCCATACTTTTCCAGGCACTGGTATACTGTTGAGTGGTGGAGCCTCCTTGCTGATTTTGCGATTCATGATAAAACATTGTTGTTCTTCAATCCCCTCCAGTAATAACGGTGTGAGATTTTGGCATACGTTTTATCTCTGCCAAAATGGCCACCAGAAATTGGGTTGTCATGACAGGCCTTTGGGATATTTGGCAGTCGGCTTTTAGTGAGAACCTCCTTTTACCCATGGTAAAGAATCCCTCCTTCTGCTCGATATGGCTTAGCTGTTTGTCTCAACTGGGACTTGGCATTTACATGTTTCTCTGGAGGTAGATCGTAGATCCACTGGGGATACCCCTGTTGTGTTGCAGTGTAAAATCTCAAAATCGGATAAAATCTTCCATGGTTGTCAAAACTGGTAAACTAAAGAGTTTGGTGTTAGAGGAAGCAGCTATCCCACTTCGCCTCAGCAAACTCTACTCCTCTGCTTGCATTAAGCTGGGCTTATATAGGCACGCTTCACCCCTGGCGCCTCCCCCAAAAAAAGAAAAATTCAAAACTTCTTAACAGTTCTACAGTAAAGTACTGCACCTTTATTTATCACAATAATGAGAGCTAAGAAGAAATGCAAAGTGCACACTAAAGAATCAAAACAAATGTCAAAACATAGCTAGCAAACAATAATAATTTAAAAAATATATAATAATAAATGCAATTTTGCTTTTAATTGAAATTATATATTGTAAAATGTTACACGTATTAAATAATCAAAATAGAATATGCAAAATAAACAAATAAATAAATAAATAGTACAAATTAACTTTGTCTCAAGAACTATTTACATTCCACTTCCTAGCATCACACTTCAAGGGTTACAGTGCAATCCTTCTGGCCTTCCTCGCTGCAAAGTCATCAATCACAACATCGTATGAAATCTGACCACCAACCTCATGGTTAACCACTGAGGCGTTGTTGACCCATGGCTGACCTCGTTTTCAACAGTTTTAATTTAGAAAAACTCCTCTTGGCTGAAACTACTGTTACTAGTAGCGTTGCACTGATCCACAGAGCAATACGCAAGTTGGGATATATTTTTCTGTGAGCTGCTTGCATGTATGAATGAGTTGTCATGCTCTTTGATGACCAGTAAGGTACAATTTTTAACTCCTGGGCCAGCTTATTTAGTTATTAAGCATTTTGGTGTATTTGGACAGCCTGACATACTTTTTTTATTCCAAGATAGCTGTTAATTAGTTGAATCAGGTCTGATTAAACTGTCTAGCTCGCTACACCAACACTAACGTTGCTATTATTACTCAAATTTCAACTTCATGACACCATTGATAATGTTGGCATCTATTTTACATTTAGTATAGTCTTTAGACGACAATGCAAATTAGTTACATTTAGTCATTTTTATCCTTCTTAGTTTTAGTCTAGTGTTCGTTGATGGAACCTTATTAATTTTAGTCTAGTTTAAGTCTCATTTAATAGTTCATCATATAGCCACATTTAACTCCTTTCCTTCCCTTCTCAGGCCCAGGGACCCCCTGTGTTGTGTCTACAACTGCATAATAGTCTAGCTTGCACTGCAGTACTTAAATTGTGGATACAATTAGTCTCTAAGATATATTTACATATCTCCTAGTATATGCCTACACAAAATTCCATTTAATGCAGTGTAAATTATGATTAAAATATAAAAGAATATCAAGTCTAGATTTTGAGGATTCAAATGCTTTGATAGCACAATACAACTCTTATGCCTACCTGACCTTAAAGCTAAATCAACCACATATCCACCATGTAAAGTTTTGCCTAGGACAGTTTATCCCCTGGGGTATACTCCGGCCTGGAGGGGTATAGTATGGCCTAGGATGTTTTACACCCCCAGGTATAGTTTGGCCTAGGTCAGTTTATCCCCCGTGGTATACTCTGGCCCTAGCTAAAGTATACCCGGGTTTAATTTGGGCGGGGGTTAATTTGGCCTATTACATCTGTAACCAATCCAACCTACGGCAGGGCCGACCCCGGCAATGTTGGCTACCCCCCCCCCCCCCCCCCCCCCCACACACACACACACAAATTCCTTCCTTTACTCCAGAGGTTACATTCATTAGTTAATAAAACGAGTTTACCAAAAACAACAGGTTACATCAAATACTGAATGTAGGCTATAAAAAACAATACAAATGTATAATAAAAAATATACAAAGAGTCTGAAATCTGATGTACTGACAGCTAGCTAGCTATTTATGTCAACAAAAATAACCATTAATGATGTCTGCCAGTAGCATATGCTTGTCTCAAAGATTAAGCCATGCAAGTCTAAGAACACACGGCCGGTACAGTGAAAGTGGGAATGGCTCATTAAATCAGAAAAAGCTTGAAAAGTTCAGGACATTTGTCACACATATTAAAGCCAGACAGTTTCAGCTGTTCACAGAGCAAGCGCATTTCTCCGCTGATGGTCTTCATAGGTGACTGACCTACACAAGCCTATAGACGCCCCCCACAAGAGATTGTGTGCTTGTGTGTTTCTGTTAAGACACAACTGACAAAGGTGTGGATTAAGTACATAATTAAAGATGGGCAAATTTCATCATCATGTGGGGGTAAAAATCAGGGAAATTGAAACTCCAGGAGAAGAGCCTGGAAATCGGAAGTATGTGATGCCTATTTAATCATTTATAAAATAAATAAAATATCACCTATTTTGTTTAAAATAGATTTTCAGTGTGTCTTACGGTCTGATTTGCTCGCGGTGAGCGAAAAAAATAGAACAGCCACCCAAAACCATCGCTGTAGATCGTGAGCCGGCCACTGAGCTTCTTGGCGCTTCCCAGTACTTCACTGCCTGTGCAAACAGCCCAACAGATTAACATGGGCGCAAAAATGAGGCGTACAGCTTTTCGAGGCACTTTGCGGCACTTCTGCCGCCGGTGTGTCTCCGGGGTTAGAGGACGATGGTGTGACGTTACAGAATTGGTTAACATTGCATTTATCACGTCATGATAAATCAGCCTCTTGTGGTGCCCTCTTGGTATTTTGTGGCCCAGGCAACCGCCTATGTAGCCTATGCCAGGAGCCGCCCCTGACCTACGGCGATTTATGCATGTCATCCCCAACTCTCTCACTATCCCCCCTTTCACAGGCTTACTCTGTCCTATTCATTAAAGGCGATAAAAAGCCAGAAAAATACATTTAAAGAAAAAATTGACACGGCCATATATTTTTGCATAACTTTCTTTGATGCAAATCATTGGCTGCCTACTGCCCTATGTAGAGGACCTTTTCACCTCCCTTTGCATCAGCAGAGAAGCCAACCTAATTCAAGACCCATTGCACCATTGACATCGACTGTTTTATCTGATTCCTCAGGCAGATGCTTCAACTCCATCATATCACAGACAAATAGACTTAGAAACACTTTCTACCCCATTGTAATACATGAACTGAGCACTGCCAGATACAAACACTGACCAGCTCATCACTTGACTACTTGCACACACACAATTCTGCAATGTTCACAGTTATGGGAAATTTTAACAGGGTAACAGTGTATTTAGCAGTGCAATACCTTTTCAGTAGGTTTGGATGAGAGCTGGTACAGCTCATTTTCCTCTGATGTCATGCTAGGATGGGAAATCACATTAACATATGTATTCTGAAAAAATTTGCTCTTTTTGATTGAACATACAAAAAAATTGGACAGTAAAAATCTGGAGGGATTTTCAGCCATGTTTCAAGTTAAAACAGCATATTATATGCATTAACTACAATTAGACAACAGCTAATGTTAGTGATTAATCACTTTCAAGCAAACATAACACATTGATGCTGTTTCATGATATGATAGGAAAGGTGTTTTAATGTTGATAAACCTCTTGGACATTTGCTTGAAACTACTTTTTGCCTCAGAAATGTTCTGGTCAATTCATTTACATCACACACATTTGCTTGTAATGTTCACACAGTTTACATCCTACACGTTTGTTTAAAGTTGATTTTACTGAAAACACATGATAATTGAAAACACACACATGCACACAATGACTCCTCCGGTTTAAATCAGGCTTTCTCATTGTGACATTTAATTAGCATTTCACACAATTATTGTATTGTAAATTACTGTTATTTAAAAGTGATAAATTGAATTATTGTATGCTGTATATAATTAGTATGCAGTACATACTCAATACAGTCACTTTGTATTATGGACCTAGAACACAGCTGAATAAACCACTCCACCTTGTTGTCTCCAGCCCTCACTGCCATACTTATAACACTTGCATCACATTAACAATTTCAAAATTTTACCACAACAATGATTAAAAGTGAAATGTGTAATGAATATGTTGACATATTTGTGTAAGGTTTGTTTCAGGTATTAGAGTTTCTTTTCTCAGTAGAACTGTCCATGTTACCACACGTCTCAGGTGATTAAATCACAAGTGGATCGTAAAGACATCAAGGCATATTTAGATCACTCAGAGCATTATTAGAGGTGTTCTGGAAAACACGTGGCCACGTACTTTTAGCAGTGTGAACATCAATGTGTCCTGAGCCACAATGAACAACTGCTTACTCAGCTGATGACCACTGACCTGCTACAATTTCATAATTTCCCAAAATTTGAGGAATGATTACCAAAGTCTTATTTTATTGTAAAGCTGCACTGTGCATAGAGTCACTCAGCTTCTGCTTTCCCAGTTCTCTCTCAATTTGACAATGTATCTCCTCCACAGACCACTGCTGCTTAGCTTTGGTATCCATAGTTCTCTGAAGACAATACATTACACAAGCTCAATGTTTAAAAAAGAATTATGGCCACAACAAAGTCCCGATAATCACGCCCCCAGACTCTGACGTAAGCAGTTCTTTCTTGTAGACCAGCAAAGAGTTTGGTGCCACTCTTCAAACAGTTTCTCTGACCGAGAGTAATTTCTTTGGCTGTCAAAACACAGAGAACCGGTGCGATTTTAATCTGCCTTGTGGAAAGAGGGGTATCCCTCTGTCTCTCTCTCGCGCTTTCTCTCTAACACAGACACACATACACAATGGATTAAACCGGTTAATCTGGACAGAGATAATGTACATGTTTTTTCCATGTGGGAAGGCTGATCACAAGTCACTGGAGACACACGTAGAGAGACATACTAATGCCAGGTGGGATTTGACATACTTCCACCTATGATAGGATAACCCAAGAGTCATTTTAATGCAGGTATAAAGGAAAGATATTGGCACTATTTCTGTCTCATAGCCATGACTTCTTAATAAGTCCCAGCCTGGACATCTTAGCCAGCTTGACCTTCAGTTTGTCTCTGCTCTCTGGACTTCTCTTGGAAGTGCATTCCACAGTTGAGTCTGTTTCAAAGGAGAAAGCTGGGGCATGAGTAAGCAGACCTCCTGTCTTCTCTTGGGCCATAGTTACTGGGGTCTGCAGAACAAGCTGGCCCCTTAAAGAATGCCTGAGCTGAAGCAAGAGGGGTTTATGGTTCGGGTACAGATTGACAGTGTCCCTCTCCTGACTGCAGCAGTTTGAGCAGGCTGAGCAGAGGATTCGAAAAATGTAGACCCAGCCCAGGTAGTGGAGCTCTGCGATGTTAAGCACAAAGCAACCAAGGCTGATGCTGAACATGAAGTTCAGGAAGATGGTCTTCTCAGTGGCACGTGATACAAAGCAGTCTGTACGAGTAGGGCAAGGGTAGGTCTCACAGCGGTACAGGTGAGGCACCTCAAACCCAAACAGGAAGTACTGCCCTACCAAGAAGGTGATTTCCATGATAGATCTAAGCAACACATGAAGGATGTAGATGAGAAGAACTTGATTGGACTGCTGGGTGGGGTCTTCTCCGACCTCACCATAATTATCCTGCAGAAAGCTTTGTTCTACGGCATCCCTCTCTCTCATGTCCCATTCCTCCACGTAATGAGGACAGTAAGTGGGCATTACAACACTCAAGGCCTCCATGCCATCCTTCCCCATGTGGCTGCATCTCTGTGTGGGAGGTTTCTGGGCTACCACCTGTTCTCTTTGACCATCCAGCTTTTCATCCTTGGCAATCTTATGCAGAACAAAAACAATATAGAAGATGGACGGGGTGGAGACCAGAACAATTTGGAAAACCCAGAACCGTAGGTGTGAAACAGGAGCAAAAGTGTCATAACAGACGTTGCTACATCCAGGCTGCTGGGTGTTACAGGTGAACTTGGACTGCTCATCGCTGTAGACGGCATCACCTACCAAGGCTACCAAGAGGATACGGAAAATGAGCAGCATTGTGAGCCATATCTTTCCTATCACTGTGGAGTGGTTCTGGACCTCAGACAGGAAGCGACCCAGTATGGACCAGTCGCCCATGGCTGAACCTTAGGGTGAGAAATTACAATAATGATACAAAAGGACAAGTCAAGAAATAAGGTTTCTGTTTACATCAGTACCTCTCACAGGCTTTCTTTCTGTTTGGGGGCAGACATGGCAGACATGTGTTACTGTGGCTCAGGAAGTAGAGTGGGTCATCCTCTCAACATAAGGTCAATGGTTTGATCCCCAATCTGCTGTAGTGGGCAAGACACTGAACACTAAATTACAGCTGACAGCTGTGTACTTCTCCTAAGGGGGGTTGACCCCATAGGTGTAGAACTACTGGTATAAGTAGGCAAGCTTCTAATGAAAACATGTTTTTAAGATTTGTTAAGTAACCTTGTAACTGTATGTAGTACTCAGTCAATAAAAGCATAAATATGATGATGATAATTAATGGTCTATGTTTATATAACGCTTTTCTCATCTTGATGACCCCTCATCATCTACCAGTAGTTTTAGTCATTCACCCACTCACACACATTCATACAGTGAATCTATATGCAGCACATTCTCTATCCCGACTCCATTTTAGATTTTGTTGGAGATATTTTAGTTTTTGCAGCTCCTAGAAAGTTTATTTTTATAAATAAGATTAAAGCTTTCTTTACTTTATTAGATATTAAAACCTAGCGGAGATTTGTATTAATATATGTTAACACTTTTATAGAGCTGTATGATCATTTTTTGTTGTATGAGTAAAGGTCTAAAAAAAAGGGAAGAACAATCACAAGCCCACATACCTCATACTTTACAGTCTTGTGTCCTTGCACTCTACCATGAAGGTTGCAGTATTTACAAATGTATTTTACAGACATGTATTACTCGTCCCTTGTATTTACATTTGAATATCAATATAAACCAGTCAGTAGGTTATGAGAACGTAATTTTCAAAGTGAAAGTAAGTTTTAATTTGAAAGAAAACTGACCAAACAAATATTTGTTTAAGCCTTGTCAAAACTTAAGTGTAAACTGCACTTCAGTTCCAATCCCAGAAATATTACTGAGGATATTTCGTCTGTGTCGTCAGTTAGCACGAACACTACTTTGCAAATATAAAAGTGTGAATTTGTGGCTAATTTTCAATCCTGTCAGACAAATGCATAAGCTACTTTTACACCGTAAACCGAGAGGAGGAAGTACATAAAAATAAAGCGTAATGGAATGATATTTGGACTCACCTTAATGTAACCTTGAGCTTTCCAAAATATATATTTACATCCAGACCTTGCCATGCAGGTTGCATGGCTATTTTTTTTATCTTTAAGCGTGATGAAATTAATCCTGTTGGGCTTGGTGAGGGAGAATAGGCTGACCACACAAATTGAGGCAGTCTATCTGAAACTGGCTTTGTGCTATGTGGCTACAAAGGCTGGCAATGTACAGTGCAACAAAGATTTCAAAACACAATGGGGGGTTCCTTTTCTGAACAGCCTGGAACAGTCGAACAAAAAGCAAATGGAACCAACTGGAAAGACAACACAATGCACGTTTATGCAAAAGTTCTGTGTTTAGCCAGCTTGAAAAGCACAAGTTAGAGAAAAGTAAATCATTCTACATTTCTTTTGTTTTCCAGATGATGCCTCAAACGTTTTCAAAACAGAGCAGGGCAGTAGCAGCATGTGTCAGCTAGAGCCAATTTATCTCTGTCCAATCAGCAATAAGTGGCTCAGAAAAAGAAAACATGCTCACACTTTCATGTCTCTCGTAGTACTCGTTGTCAACCAAAATATACTTGATATAGAGAATGCTCTCTGGATGTCATTGTTGGTAGTGAACAGGGTGTAAACAGGTTCCATTCAGGAATCTAGTCCACTTCCAGACACAATAATCTCTGTAAATATTCTCCGGGGATTTGTCAGTGATAACCACCGCTGCTGATTAGTAAGGGGCACAGGGGCGCTGCTCCTCAGACATCCTGAGACCCAAAAAACTGTATAAAAATGTTAAACATAATTTAATAGGATAATAATGTTTGTTTGTACAATGCTCCTGGTTGACCGTAAGTGCTGTTGAGCAATTTTTGAATTGTATTTAGTTCATTTCTGTCCAAATACATATACTTCCAGGTGTGTGGCGATGTCCAAATGAAGATGAATAGCAGTGCGTAAAGTTTTGGCAACCACAGGGCCTGATGCTACTCTTTAATAGTTTTTTCCAGATTTTCCACGCGATGCAGCTCTCTGCGCCCTGGACAATCCAACTTTTATTTACAGACAATATGTTTTTTTTATCTAATGTGATTGTGCGACTCTCGACGTCATCTCAGGTACATCCGTTGAGAGCTGATAGGCAAACATATGAAGACTTCATGGGGAACTGCGGCAAACCCTCTAATTTCTTTACAAAAACCCCCCTACAAGAATACAACAGGTTGGAGGAGATTGTTACGAACTGACCCAATTTGCAGATAAAAGAGCCGGAGAGTGATAAGGACAAGTTTACACCAGGGTATTATTTTATGAGAAACAGAGTTGACTAATTGGATTTGGTGTAAGAAATGTCTTTTATTGCTTCCCCTGTTTTGTGTTTCAAAGTGTCGGCACAGAGGTACTGTAGACAACGATGGGGATGCGAGACTCTGAGCATCTCTCAAATACAAACGGCCTGAAATTTGCCACAGTCATTTGGACACTGTGAGGCTCCATTTTTCCGGCAGGCTTAGTATTGCTCAGCAGCTCAATGTAGGCTACATGATTTATAACCAATTAATTGATGTTTACAATGGAATGTTTAAGATCTTCATCAGCATCCGCTCCATCATCTGCAGCCAAACGCACAGACTAACACTGAGGATGCTGGAATGGAAGCAGTGCACCAGTGACAGATCAAGCAGTTTGCTGTGGCTAGGAATTCAGTGAAAAGTAGGATTATTGAATAGTGTATTACAACTGTTTATTTATCGTGTCATCATTTATGCCACTATGTGTGTGTTGTATTTTATTCTTTATACAGAAAGAAATCAGAAAACAAGTTTGTTTTCATCAAGGGTTTAAAGGAATTGTTCAGCAATTTGTTAGAAAGTGATATTTGTTTGCTTTCGCAGTCTGCATGCAGTCACTACTGTCGGCAAAGCAAAACAATGCCTGGAGATGTTTATGTTATGTCTCTCAATGATTAAAACAAATTTATTTACCAGTGAGCTTGAAAAGGATTGGTGGGTGTGTTTTCAGCCATGTTGTGCAGCATGATTCAACTTTGAGCGATGGTGGATTATTTCTAGCAATGTTGGTGACTCCTAAAGTTGACATTTGTAGGCCTAAATAATTATTTATCTCAGCAACTTTTGGACACATTTTTTGAGAAATGTGGAACAGTTCAACGTGTCTCAGGGGGGAGTACAATAAATCTGATTCCCAAAAAATGTTATGGGTCATTATTGTGTCAATATTACCATTTGTCCTATACTCTTCTAAACATGCAGAAGATGGAGGGCTCCCCTTAAATGGACATGAAAGCCTTAGATGAGACAAGTTCTCTGTATCATAACTACATGTTTGAAATTTGAAACAAACTAAACTACTTGAAAATTCCGCCAGATATGATGATATTTATTGTGGATAGACCTTCCTGTCTTCATAGGTAACTCTCCCTCACCAATATGGCGACTGCACACGCAGTGACCACATGTATAACATGTGCAGAAATTTAAACAAAAGGGTTGTGTTTACTGTGTTCACAAGGAGAGTCCATACTAATTTTGACCTTTTAGGGTGTTCAAGACCTTGGATCTCAGAGTTTTCTGAAAACTCTGAGTTCAAGAGTTGTTACATTTTTGCTCACAGAGGGCAGAGGCCACAGTGTTAGGTGGAAAAGTTTCTATAGTGTAATTTGTGTCACTAAGACTTTGCATTTATTGTTTTACAGATTATACATTACTTTCAACAATGGAACCACAAGCTCATGACTTTAATTGGAGGGCAGCATCACATGCAGCATTCTGATTGATACATCTTTCACTGTTGTATGGGGTTTGTTAAGACTGGTAAATACATGGTAACAGGGGAGCTGCCATTTGTCTGGATAAAAATCTCTATAACAGTTACAACTTACCAATTTCAATATGTTTAATATTCAAGGGTTTCATATTTATTTGGAGTACAAAAAGATTTGTGTCCAGTTAGGCCTATATAGAGTTTCGAAAGTTATTAAGTTAAAATATATTTTCTCATATGACACCTTATTGTATCTATAGGCTATGAATAATTATAAAATCTACTATCTGTATAATTGTCAGACTGTATCTTTAGCAGTTTAATGCAGGCTGACTACCATTGCCTCACTATTTTTGCTTTAGTTGTTTTATTTATTTTACACACCAATTTTACAATTCCTATAAAAATGAGTTATGATGCAGACTCCCCTCTATTTAGATGCAAATCTAGCCGTAACTGTTAGTGTTTAATGTTGATCATATACCAGGGGATATATAAACATCACACCGTTATATGTAGAACTTTTTATTTGTTATGTCTATTTTTCATCATCAACTATTTGTCTCACATAGCACAATTTTTGGTGGTTTGTGACTGACCAGAAAACATTTGATTAGACATTTCTTGTAAAGTCTAGTATTGCGGATAAAAGTCCTGTGGACTTGATTCAGCCCCGGGGGTTACAGGAAGTTGTAGCTGCCATGTTTGGCTGCTTTGTTGTAGATTCCTTGTAGGTCTCCTGCAGATTTTAGCCTAAGTCTTGCAATGGAGCCGAGCTGGAGTACGTTTTTATTTCAGGTAAGTGGCATAGTTGAACATTAATCTGAGGCACCGCATCAACGTTTTCGACATGGCGTAAATGTTGTTAAGCAGATGTACTTTATCACTTAGTGAAATGAATTTGTTACCAAAGCAAAACAATGGTGATAGCATTAGCCTGCTTGCTAAGTCCACTGTGGGGACTGCTTTAGCAAACTGCTAAGTAGCTTGATCAAACCCCAGATATGTGGTCGAAACAGACTATATTTCTGCCTCCGTGGTGTTGGTTAAAGGTCTTCTGTCAAAGTGTGTTAGTTGCACTAAAATCACAGCGGAGTTCGTTTCTGGTACCAGTGCTGTTGATGCGCGCGTTAGCAACATGGCTAGCAGCTTGAGCCATTGCATGTTGGTGTGCTAAGCTAAATGGCTAATGGGATAGCTAACCAGGATGCTTCACCGTCTGCCACATATAAATTCACGCAACAGCACATATCGGTAGTTGGCGGTTAATTGTTAACCCAAACCAGTTAATGGAGCAATGGAAGAGATGGAATGTATTTACCAATGTGAACGTTATACCCGTTCATTACCGAGGAGTTAGCTAATGCTAACGCTGCAGCTGGAAGGCTGCCTAGCACGCGGACTGCTGCGATTAAACCACGCGTAAGTGACCAAACTTCCCAGTTTCACCATGGACGTATAGTCAAGGATCGCTTACTAGAAATAGCAAAATAAATCTCTGCCATCATTGACCACCCACTTAAAAAACGCTTTCCCCATCCACCTTGTAACTTAAAAGTTCCAATGTGGCCTTTTGTTTGAAAACAGAAATGTGCCGTTTACATCGCGTTTTAATAACTTTTTAAAGTTAATAATAAGGTACGTTAGTATGACACATCACAAGCACCAGGAAAGTATAGTTCAATGTTGTAGTTATGTCCCTTGCTCACGATATATGCAAGTAACGCTGTGTGAAGTACTATCTGAGTTGAGATTTATTGGAGATTCAGGCCTGAAAAGAACGGTAGTTATTCTTCTAAACCGTCAAGAGTTTAGTAAATTAAGCAACAATTGGTTCAGTAAATCCGGAATTGCTCCTGTTCGTTCTGCTCCTGACAAACTAAAGCAGCTCTTTCAGTCAAGCCTTTCTACCTGTCAAATGCTTTGGCAAATACAAGAGCATATCTCAAGAGTGTCTGTCCGGTTTGAATTGGCCACAACTCAACACGTTTTTGCTACTGTAGAATGTTACTGCAAGTGTGTTGCAGTGTCCGATGAAGGCATAAACACCTGTATAGTATGAATAGTTTCTCCTGCTCACAAACCGTTGTCTTTTGAGAACTTAAATCATATTCAAAGGCTTACTATTATTGGTAACATTAGTATTAACACAGAATGTGGATGATCTTGGTAATGTTATTAGGTTTGTATTTTTTCCACCTATCTACATTTTCTATTCGCTTCAACATCAACCGCATCAGAGCAAATGCCCTCCCTGTGAATATTGGCAACATTGATATGTAGCAGGGTTTGAAATGTGTGATTTGCTGTAATGAAAAACAAATCACTGCAAATAAGTCACTGAATTAATTTCACATTTTTTTGCAGAATTCATTGAATGACGAAAACTTCCTACATATATCCATTGATCTGTGTAAAACCTAACATGTAGTCTACTACTGGTGGTATTATTGGCGTGAGAGTCAAATTTGATGTAATGTTTGATAGTGTAGTGTGTACTCTATGGAACTAAAAGTGAACCCCTTCCCTCAAGTTGTTTTGCATTCTTGACAGGACCTGGCATAATTTTAGCTTTGTGAGGCATTTGGTAGTTTTAATTAGGTGGCAGATCAGAGCTTGTGTTAGTATTATTATTATTATTGGATAGGAGGCTGTTTTTGAGAAGACAGAAGTATTTCTATGGCAGTAGCTTAATACTTAATACACAAAATCTGTGCTGAAGTTCAATTTTGTTCATAGTTATGGAAATGCCCTAATTGCTAGTTCCTCATTGTCTGTTTAAAAATAAGAATAGAACCCAGTAGGATGACACATCCTCATTTGCCACTCAATAATTTTCCAATGATCTGAACTGGAAATGTATGATATCCCATTTGAGACTGTTTATCTGACTGAAAGACACAGTTAATTTCATGACGCTTCAGTTGCCATGGTATTTGTCATATTTGTAATGCAAAGATCACCATGAATGTAGGCTGCATTGCACCACTGCTAGTGCTGCAACTATTAGTTGTTAGTTTTTTTGATAGTTAGTTGTAGACATGGCCAGAATATCTGGAGCTGGTATGTAGGAGACTGTTAAGAGTCACCTCACATGATGAAGCATCCATAAGCTAATATATAGGTTGTTGTCAGGCGATGATTCTGTTATTATATAAATATTGCAATTTTATTAATAACTTCTCGATAGCTTGAAATTCTAGATAACTCTATTGCTCCTTAAATTTAGTTTAAGTGATAACTGTTTTCATCTGGGGTTTTTTCAAGTGTCAGTTAAAAGGCAGTGTATGTATAACAGCTTTGTAAACATAGCATTCTTTCAAATGGGACGCTGTTGTGGTGATTCTATATTCCTCCTTCCTGTGGGCGGACAAAAAAACAATGACTGGAGTATTTTTATTTGTACCATTTCGTGTCAATTTCCATGCTCTTAATTCTTTTTCAGTAGTTTCATTTGAAGGGGACCCCAGCCTTCACAGAAGATTTGTATCAAAATCATCAGAGTGAGTGTGATGGAACAGCAGGCCATGCTCTCTTTACTTGCTGAGAAAGGGTGTGCTTTTGGCCATCCAGGACGTGCATACACATATGCTTGGAGAAATGCTAATTGCATTAATGATTTTGTCTGAGTACAGCTACAGTGTGGCAGATATAAAAGCGAGTCGACAACCTGTGACGGCCCCCGGCTCTCTCCACCATGCCAAAACAAATGAAGTGGCCGCCTGCACCAAGTAGCCCCCCCCCCTTTCTTCAAAGGGCCATAAGTGCATCAGTGCTTGGATTTGTGTCGTCCATTAAAGAACACAGTGGGGGGAAAAGCAGCACTTGGGACCTTGGCCCCCTCAAACCTCATCCCCCTCCTGACTGACCGGGTTGTAATGCTTGGCTGAACCTGAAAAGCCATGGGTCAGGTCTTTAACCCTGCCCGATGGTGATTACAGAAAAGAACAAGGCTCTCTCAATCGCCAGGCTCTGAGCTGACCTGTTGTAAAGTTGCTGGTTACAATGTGAATCTCTGCTTTCTCCCCGGCCAAAATATTCATATAAGCCCCCACCTTCTGTTCGTCCTATCCCACTGGGGATCTGCCATGACCAATCAGACAATGCCTGCCAGCAGCTGCAGACTTAAGATGTCCTCCCAACAGTTTTTTAAAATGTTTTATTAACTGCTGTTGGGTAGCATATTCTGTGCTTGTCTTTGTGATAATTATTTCACTGGAACATTTTTCTTTTCTTTATTGTTCTTTATTATCTACCTACATGGTTATTTTAGATTTTCAGATATTAAGATGGGTGATTTTCCAATCTTATGTATTCCTCTGCAGAGCCCCTGCTAAACTACTAGTCCAATATGTTTTAAGTAAAGTAGAAAGTGGTTTAGTTGGTTTCTTTAAATATAATTCAATCTCATACATAAAATGACCTAAATTGATCAAGAAATCTCAAGCTTTCTTTGGTGGTTTCCTTTTATTTTTTCAAGTGTCACATAGTGTCTGTATATTTGTGGAGACAGGAGGCAACCAATATATCTTTATTAATAAATGTATATATATATATATGTGTGACTATTGCACAGTGTAGAATATAGTTTTTCCACTCTAGTGATGCTTTGCTTAATCTGTGGTTTATGGTGGTTTCCTAACATCATTGTAAACGGTTCTGTCTCATTACAGCAAGCCAATGAGGCTCTGCATCACCAGCATCAAGTAGCCGGAAACAGCCTCTTGCCTTTGCTCAATTCTGGAACGGAGCCACCTGATCAGAAACCAGTGCTGCCCATTCCTTTGGACCAGAAACCCCCTGTCAGCGCTGCAGAACTTCTTAAAGACAATGTGGCCAGTGGGACTGGAGGAGGGGGTGGTGGGCCTCCACTTACCATGATCAAAAAGGAGCCCAAGTGCAAGACGCCCTTCATCTGCGGCTACTGCAACAAGGCTTTCCGAGACAGCTACCACCTGCGGCGGCACGAGTCCTGCCACACCGGCATCAAGATGGTTTCACGACCAAAGAAGACTCAAACAGCCCCCACCATGGTGCCGCTTATATCCACTGTACCACGTGAAAATAGCGGAAACCCTTCATATATTACTACTGTAGCTGGTATCTTAACTACAGCCACCACGTCAACAGCAACAGGTACGAGCATCGTGACCCCAATGCAACACCAACAGCAGCAGAGCATCCCTAAAAAGCCCCCCAAGCCAGTGAAAAAGAATCACGGTTGCGACATGTGTGGTAAAGCCTTCAGAGATGTATATCACCTCAACCGCCACAAGCTGTCGCACTCTGATGAGAAGCCGTTTGAGTGTCCCATCTGCCAGCAGAGGTTCAAGAGGAAGGACCGCATGACATATCATGTCCGCTCCCATGATGGAGGAGTTCACAAGCCTTACATCTGTTCTGTCTGTGGGAAGGGCTTCTCCAGGTATTTGGACATCACAACCTTTTATATTTACCATCGCACCAGTTTGCAAAATAGCCCACCATATCCTATAATAGACAGTTTTTAATGAAGAATATGTTGAAATCAATATTTTTGAAGATTAAAAAAGGGATGTCCCCATCAAGTTTTTGATAAGCCCTTTCCTGGTCAGAAACTTTTATTTACCTATACGGAAAAGGACAGCTGATTTATTGGAATCTACTCGGCTGTAGAAGGGCATTATAATTACTCCAAATAGTTTTTGTTGATCAATCTGCTTTGACTCAGCTATAAACACCAAAACCAAAAACAAAGGGGTGTTAAAATAACTTAGTGTTGGCATTCTTAAAACTCTTTACATAAGACACAGTCACTGTTCCCAGCGTGTGTATTCTGATTGACATGATAAACTCCACAATATGTCCAATCTGTTGACTGATGCAATCAACACTATGACTGCGTAGCCCTATGAAATATTCTGCCATGTTACCGAGCCGTTATCATTTAAGTGACTGGAATGATCCTTCCAGCACAGCTAAAGGTAAATAATTTCCTGTCTCTTACCTGTCTTCATCTCAATTTGCAGACCTGATCACCTAAGCTGTCATGTCAAGCATGTCCATTCCTCAGAGAGGCCATTCAAGTGCCAAGTAACAGTAAGTCAAGACTTGGTCTCCTCTGCAATATTGCTGTCATGTTTGCTCTGCAGTTGGTCCTGGGTGTATCATCAACAACACAATCATGTGATTGAGATCTCTAAAGGCCAGGAAAGACGATACAAGCACCTAGAGGCTAAAGGCCGATATATGCTTCTCCGTTTTGACTGACACGGACAGAGAAACGCCTCCGAGCGCCTCTGATGTTTCTAACTACCCGTGGGCATTTCAGAGAGCCTAGGGACAGCCCTTGGCTTTGATTGGTCCGCTAACGACATAATTTCCGCACAACGTAATTTCCGGAATGTCACATTTCCAGACCTCAAACTTGTTTCATAAAATAAGTTACAAGCAAGTCCTCTTCCATGTCAAGCAGCTCCAGCTCCATCAACAGCCTTTGTCTGTTAGTTGCCATCGTTCACAGTATATGAGGAAAGCCGGGAGGAAGTATATAAACAAACATGGACTTCTTCTACATACAAATGAGGTAGGCTTCTCTAATCTCGTCTTCCGTTGCGCCACCTACTGTTCTGGCGGTGAATTGTGTTCAGCACCCAGCCTTCATAGAAGCATCAATGAAAGAGTCCGTGGGATCCGTGCGTCCCTCCTCGCGTAACTGAGTCGGAGTAGCATATTTCGGCCTTAATACAGCCTAATCACTGTTGGTGCATGTCTAACCATTTCTGAGCAGCAAATAATAGCCCCCATTTTTCTTTCACAGGCTTGTACCTCCGCCTTCGCTACCAAAGACCGTCTGCGCTCCCACATGATCAGGCACGAAGGCAAAGTGACCTGCAACATCTGTGGCAAAATGCTAAGTGCTGCCTATATCACAAGTCACCTCAAGACACATGGCCAGGCCAGCTTCAGCAACCCATGTAACAATAAAGGTAGGCCTTATTTCTCCTTTTACTCGTCTTTCTTCACTTCACACTTCAACAACATCCATGTATCCCTCCAATATCCACAACATCACAAACCGTTTTTAAAGTCTAGGGCCTAACAATGGCTGATAACCTGGGCCGAGGAGAGACACTAAAGCTGACTTCTGCAGTTACCTGGATGAAGATAACCGAAGATGGTTTAGAACAGGGGTCAGCAGCCTTAGGCACCATAATCATTGGCACACAGGCGAAAACTTATTAAAGAAATGTTCAAAGTTTTTGCCGTCACGAGGCCTGTATTATTTAGCTTGATTGATAACTCCTCCCAGCCACTAGGTGCCAGTTTATGCGCCATAGGTCATTACATAATAATAAGAAGAAGCCGTTCAGGTGTATTGGTGATGTCATGCCCGCTAGCTAAACAACGAAAGTACAGGCATTTCAGCCCTCATAGGCAGAAGGCTACGGCTTTGTTTTTCAGAAGAACCGTGCTGTGTGCACATTATGTTTTGAAAATGTTGTTTGCCGAACGTCCAGTATTGAGTGCCACTTTGAGACAAGGCACGGAAGAAGTTTCAAAGATCAGGGGTCTCATTTATAAAACAGTGCGTAGGATTCTTACTAAAAGTGTACATACGCACAAAAGCCATAAATGGCGTACCCCAAAGATAATTCTGATTTTTATGAAACCGTGCGCATGCACAACTGAACGCAATGTTCGCTTTATAAATCACAGTCCACCTGGAAACGTTCGTACGTGGATCTGCCTCCAAATCCGCCCTCCACACACCCACTTTGAACCATAAATGGTCAATGCAAAGCACAGTATGAATATTAAATTATGCTGCTGACCAATGGGTTTCCACCGTGAGTCCTGACGGAGTCACGATATCAAGCGATGATAAGAGGAAGCAAAGCTTTCTGACATTGACATCGAGGTGTTTGTTACTGAGGTGGAGGTGGAGAACGATTTTATGGGACAGCAGTGATGTCCCTAATAAAGAAAATACACTGATACTCTGCCGTTGCTGTGGATAACACAATGTGTGAGATCAGAAATCACTGAACCCTTGCTTCCTCCTCGTCCTTCCATTCACGTGCACACATCACGCAGATCCCCGCACCGGTGTCACGGCAGTATTTAGTTATTTAGGGCATCGGACCGATTCCCTCACATCAGTGGATCCTTACCTCCACTCTGGGATTTTAATTGGAAAGTTTCTTCATTTCTTGTAAGTGATCTCCAGTGCACTCTGTGCGCTGGGTCACTCTATGCGCCTGATGGCACAGTCACCTTCACTGCAGCGATTTGATAATACACGCACAGTGTTAGAAGATATTATTTAAACCTATTAATGACTTGGCTCCGTAAATCTGCTGTTAAATGGATTCGGAGCGTAATTTGTTGTAAGTTGTTTTATATATGTTTAAATTAAAAGGTTTGTGTGGAACAGATACGTCTCGCGAGCAAAACTAAGCTGTTGGTTTTAATGTAAATGATGAATTGGATCAATAATCTGGCTTCAGTTAACCATCCCACGTCTGCGTCGCCACTTTCCCGTCTCCAAAACGTTTGTACGCATGGGTCAGAGTTTGCTTGGAAATACGCAAATATCCCCATCAAGTTTGTTTTTATAAATCCTAACATTTGCGTGACAAATGGCGTAGGCACGTTTCAGGCCCCGTTTTGTGCGTACGCAACGGTTATAAATGAGACCCCAGGCAGACAAAGGAGAATCAATCAAACGTGCAGTGTCCAGTATGAGACGCAAGCCAACTCTCTCAAAGTCTTTGCCAATGCCAAAAAACATGCGACTGAAGCAGGCTTTCGCAAATCTGAATATGAGTGGGGTTGGTGGGGTTAATGAAAAACTTATTATTGCAATTATAATAATTGCCCGTCGTCGTATCGCAGACACCGCCACACATTATACAGGTTACTGACACTTTAGGTAGACGTAATGTCCATACGATAACGATAAACCGAGACTGGGAACATTGTGGTGACAAAAAGATAAACTTGCAGTAATTCTCAAATACATTGAATAAATCAATTACAGCATTAAAACAATGAATGACAACCAAATTGACTCATTTGGTTCAGCAGCCGGTATTGGCTACTTCGAATTCTTTCTCCCTTTCCTCTGTTCTCTGTCAGTCAAATCCTTTATTAGGGCCCGAGCACCGAATGGTGAGAGGCCCTATTGAATCTGTAAGGATTATTATTAGGGCCCGAGCACCGAATGGTGAGAGGCCCTATTGAAATTGTAAGGATTTTTCTTATTAGGGCCCGAGCACCGAATGGTGAGAGGCCCTATTGAAATTGTAAGGATTTTTCTTATTATTAGGGCCCGTGCACCGAATGGTGAGAGGCCCTATTGAAATTGTAATTATTATTATTATTTTTCCGGCAAAAGGATGGGCTTTTTGAGGGCTTTAACGTGCTCAAAAAGTTATGAAACTTTGCAGTAAATTAGAACGTGGTGAAAATTTACGTATTCTGGACTAATTTGAAATGGGCGTGGCAAAATGGCTCAACAGCGCCCCCTGGAACCCAGCCCCTAGGTTTCCACACAACAGTTTTTCACCAAAATCGGGCAAGAGGTGTATCGTGACTAATCATGAAAAAAAGTCACAAGGGGCATTATGAAAAACGCAACAGGAAGCCCGCCATTTTGGATTTAGTGGCCATTTTGGCGATTTTTACTTTTACTTTTACTTCTACTGATGATATCTACACTGAAATCATGACTTAATATCACAGCGCCCCCTGATGGCAACAGGAAATGTCTGTTTATTTGCATGTCTTACACTTCGATGTATTTCTCCTCATCCACTGACCTCAACCATGTCAAACTGTACCAAATGGGTCTCAAGACATTGATAATGAAGATATAAGATTACTGTGACTTTGCGTCAAACATAGTATTAATGGCGTGGCATCAAAGTTCATGAACTCGCTGTGAAACACGAAATTGCTGTAACTTCCGTGTTCATGGTTCCATCTCACTCAAACTACATGTGTGTGTTAACATCCCCCCCTGAAGATATTCATATGGTTTTTGAGAAATGGGCGTGGCAAAAAAACTGACTAGCGCAAGGTCGGCCCTGGCACTACAATTGGCCGACATGTACAAAAATTGAGTATGGCATGTGTCTTTTCATAACAAACAAATAAGTCTCTTGGATCGATATGTTAGACCAAACAGGAAGCCCGCCATTTTGGATTCAGTGGCCATTTTGACCATATTCCACATTTTTACTTTGACATACACCGCGTTCCACATTATTATGCAAATTGGATTTAAGGGTCATAAACATTCATTTTTTAGTTTTTGAATTAAACTCATGGATTGTATTGTGTCTCATGGCTATTTGGATGATTGACATCAATCTCAGACACCTGTGATAATTAGTTTGCCAGGTGAGCCCAATCAAAGGAAAACTACTTAAGAAGGATGTTCCACATTAAGAAAGCTACATGTTTCAGGCAAAATGGGAAAGAAAAGGGATCTCTCTGCTGCTGAAAAGCAGCAAATAGTGCAATACCTTGGTCAAGGTATCACAACATTGGATATTTCCAAAAGAATTGCGCGTGATCATCGGACGGTGAAGAAATTTGTCACTGATTCACAGCACAAGCGGGTTCGTTCAGACAAAGGCAAAATAAGGAACATTTCTGCCAAACAAATGCGTAGGGTTAAGAGAGCAGCCACTAAAATGCTATTGAATAGCAGCAAACAGGTGTTTGAAGTCGCTGGTGCCTCTGGAGTCTCGCGAACTTCAAGATGTAGGATGCTCAAGAGGTTTGCAAGTGTCCTAAACCTGTTATTCGTTCCTCTAAACCAAGCTCACAAGCAAACAAGGGTTGCAGTGGGCTCAGGACTACATGAAGACTAACTTCCAAACTGTTTTGTTTACGGATGAGTGCCGTGCAACCCTTGATGGTCCTGATCGATGGAGTAGAGGATGGTTGGTGAATGGCCACCATGTCCCAACAAGGCTGAGACGTCAACAAGGAGGTGGCAGAGTCATTTTTTGGGCCGGAATCATGGGGAGAGAGCTGGTAGGCCCCTTCAGGGTCCCTGACGGTGTGAAAATGACCTCGGCAAAGTACGTAGAGTTTCTGACTGACCACTTTCTTCCGTGGTACAAAAAGAAGAACCGTGCCTTCCGAAGCAAAATCCTATTCATGCATGACAATGTACCATCTCATGCTGCAAAGAATACCTCTGGGGCATTGGCTGCTATGGGCATAAAAGGAGAGAAACTCATGGTGTGGCCCCCATCTTCCCCTGACCGTAACCCTATTGAGAACCTTTGGAGCATCATCAAGCAAAATATCTATGTGGGTGGAAGGCAGTTCACATCCAAGCAGGTGCTCTGGGAGGCTATTATGGCATCCTGCAAAGACATTAAAGCAGAAACTATCAAAGAACTCACAAGTTCAATGGATGCAAGAATTGTGAAGGTGATATCAAAGAAGGGGTCCTATGTTGACATGTAACTTGACCTGTTAAGATGTTTTTGATTAAAACTTTTTTTGATTTCAGTAAATATGACCTTAATGCTGCAAATTCAACAAATGACAATTGTTAGTTCTTTACAACCTATAAAATATCTTGAAACTCTGAAACTCAGAAACTCTGCATAATAATTTGGAACACTGCATTTTTAGTTTTTTATTTTTGAAAAAAATACTGTTATCATTTGGAGGTTTGTTCAATAAAATTTGAATTATACTCTAACAGTTGATGACTTGAAAATTATACTGACTGGCTGTGCATTACTATTTAGGAAAATCTGAGCAAAGTGTAATCTGCATAATAATGTAATAATGTAACTAGACATGTAAGACTAGAGTCCCAGCCTGATGACATCTACACAGAAATCATGACTTGAAATCACAGCGCCCCCTGGTGGCTACAGGAAGTGAAGCGTTTATTGTCCAAACTAGACATGTAAGACTAGAGTCCCAGCCTGATGACATTTACACAGATATCATGACTTTAAATCACAGCGCCCCCTGGTGGCTACAGGAAGTGAAATGTTTATTGTCCAATTTAGTCCAAACTAGACATGTAAGACTAGAGTCCCAGCCTGATGACATCTACACAGAAATCATGACTTTAAATCACAGCGCCCCCTGGTGGCTACAGGAAGTGAAGCGTTTATTGTCCAATCGAGTCCAAACTAAACGTGTAAGACTAGAGTCCCGGCCTGATGACATCTACACAGAAATCATGACTTTAAATCACAGCGCCCCCTGGTGGCTACAGGAAGTGAAGCTTTTATCCTTGCCACAGAGAGGAAAACGCATCCAAAGCGGAGACGTGCGCTTGGTCATCGATCGCTCTCTCCCCCGACCGCAACAGACTTCAACGTGCAGGTGCTCGGGCCCGCAAGTGCTACAACGTAGCCCTAGTTAGGGCCCGAGCACCGAATGGTGAGAGGCCCTATTGAAATTGTAAGGATTATTATTATTATTATTATTATTATTATTATTATTGTGACTATGCGGAATTTGCTTTTTGAGGGCTTTCCCATGCTCAAAAAGTTTCTAAACTTTGCAGTATATTAGAACTTGGTGAAAATGACAGTATTCTGGAGTATTTGGAAATGGGCGTGGCAAAATGGCTCAACAGCGCCCCCTGGAACCCAGCCGCTAGGTTTCCACATAACCGATTTTCACCAAAATCGGGCGAGAGGTGTATTGTGACTAATGATGAAAAAAAGCCTCTTAGAGCATTATGAAAAACGCAACAGGAAGCCCGCCATTTTCTATTTAGTGGCCATTTTGACCAAATTCACCATTTTTACTTTGACATACTTGTCCCAGGGCTTTCATCAGATCAACTTCAAATTCAGATGAGTGTCATCACAACAAGATGGAGATAAAAAATGATTTAGGGATTTGTCCTTCGTCACACCATGTGAACGTGGCGTTGCGTCAAAGTTCATCAACTCGCCGCGAAACACGAAATTGCTGTAACTTCAGTGTTCATGGTTCCATCTCACTCAAACTACATGTGTGTATCAACAGCCCCCCCCGAAGATATTCATATGGTTTTAAGAAATGGGCGTGGCAAAAAAACTGACTAGCGCCCCCTAAAGGGCAGCCCCGGCGCTACGATTGGCCGACTTGTACAAAAAATGATTAGGGCATGTGTCTTTTCATAACAAACAAATAAGTCTCTTGGATCAATATAACTTCAGTGTTCATGGTTCTATCTCACTCAAACTACATGTGTGTATCAACAGCCCCCCCCCCTGAAGATATTCATATGGTTTTAAGGCCGTGTGACCGTGGCGTTGAAGTTTGATTAAACGCCATCAAAACACGTGATTCTGTATCTCGGACATATATTGTCCAATCGAGTCCAAACTAGACATGTAAGACTAGAGTCCCAGCCTGATGACATCTACACAGAAATCATGACTTTAAATCACAGCGCCCCCTGGTGGCTACAGGAAGCGAAGCGTTTATTGTCCAATTGAGTCCAAACTAGACATGTAAGACTAGAGTCCCAGCCTGATGACATCTACGAAGAAATCATGACTTTAAATCACAGCGCCCCCTGGTGGCTACAGGAAGTGAAGCGTTTATTGTCCAATTGAGTCCAAACTAGACATGTAAGACTAGAGTCCCAGCCTGATGACATCTACACAGAAATCATGACTTTAAATCACAGCGCCCCCTGGTGGCTACAGGAAGTGAAGCGTTTATTGTCCAATTGAGTCCAAACTAGACATGTAAGACTAGAGTCCCAGCCTGATGACATCTACACAGAAATCATGACTTTAAATCACAGCGCCCCCTGGTGGCTACAGGAAGTGAAGCTTTTATTGTCCAATTGAGTCCAAACTAGACATGTAAGACTAGAGTCCCAGCCTGATGACATCTACACAGAAATCATGACTTTTAATCACAGCGCTCTCTCCCCCGACCGCAACAGACTTCAACGTGCAGGTGCTCGGGCCCGCAAGTGCTACAACGTAGCCCTAGTTTGCTATATTTTTTCTTCCCCGTCTCTCCTGTCTTAGAAATTCTTTCTTTTAATTCTGGATGTGTACTAATTTTCTCTCTTTGCTCTTTTGATACTCTCTAATCCTACAGTGTAATATAAGAAGGTTCTTGAAAAGTATTGAAATTAATCTCAGGATTGCTGCATATACCCTGATATTGTTTAAGGGATCTTAAACCCTCCATTACCGGTTACCTCATATTTGCTTGTATTCTGATAGTTTTCTAATTTAACTACTGGAAAATACAAACAAAACACTAACAGTCCTTTCTATCAGTATTAAACCATAATTATCTTATTAACTATTGTAATAAGGCTTGGGGATAAAACAGTATAGATCATTTTCGCAATATGATTTTGAACACGTCAGATATATATTTGGTACAATGCTTTTGCATTGTGCAAACTCGGAGATGAGAAATGACGTGTGATTGAACTACCTAAGATCTGTAAAATGTTTGTCATTCAACCACAATCTTCATTCAAGAGCAAACATGACGTTAATCTTTAACTTCAAACTTAAAGAATATAAATATTTAGCAATTTAAACAATTATCAACATAATTATCAATATTTACCAAATTCCATTTTTTGTCTTGATATAAGTTTTGGCCCGAGCTCTGTGCTGAGAGATATGGCTATTTACCAGGTAGAGGAGACAAAAAAAAACACTGTCCCAACCACTGTCAATTATGAAGCCAATAGAGTATTTGTTTTGGGTATTTGGACTTGAGATGTTGTTTTCAAAAAACTCCACCCCATGAACAAACAACCTGACTAAGCCCAATTGTTGAAGATGACTCCCAGATGATGGCACTGCTGACCTGTGCTCTTGTAACCCCATATGTGTCTGTATTTCTGAATAGGCATAAGTGACTGGCAGTGGAACCACTCAGGGCCACGAAAAGGTAATCCAGTAGCTAGTAACAGAAACCCCTTAACACTCAAATATAACCCCTGCAAAATACACGTGGCCAGTTTTTCTTCACATTGTACCATGTCACTCAAGTACAGAAGCATTTATCTTCTCTGAGGACTTGTGTCATTAAGCTTTCTCTGATTTAAAGATGCTGTTTAGCATATTATGCTAATGTATGGTTAAATTCCATGAAGCAGGATCAGTAGAACAAACTGGACCATAACACTCAGCCTAGATTCACACTAACTGACCTTACATAAGATGCCATATTTCTTTACCGAACTGTTATCTTACTTTGACCTGATTGATAGCTCAGCTTTTTAAACCACTAATAAGAAATGAGAAATACAAAGTATAGAAACAAACATGTCTGAAGACTGGGACTTGCCAGTCTAGATTGGATCAGAAATGACTCCGCAGTGAGCGGATGCCCTCAGTTTGGGCTAGATAATGTTACAGTGAGACTGTGATGTGCTGTCCCAGACCTTATCTAATATGGTCTGTAGTGTAGTGTGAATCCAGGCAAACATTGAGACTAAGATGTCCTTTATAATGTGTAACTGTTTAAAATGAAAGTTTTGAATAAAAACAATAGACAGCTGGTTAGTCTATTGATCCTGCTTTTTGAATTTACCCCTCAGGTGAGTTGACAGTAGGAGAGATTTTAAATAACTCCTTCCAAGTCCTAATTGACAACTCTCACAAAGGTAGGTTTCTTCAACAATATTACCACAGTTGACATAACGTATTCATAACATTCACATTTTCAGTGACCCAGTAAAATGGCCAAGAATTGATAGGGCTGTTGGCTTTCCTTGTTTTGGAGGGGTAGCACATTTCTACAAGGTTGACAATCCCTAAATTGACTCTTGTGTATTTTTTGTCTCAACACAGATGCCAACAGTTTGCACAACAACTCCGCCACCACGACGCCGGTCAGCAACTCGGCAGCCATTACTTCATCTTTGAACCGGGTTGGACATTCCAGCAACCCAATCACCATCGCTGCGCAGATGAACATCGCCACCAGCACGGTCAACATCACGTCACCAATCAACCTACAGCACCCTGTTACCATTACCGGCCCAGTGAACCTGGCCTCTGTCAACATACCGACAACAGCACACATGAATATTGCTCACCCAGTTGCTATCACCTCTCCCATGTCTATGAATATCACAGGGCCACTCAACATTGCCATGCGGCCCATGGATAGCATGCCTTTTCTATCCCAAGTCCTGCCTTCCTCCCCTCCTTGGTAGAACTGTGATTGCTCATGTAACAGCAGATAATGTTGGAACTGCCCAATAATACATCAGCCTGTCAAATCTATGAAATGTCTCTCAAAATGATTGATAGTGCGTTTAATTAAAAAAGGTGATAATGAATGTTATACGACCATAAAAAATAGTAACCAGTGATCTTTACTGGCAGGAGCCATTTTTATGGCAAATGTTGGCAGTTTTTATGTAATAACGGGATTTTTATGTGGTGAGGTGAAGATGATCTTCAGCACTAGATGTGATGTCCGCCACTATCCAAGTCAACTTGTCACACTCGGATAGACATTAAATTTCGTACCTCTTAACTGCCTGAATGACCTGAATGGTGTCAAAGGCTGCAGAGCATTTTAGAGAACGTATTTCATATGTCATAACATGACCTCATGGGATACAGTAACTGTGTAAATAAGGACTATTTTATACCAAAGATTTTCTAATTATAGGGTTTCCACCAAATTATATATTTTGAAAGATAACTAAACCTTTAAACAGCATTTAAACCATCAAGGATCAAAACGTTTTCTTTAGAAATTGTAATGAGCCTGGTGAGCTGTCTCATCTACTCTGGAACTGTGAGAGGACGGGTGCCATGGGTAGCCTATGTTTCTAAAAAATATAACCGTAGCAGCCAACATGTTCAAATGTTGCGTCTTTCCCGAGACTCGTGTACCGTATGTTGCCATTATAATGCTACTTATTGCAGCATTTCAGTATGTGAAATGTTTACCTGCTTGCATAAATGGCAATTAATCGTGAACTTCATAACACTTCAAAACCAAAAGTGCATTTTCTTACACTTTGATTAGACAATGGTTAGTTGGGCAGTTCATACATTTTCAGCTGCTGCATTTTCACCTGTGTTTTGCCTCTTTTTATCCGATGCTCTCCGCTTTCTACAAATGTGGGCAGTTTGTGTTACTATGGTAGTTGTCAGTTAGCTGGCTCACTGCAGCAGTGATGGCAGTTAACACAATATATGCTTAGAGAGTCTAACCCTCTGCGGGTGTTTTTGCACCTACACTTTCCAGAATGGTTTAATCGGACTGGTGGCACGATTTGTTTGGACAGGTGTGAACATGCATATCACACCAAAATCTACCCCACCAAGACCCTTGAAAGGGGGTCGATTTAGTCTGGTCCCAAACAAATTCTGGAGCGGTATGTTTGTGGTGGAAACGTGGTCCGACCTGGGTCTGTGAGCTTTGCATTTTCGAATGCCACTTACAAAGCACCTTGTGTATTAATGGTAGTAACAGAAAATTGGTCTTACTTGGACCAGTGATAAGCAACAAGAAACCTCCTAACAATCTTACTTTTTGCCCCCAAAACATCTGACCAGTAGGTGGAAAGAGTTTTGATGTTTGTAGTGATGCATTTTGGCTCAAAATTTTCTGTGTGAATAGGAAACGAACAAAGGAAAATTAGCCAAGTTCACAAACTCCCCAACCAAATCGGACCAAAGCAAACAAACTATAGGTGTGAAAATGCCCTCTGAGCCTTTTCCCCACAATTCTTCAACTATTCTTCAGCCATTGAAGTGTCGGGTCTTGTAAAAATGACTAGTTGAAATTGATTTCCTCAACTGGCCATCTGACTTCAAACATGGATGACGTGTGATAGCTTAGCTACACCTAAGGCATTGTTTAGCAACTGTTTCAATGGAATCGATTGCCAGACATGTTATGAATTGTTTCCTCTTGAGGCATATTTTTTCATGTTCATGTTTTTTCCTATTGTTATTTTAGTGGACTTATCAGTATTTAATAGTTAATGTATTTTAAAGTTTAACAACAGAAAAACAAAGCTTCCACTTTGGGGAAGGGTGAGTGATATTGTGGATTTCACTGTTGGTTCAAAGGCTGGTTAGATCCATCAGCTTCTACCATGTCTGTATTTTTGAAATATCTGTAAACCAGTCACTCCTCACTGCTGGATATTCTACATAAGTTTATCTGTGACATTTGTTAGGACTTTTTTTATGTATTTATATCAGGACATGACAGTTGAAGGTACAACTAGGAGGAAGTGTCTCGTACTGAAAGCACGTCTTCTTGTGTGTCCCTTAAAATCGCAGTATTATCAAACGTCAAATGATTTGAAATTTTGATTACTGTGGACCTTTGTTACTGTAGAGGTCAGAAGAGCTACACAGTGGCTCATGAGACCTGTGTGCTACAGAAGCATTTCCAAAGTCAACTATTTTGGTGTGTTTGTTTGGGTAGGTTGTTTACTTTAGCAGGTATAGGATCCCATCACTGTCAGTCAAACTCAGGGGGGTTACTGAGAATAGTCTTTTAAACCATGTTCAACAATTTACACACTGACCATTTCTTTGTAAATATGAAACACTATTTTATTGCCTTTTACCTGTGAGAGAGTGAACCTCTCGACTTACCACAGGCTAGCAATGCAAGAACTAATTCACCACTGGTGTGGCCGTCCATCCTGGAGCGGACAGAAAAATGAGCAGAGGCTAATGAAAGGATAAGAAAGGTGACAGTTTCTTTTGATATTAAGCAAATTGCATTAAAGGCCAAAAACCAACAATTTACATGCCAACAAGTACCATCTGTTGAAGGCTACAGCTTGATATACAGGAGCTTGTGTTTCCACTATCACACAATTTCATTGTTCAAAAACTATTAACACGCATGAAGCAGCTTTACTGTTTAGTTGAGATAAACACAGGCCCTGTCCAGACCTGGCATCATCACCTGTTTCAGGTGATCTGTTTGCTCAGCACATTTGGGGAAGTGTTGGACATGTGCCCACATTCCTATACTGACAACAGACCTGCCTGTAGACCCACACTGACTAAAACAACATAATTTGGTCTTTATGAACAGAAATGTATGATTATAACTGCACATGCATTTTAATGCCAGGTGAACTGATGAAATCAGAGCTAAACACACTAGCTTGGATCACCAGAGACAGTTATTATAACCAGGTCTGAACAGGTTCTCAGTGTTATTCTTGCCTAACTAACAAAGAAGCAGAAACACATGTTTGCAAGTGCATGTCACCTGCTTTATGTAGTGCTTTGCCTAATGGAATACTTGTTTTAAACACACTCGTAGATAAATATGTCACAAGTATGGCTCTTCTTTCATTTATCTCCTATGGTACAGTTAAGCCTTGTCAGGCTGTAGCTACACAGATCCAACTTTTCAGCATGCTGAACTAATTGTTGGTTAGAGCCTCTTCAGGGAAAGTGTCAGTTATATAAAGAGGTGAGGTAATTTCAGACTTGTCCTTTTTAATCTTAATTCTCTGTAGATGTCACTTGCTTACTCATTGTTTTTTTGTTTTTTTATCCTGGCGGTTGATCTTAACAGGAAAAATGGAGGCTGTGATCACAAAGAATGTATTCAAAGCTCGGGTGTACCTGAAAGAGCAAAAGTGTAGAAGTATTATCCATGTTGCCAAGATACAGATTGGTTGATAACCTTGGTGTGATGATTGAACATCATGTGTTGAACCACTGAACTATTCAGTGGAGACCACAAAGGACACCAGAACACAAGACCCCCTTATCCAAACAGCTCTCACTGGGATCTGGGAGACATTGGGCAGGTTATCTGATAGGTGATTTTTCAGTCCTAGAACATCATGACAGTGGCACACAAAGACAAATGCCAAAAGACAAAGCTGCCTGGTCCAGTGACTCTTGATCAGGGCTGATATGTCTAATGAATCCTGGTCCCTGTTGTATGCTGTAATGGTCGTATTGGGGTGTGGCGCAAACATAAGAGGGGCCATTTGATTCTAGAGCGGAGCTGAACATGCGGTCTTCCAGCCGCCTCCTCACTTCAACCCAAAGCTTTATCTCTCAATGAGACCTTTTTTTTGGTGTCTGTAGTGACGAGGCCATGAACAGAGTTGAGCATGTGCAATCACCTACTCAATCAATCACTGAGAGACGTGGGTCTGATTATTGGAGAGGCTGTTTTTGAAAGTTGCACAAATTGTCTGATACAGCCCCTCGAATTCCAACTTGAAATGAGGAGTTGTCAGATGTTGTTACATGAGCCGATTCATTTGAGTTTAGGTTGTAAGAAGTGGAATCATTAGAGTGAAATAGGTCAGAATGATGATGTGAGGGCTGCGATGTGTCATTCACAATTACTGGAAACACTTGGTACACTTCACTTGAATACTAGGTTGTGCTTTTCATGGACAGTGACTAAACAAAGGCCTGGATATGTTCACAGGTGTCTTGTGATCTCAGCCTCAACAGTTCCTACACCAGACTCACAAATTGTCCCACAGTTCCGTGTGTGTGTGTGTGTGTGTGTGTGTGAGCCTGTGTGTGTGTGAGCCTGTGTGTGTGTGAGCCTGTGTGTGTGTGAGCCTGTGTGTGTGAGCCTGTGTGTGTGAGCCTTTTTCAGTGCAGGAACTCTGAAGCACCTGCAGCAAACTGTGGGATGTGCACACTACAGAAGCGTGGTACTTATCAAGGGCATTTCAGTTTAATGGGTAAAGACGATCTGTGTTTGTTTTACAATTCAACCGGCCACATCTGCATTTTGTTTTGGCTCAATAATTTAGCCGTATGCATGTACATCAAGGGAAATGCTCTGATGTGGAATGGCATTATGATCTTTGAAACCATTTCATGAACCATCTTTGTTATTATTATTATTTTTTTTATCCAATGTTGTGGATGACTGTGCTAGTCCAGAGTAGGTTTGAGTTCAAAAACCATATTAGAAGACTAGTGACTTAATGAAAACAAAACACTAAAAAAATTTAGGATGAAAGGAAATATGGCGTCATTTGTCCTTCTCCAGTGGCCGTAAACATGTGTGCCTGAAATACTTTGCAAGACTTTTCCTCATGTCAATGCTTCCTCTAGATGTGCTGTGTGATGGAACAGTTTTGTGAAGGAAGCCTTCATAATTTTAGACAGCTGAGGGCCATGGTCTGGCAACCAAACAATATTGTGATTAGCTTTTTGTTTTTATTATTATGTTTAAACCTAATGATTGTGACGTTATCATATTCTCTTTAAGAACAACCTTGAAACATGAATTACAATCTTAAAGTCAAGGTCATAAATGTATCAGTTACATTCACCCATGTGGTTTAGTTTTTAATTTGACTCCAACCGTTTATTGGCCAAACTATGATTTGGAAGATGATTCTTATTTTCTGTGAAGTTTGTATGATGAATTTGGCAGATGTGAAGGCAAATGAATGTATATCTTTGTACAAACCATTTAGTTCAGAGGACATGTTAGTTATGACAGACATGCAAGAAAAAAATAACCTTTTATAAATCTTTTTGTATTAGAACATTAACAATGGTAATTTTGTATATACGAAGGCTAGGCTTTCTGATTAGCAGAAAGGTAAAACATTCCTACATTTTTTTTTAAATGTATGTCCATTGAGAATAATTATGTAAACATGCGCAATGTTTTATGTGCCTTTTATTTGGGTTTGTCTAAATAAAAGAAAACAAAACATGATTGTGGAGTCTCCATACTGAGTGGTACCCAGGAAATAAATGCTGTCCATCTCACCTGAATCTTTGGACTGACCCATCTACCCCCCGCGCCCGCCACACTCAGCACGTTCGCCTAATCAGGAGCCATGTACTCTTCTGGATGTCTTCGCTCTTTTCGTAGCTTTTCCTGAGGACTCTGGGAGGCTGCTGAGGTTGCCCCAAAAGTCTCCTATGTGTGTGCATGCTCATGGGTGTTTCTGGTCTCGAGGCTCCTCAGTATCTTTACAGTTTAAACTTCAGGGGATTATGTGACAATTCATGGTCTGTGTGGGAATACAAGAACATTTCAGAGTTTTTTCAGTCATTGACGATTAAACTTGGGAAATGTTATGTGTAGAGTTAATTGTGTCGTAGCTGAACTGGTGGTTAACTGACATCTGAATGAGAAGTATTTTTAATAAGAATAATAGTAACTTGAATATGTATATAGCGACTTTGAAGAGACCCAAGAACACTTAAAGTGTCCCTAGGGGCAAAAAATAATTACATTTTTTGCAGCAAATGAGATACTCTCATACTACACATGCATTCTATACGCTACATGGGCAAAAGTATTTCCAGTTCAACTCCCTGCTTCCAAAATGTGGTGGAAAGACCGAATCCAGAGCAGCTGGGCTGATAGACAGATGATTCGGTCTGAAGTATTGAATGACATTATTATTTACAAAACAAGTAAGCAAAAGTGACACTTGGCAAACCATGTCCGCAACCATGTTTTGAGTCTGTCCTGTGTTCAGTGTTGGGAGGGTATGTAACAGAGATACATATGTAAAGAGCAAAATGTGAGTAAGTGGTTAGTTCCAGTTTAAATAAGATGGTAGTTACATTCTTTAAAGCCAACAGAGTACATAAACTCTGTGCAGTATTAGTTTTATTTTAAGAGTTTGTGAACTACAACCTTTTGGAATGTGAGATAGGCTAGCTTCATCGCTATGTGCAGCCAATATATTTGACCCATCCCTTTCTAGGATTTCAAGTGGTTAACTTCCAGTATAACATGTACAAACCATGGAAAAAAGAAACAGTATTGTGGCCCTTAGAGAACACTCGACAAAACATACTAATGGAGAAAGCTATCAATTTGACATCACATGCACTGCAAATACAAATATGACCAAACCAAATACAAATGTGATTATAGGGGACACAAAACGGCTGGGACACATTTGTTGCCATAGCTGTATCTCAATTCAGGGGCCGCCCACTTGCAGTTGCGTCACAGTAGCACGACTAGACTGTCCAATTGAGAAGGCTCCTTCAAATGTGGCAGACAGATGTGTCCTTCCATTCCCAAGAAACAATGATTCCAGTGGGTGGGTCCTGCCCCAGTCCAACGTATTCCAAGATTCATTGCATTTCGGCGGCAATAGCGTTTTTCAGAGGTAACGATGCTGGCAGGCAACAAGACTTCCAATGCTTCAACTAAACTTCATATTCTCTAACGTAAACTAACAGTTCAGTCAGACAGACCGCATTCAAACTTTTATTGCAACAGTAGAACAGGTTTAGTGTTTGACGTCTGGCCTCCCCCATATGATTACACAGGAATGAAGGGAGTGATGAGCAAAGACTTGTAACCCCCCGTCAGAGTCTACAGGTGGCTAAAGCAACTGGTAGCAATACTGCAGCAGAAGTGCGAGCAAAAGGGAAGATGGGAAATTTCTCTGCTTAAATAGACCACCTAATAAGGTGTTTGTGTGTATTATATATGGTTGTGGAGAGTGAGGTATGTCACATGACTCCACATGATTGGAGCGGCACAGCTCGAGCTGGCTGCCTAAACTAGCTTGCGGCCTCGCTTCATTTTTGGCTTATGTTAAATTGTTTATTGGTCTATATTTCCTCGGTCACTACCTACAATTCCTGGTGCCATGAAATTGTGCATCTGTAGTTGGATTTTAACTGAATATTGGTTACCATAAAAAATCTGACAAGAGCTTATAAAATTATATTTATATATATTTAGTATAGAGTTCTGCTCCAACTTTCCAACCCTCAAAGAGGTGCTCTACAATGACATGCACACCCACACAAGCCCTGTGATAGAGCACATACTTTGGTAGCTCAGGGGTCATTAGATGTGCTTTGACCCAGCTGGAAGCAAGCTCCTTTATACACCTGAGAAGGTGCAGAATTATCCTGGCGTGCTGTGTCCTGCACAGCCTATGGCTCATGGCATCCTCTTACCACCTGGAGCAGATCCACAACCAGACAAGCACAAAGACACACAGCCAAATGTCGGGCTTCCTGGTAGGGATGTAGTGCTGGCTCGCTACGACATTATGCTTTTCTGATGGTAAGTTAAAAAGCCTTATTTCAAAATGTATACTGACAAACACACACACACACATATTCAGTCATGCACTAATTTATTAGTGAGACATCCAATAAGTGTTGGTATTTAATTTATGTTTTCTATTCATGTCGCAATTTCCTTCACTGTATTCCTGAGAGCCAGCTGATGTTTGGAAATCACAGGAAAGTGGACTGGGAAGTGGACTGGGTGGTTGACACTTGCAACTAGGAGTGAGAGGTCGTCTGCGCAACATGCTCCTCTATCACATCATCTGGGCCTATAAATGATATTGTTTACCCCAATTAATGAACTGTTGCGAAAGCAATGCTATTTAAATTTAAATAAAAATGTGTTATATTTGAATTGCACTCGTTTATCACAAATATCATCTTAACAATTATGATATAAATTACTTCTGGGTGATGGTTCATGGTGGAAGTCATCGATTTCTCCCTCATTCCTTGAACAAATTCCACTTAACCCTAGAACACTAACGTCGGGTGTTTTTTACCCGAGCGGGTGTGGTCATGGGATTTTCATTGTGTTGCTGCTGTCTGAGTGGCGTTGGTCCTTGGGTAGCTGCATGCTGCTCACTGGCGTCATAGAAGGTAGACTAGTTTCCCTGCTCCCATCCCTGTTTTTTTCAATAAGCACGTGTTCGGGTGATTTTCACCCGACGTTGATGTTAGAGGGTACTTTTTTTTATGAATATGATATAAGCTGTAAATGATACAGGGAGACTGTGTCTTGACCAGACATGTCCCAGGAACAGCTGGACCGAAGAACAAGTTCCCAGCTCTATTATTTATTATTTTTAGGAATTTTTCTTTAACGACCCCCTAATTTTTCCAAATTTAAGAGCCTTTTTATAGGGTCCCCCCATGATACCTTTCTTTTTTTTTGATGAGATGTTGTATCAGGGAATATAAAAGAAGAGTACTTCAAATTGCCATGTATTGTTGTACATTAATATATTTTGATGAGAAGTATTTTTTATCTGGTATATTATATCGGGTCAAATTTACCCGACGTTAGTGATGGTGTAACTAATTTTACGTAAGTGTTCGAGGGTTAATGACAGGGTTAATGACTGTCCAGTAATTGCTGCGAGCCTCTCATCCTGTCAGATCTGATGTTCCTTTTCTTCCTCTTTCATTATTTTCTTTTCCTGTCTGTGATCGTTTTTTGGGAATCAACTTTCACGTAATCTAATCTTGTTGTTGATCCGGATCAAACCTTGAGTTTGGGTTTTTCAAAACTTTTTGGTAGGATTGGGATCACTTTGATCCCAAAAATCAGGATTAAACTGATCCCAGCAGGAGGGTGGATTCATGGTGGATATCAGTAATAAAACTAGGTAACTAAAATTGGTTAGTTAAATCATACAACATTTATATCATGCATTTTACAGTATTTATATTTATTCAGCAATTTTACTTTAATTGTTCAACAGGAAGTACATAAAGTAGGTAGGCTATGTAGGCTAGCAACCTTTCATTACAGCAAATTATAAATTAATTAGGCTGGCCAATGCAGTTGACACACTTTTCACACCCATGTAGTCACCCACAACTTGGTAAAAAGTCCCACACGCATAGAAGCGAAGAGCAATGAGGACCTGTTCCTCCACAGACAGACCAGGACTCCTTTGGGTTCTGCGTTGGAGGTTGGGCCTGAGAAGGTCCACAATATACTGAATATCAGCTCTTCCGAAGCGAAACCGAGCATACAGCTCCTCATTGGTTTATTTCTGAGTCCTCTGAGAAAGGCTGGATATACATATGGCTGTGTAAATTGGTCTTCCCAAACACACCTGTTAGCTTAATTGCTTTGGCTTGTGTTCAATTAATGGAATCATACCCAAGGCCTATAAAATGATGCTTGCTACATCAAAGCGGTGGAACCATGGACTCAAAAAGCCCAAATTTCTCTGCTGCTGAAACCCACGCCCTACTGGAGGGTGTTAGGTGCCATTATAGGTCATTTGTAGGATCTTTTAGTTCTGCCAAGGGTGGTGAAGTGAGCAGTAAAATGAAGAAGGAAATTTGGGCTGAAATCACACAACATGTGAATGCGATGGGGTTTGGCCAGAAGAGGAAAACAGAGCAACTAAGATTTTGGTGGAAGAATCTTAAGGCCAGTGCAACAAAAGACCACGCTGAAGCCAAGAACAGCCAAACAGGCAACAACCCATATAAGAGGGATGAATACACAGACATAGTCCTTGATATTATTGGAGGTGAAAAGTCGGAAGCTCTGCATGGGATCCAAGATGTTGCAGAGGATGGTGAGCCTGTGATGACAGCAGAAAGTGATCCTTCTTCAGAAACATTTATTCTTAATCTCAGCCCTGTAATCGAGGGAGAAGGTCAATCACAGGTGGAGCCAGAAGGCCTAGTTCCCAGAGGACCCCCAGAGAGAGGCTCAAAGCACCCAAAGAAAGATGACGCCTATAAGGTACTTCTGCTAAAAGAGACTGAAAGGGCAGAAGAACAGATCCATCTAGCAGAGGAACAGCTTATTCTTGCCCGACTGCAGCAAACCAAGGCCAGACTTGAGATCCGCCTCCTAAAGGCCAAGCTTGGACAAGCTGGTCTCTCCACAGCAGACGAAGCAGATGATGATGATGAAGAAGAAGGAGAACTCATAACAAGAACTACTCATAACAAGAACTAAGAAGTAATTTATTTTGTTACGTATTGGACATTTAAGCCTTTTTTTATCCAGTTCAATTCAATAAATCTTTGTTTGAAACCTGTTTGAAACATCCATAATGTATTTGTGAGTAAAGTATGTATTTGTTTATTTATTTGTTGTAGGTCTCAGATGAGTGGACTGCCTGTTTCCAAGAAATGGACAATGGAGGGGGATGTTTATATTGTTTGTTTGCTGTTCCGTTCAGTCCTATTTTCTGTTAAAATAAAGCATATTGGAGTGTAAGTACAAAAAGCAGTTATTTTTAATTAAAGGAGAATCTTTACGAATATAAGTGCATATAAGTGCAACATTAAACATGTCAAACATTAAACATTTAACATGTCAACACAACATTTAAGAACTTTTTTGGAGGACATGTCAAGACACAAACATGTCCTCCAAGCTAAAGCTAAAATAAAAAGTTTAAATGCCGTTGTCCCACTGTGTATTTAAACTTTTGGACCACCTTTAGAGCACTAGTCCACAAACTTCTTGTTGAGTTTGAGCATTATATAGCTGTTGCCTCTTTTGCATTTGAAGGCAAACTGCTTGCTGAGATGTGGTTTTCTTCATCTGCTTTAATCTCAACTGGCAGAAAGTTTGATGCTCCTGCTTGTTGGTCGTCCGCATGATGATGATATTATCCTTCTCTAGCTCTCATGACTCGGCACCGGCGGCTTGCATCGACTCCATCATCCACTCTGTGCAGCATCTACCACCAGTGTTGTGCAAGTTCACACCTCTCATGAACTAGTTCAAAGTTCAGTTCATACAAGTAAACATGTATAGTTCACATTCATAGTTCACCATTTAAATTCTGAACTAGTTCATAGTTCAGTTCATTTCATAGTTTTAAGTTTCAAATGTTCAGGGGGGGAAGAGGGGTGGCTGAAGGGGTTTGTTTTCTTGTTGAATGTTGGTGCTTTGGTTTATCTTTTTTTCTTTCATCACGGGAGATACACTGGCTCTTGCACAGTGCATTTACAAGGAGGCTATGACACTCTGATGTACACAGTTAGTATTTATGAATAGGGTAGTTAAGTTAGCTTTAATGTGAATGGGCTAAATGGACCAGTTAAGAGGAAGACAGTTTTGACACAACTTAAAAAACTGCAAACGGACATCGCTTTTTTACAAGAGACTTATTCCCACATTTATTCCAACTTTTATCTATTTCAACATTTATATATTTCAACATTTAATTGTCCATATGTAAATGAGGTAGGGGGTCCAAAACTCAGTTTTGAGCAGGATTGGTCAACTGAGCTAAACACACACACTCACACACAGGCCCCGGGGCTCCGCTCCTCACAGCGCAACAGACTCGCTCAGAGACAGAAGCAGGGACTGAGAATTGAGTGAAAAGTGAAAAACACACAGTGAAAACACAGAGTTTCTCTGGTCACATCTGCTCAGAGATCAGCTGCTTCATGATCAGAGCAGAAGCTGCAGCTGGTTTGTACCGAGCTGGAGTTTCTGCTTCCTCCTCTCTACTCTCTCCTTGTGCTCAGTATATACTCGAGACGTGACGCTCACAGTCAGGATTACTGACACCTTAATCATCCCAATAAAAAATAACCTGAACTAACCCTCTGAACTTGAACTAGTTCATTTTTTTTTTTTTTTTACAACTTTATTTATCATTTTTCCATATTGAAAACAATTACATCATTAGTTAGGCATTTCTTACAAAAGTTGTGCACCCGCCCCCCACCCCAACCAGGTGGCATCCCCACAAATATATCCACAAAAACACTCGTGTATCACACTGACAGACAGAGCACCAAAAGAAGAAAGCAAATATAGACAAATACAAAAAAGAGACAGTGTAACGGCCCCCCGCTTCTCCATACAAACGCTGAGTCTCTTGAACTGATGTTACACGGCTCTTTATTTTCACATCTGGCTTTCCGTAGTGACACAGTAAAACTGTAATGACAGTTACAAGTTACAAAAAGATTTTAATCATTAAAACACGAACGTTAAAATACAATAAACCAACAAATCAACACGTGAGACACATCTGACGCGTTAACGTGACATAGCGACTCCCTTCCGCACTACCCGCAGCAAAGTGAAAGAGACCAGCTTTCCTACCTCCTTCCGCTTGCGAGGGGTGTTAAGCTATAGTTGTTTGGTTGGTTCTTTAGGTCGGAGAAATGCCTCAAAGCTGGTGTCTGGTTTGGTTTCCGCTCCTATCTGGGCCAGGCTGTACGGCCGGTATTTTATTGCACTGGGGCGGAAAGAGGGATATGGTGTGTCGAATAAAGCCGTCCGCTCTTTTGCTGCAGGTATTAAAGCGAGGGGAGTCACTACGTGTAAAAGACAACAAAATAAAAGAATAAAACAGTCTGCATAAACTGGCCGGTTAGCTGACAGTTACAGATAGGCCAAAAAAAATCGACCTGATCGATCCCCAGTCTGAACCATCTGCATGCCAAAGTGTCCTTGGGCAAGATGCTGAACCCTCAATAGCCCCCATAGAATAACGAAGTGCTGCAAGTAGATGCACTGTATGAATGTGTGTGTGAATGGGTGAATGTGAAACTGTACTGTAAAACGCTTTGAGTGGTCTTCATCAGACTAGAAAAGCGCTATATACAAATCCGAAATCTTGACTATTTCACCACACATCATCCCAAATGTCACTAAACAGCTGGAAAAGGGGAGATAAGCCTTTTTTGGAAGCAATGGTTAACATCTTGACTTTTTCTTCACATATCAGCTCAAGTGTCACAAAAGCGCTGGAAACAGGGAGATAAGCCTTTTTTTGGAAGAAATGGTTAAAATCTTTACTTTTTCATCACACGTCATCCCAAATGTCACTAAACAGCTGGAAACGGGAAGATAAACCTTTTTTGGAAGCAATGGTTAACATCTTGACTTTTTCATCACATATCAGCTCAGGTGTCAGAAAAGCGCTGGAAACAGGGAGATAAGCCTTTTTTTGGAAGAAATGGTTAAAATCTTGACTATTTCACCACACATCATCCCAAATGTCACTAAACAGCTGGAAAAGGGGAGATAAGCCTTTTTTGGAAGCCATGGTTAACATCTTGACTTTTTCTTCACATATCAGCTCAAGTGTCACAAAAGCGCTGGAAACAGGGAGATAAGCCTTTTTTTGAAAGAAATGGTTAATATCTTGACTTTTTCATCACACATCATACCAAATGTCACTAAACAGCTGGAAACGGGAAGATAAGTCTTTTTTGGAAGCAATGGATAACATTTTGACTTTTTCATCACATATCAGCCCAAGTGTCAGAAAAGCGCTGGAAACAGGGAGATAAGCCTTTTTTGGAAGAAATGGTTAAATTCTTGAATTTTTCATCACACATCATCCCAAATGTCACTAAACAGCAGGAAACGGGGAGATAAGCCTTTTTTGGAAGCAATGGTTAACATTTTGACTTTTTCATCACATATCAGCTCCAGTGTCAGAAAAGCTCTGGAAACAGGGAGATAAGCCGTTTTTGGAAGAAATGGTTAAATTCTTGAATTTTTCATCACACATCATCCCAAATGTCAATAAACAGCTGGAAACGGGGAGATAAGCCTTTTTTGGAAGCAATGGTTAACATTTTGACTTTTTCATCACATATCAGCCCAAGTGTCAGAAAAGCGCTGGAAACAGGGAGATCTGCCTTTTTTTGAAAGAAATGGTTAAATTCTTGAATTTTTCATCACACATCATCCCAAATGTCGCTAAACAGCTGGAAACGGGGAGATAAGCCTTTTTTGGAAGCAATGGTTAAGATTTCTGACTTTTTCATCACATATCAGCCCAAGTGTCAGAAAAGCGCTGGAAACGGGGAGATAAGCCTTTTTTGGAAGAAATGGTTAACATTTTGACTTTTTCATCACATATCAGCTCCAGTGTCAGAAAAGCGCTGGAAACAGGGAGATATGCCTTTTTTTGGAAGAAATGGTTAAATTCTTGAATTTTTCATCACACATCATCCCAAATGTCACTAAACAGCTGGAAACGGGGAGATAAGCCTTTTTTGGAAGCAATGGTTAAGATTTCTGACTTTTTCATCACATATCAGCCCAAGTGTCAGAAAAGCGCTGGAAACAGGGAGATAAGCCTTTTTTGGAAGAAATGGTTAAATTCTTGAATTTTTCATCACACATTATCCCAAATGTCAATAAACAGCTGGAAACGGGGAGATAAGCCTTTTTTGGAAGCAATGGTTAACGTTTTTACTTTTTCATCACATATCAGCTCCAGTGTCAGAAAAGCGCTGGAAACAGGGAGATATGCCTTTTGTTGGAAGAAATGGTTAAATTCTTGAATTTTTCATCACACATCATCCCAAATGTCACTAAACAGCTGGAAACGGGGAGATAAGCCTTTTTTGGAAGCAATGGTTAACATTTTGACTTTTTCATCACATATCAGCTCCAGTGTCAGAAAAGCGCTGGAAACAGGGAGATGAGCCTTTTTTGGAAGAAATGGTTAAATTCTTGAATTTTTCATCACACATCATCCCAAATGTCAATAAACAGCTGGAAACGGGGAGATAAGCCTTTTTTGGAAGCAAAGGTTAACATTTTGACTTTTTCATCACATATCAGCTCCAGTGTCAGAAAAGCGCTGGAAACAGGGACATATGCCTTTTCTTGGAAGAAAAGGTTAAATTCTTGAATTTTTCATCACACATCATCCCAAATGTCACTAAACAGCTGGAAACGGGGAGATAAGCCTTTTTTGGAAGCAATGGTTAACATTTTGACTTTTTCATCACATATCAGCTCCAGTGTCAGAAAAGCGCTGGAAACAGGGAGATAAGCCTTTTTTGGAAGAAATGGTTAAATTCTTGAATTTTTCATCACACATCATCCCAAATGGCACTAAACAGCTGGAAACGGGGAGATAAGCATTTTTTGGAAGCAATGGTTAACATTTTGACTTTTTCATCACAAATCAGCTCCAGTGTCAGAAAAGCGCTGGAAACAGGGAGATAAGCCTTTTTTGGAAGAAATGGTTAAATTCTTGTATTTTTCATCACACATCATCCCAAATGTCACTATACAGTTGGAAACGGGGAGATAAGCCTTTTTTGGAAGCAATGGTTAACATTTTGACTTTTTCATCACATATCAGCTCCAGTGTCAGAAAAGCGCTGGAAACAGGGAGATATGCCTTTTTTTGGAAGAAATGGTTAAATTCTTGAATTTTTCGTCACACATCATCCCAAATGTCACTAAACAGCTGGAAACGGGGAGATAAGCCTTTTTTGGAAGCAATGGTTAACATTTTGACTTTTTCATCACATATCAGCTCCAGTGTCAGAAAAGCGCTGGAAACAGGGAGATAAGCCTTTTTTGGAAGAAATGGTTAAATTCTTGAATTTTTCATCACACATCATCCCAAATGGCACTAAACAGCTGGAAACGGGGAGATAAGCCTTTTTTGGAAGCATTGATTAAGATTTCTGACTTTTTCATCACATGTCAGCCCAAGTGTCAGAAAAGCGCTGGAAACAGGGAGATAGGCCTTTTTTGGAAGAAATGGTTAAGTTCTTGAATTTTTCATCACACATCATCCCAAATGTCACTAAACAGCTGGAAACGGGGAGATAAGCCTTTTTTGGAAGCAATGGTTAACATTTTGACTTTTTCATCACATATCAGCTCCAGTGTCAGAAAAGCGCTGGAAACAGGGAGATATGCCTTTTTTTGGAAGAAATGGTTAAATTCTTGAATTTTTCATCACACATCATCCCAAATGTCACTAAACAGCTGGAAACGGGGAGATAAGCATTTTTTGGAAGCAATGGTTAAGATTTCTGACTTTTTCATCACATATCAGCCCAAGTGTCAGAAAAGCGCTGGAAACAGGGAGATAAGCCTTTTTTGGAAGAAATGGTTAAATTCTTGACTTTTTCATCACACATCATCCCAAATGGCACTAAACAGCTGGAAACGGGGAGATAAGCCTTTTTTGGAAGCAATGGTTAACATTTTGACTTTTTCATCACATATCAGATCCAGTGTCAGAAAAGCGCTGGAAACAGGGAGATAAGCCTTTTTTGGAAGAAATGGTTAAATTCTTGAATTTTTCATCACACATTATCCCAAATGTCAATAAACAGCTGGAAACGGGGAGATAAGCCTTTTTTGGAAGCAATGGTTAACGTTTTTACTTTTTCATCACACATCAGCTCCAGTGTCAGAAAAGCGCTGGAAACAGGGAGATATGCCTTTTGTTGGAAGAAATGGTTAAATTCTTGAATTTTTCATCACACATCATCCCAAATGTCACTAAACAGCTGGAAACGGGGAGATAAGCCTTTTTTGGAAGCAATGGTTAACATTTTGACTTTTTCATCACATATCAGCCCAAGTGTCAGAAAAGCGCTGGAAACAGGGAGATAAGCCTTTTTTGGAAGCAATGGTTAACATTTTGACTTTTTCATCACATATCAGCTCCAATGTCAGAAAAGCGCTGGAAACAGGGACATATGCCTTTTTTTGGAAGAAATGGTTAAATTCTTGAATTTTTCATCACACATTATCCCAAATGTCAATAAACAGCTGGAAACGGGGAGATAAGCCTTTTTTGGAAGAAATGGTTAACATTTTGACTTTTTCATCACATATCAGCTCCAGTGTCAGAAAAGCGCTGGAAACAGGGAGATATGCCTTTTTTTGGAAGAAATGGTTAAATTCTTGAATTTTTCATCACACATCATCCCAAATGTCACTAAACAGCTGGAAACGGGGAGATAAGCCTTTTTTGGAAGCAATGGTTAAGATTTCTGACTTTTTCATCACATATCAGCCCAAGTGTCAGAAAAGCGCTGGAAACAGGGAGATAAGCCTTTTTTGGAAGAAATGGTTAAATTCTTGAATTTTTCATCACACATTATCCCAAATGTCAATAAACAGCTGGAAACGGGGAGATAAGCCTTTTTTGGAAGCAATGGTTAACGTTTTTACTTTTTCATCACATATCAGCTCCAGTGTCAGAAAAGCGCTGGAAACAGGGAGATATGCCTTTTGTTGGAAGAAATGGTTAAATTCTTGAATTTTTCATCACACATCATCCCAAATGTCACTAAACAGCTGGAAACGGGGAGATAAGCCTTTTTTGGAAGCAATGGTTAACATTTTGACTTTTTCATCACATATCAGCTCCAGTGTCCGAAAAGCGCTGGAAACAGGGAGACGAGCCTTTTTTGGAAGAAATGGTTAAATTCTTGAATTTTTCACCACACATCATCCCAAATGTCAATAAACAGCTGGAAACGGAGAGATAAGCCTTTTTTGGAAGCAAAGGTTAACATTTTGACTTTTTCATCACATATCAGCTCCAGTGTCAGAAAAGCGCTGGAAACAGGGAGATAAGCCTTTTTTGGAAGAAATGGTTAAATTCTTGTATTTTTCATCACACATCATCCCAAATGTCACTATACAGTTGGAAACGGGGAGATAAGCCTTTTTTGGAAGCAATGGTTAACATTTTGACTTTTTCATCACATATCAGCTCCAGTGTCAGAAAAGCGCTGGAAACAGGGAGATATGCCTTTTTTTGGAAGAAATGGTTAAATTCTTGAATTTTTCGTCACACATCATCCCAAATGTCACTAAACAGCTGGAAACGGGGAGATAAGCCTTTTTTGGAAGCAATGGTTAATATTTTGACTTTTTCATCACATATCAGCTCCAGTGTCAGAAAAGCGCTGGAAACAGGGAGATAAGCCTTTTTTGGAAGAAATGGTTAAATTCTTGAATTTTTCATCACACATCATCCCAAATGGCACTAAACAGCTGGAAACGGGGAGATAAGCCTTTTTTGGAAGCATTGATTAAGATTTCTGACTTTTTCATCACATGTTAGCCCAAGTGTCAGAAAAGCGCTGGAAACAGGGAGATAGGCCTTTTTTGGAAGAAATGGTTAAGTTCTTGAATTTTTCATCACACATCATCCCAAATGTCACTAAACAGCTGGAAACGGGGAGATAAGCCTTTTTTGGAAGCAATGGTTAACATTTTGACTTTTTCATCACATATCAGCTCCAGTGTCAGAAAAGCGCTGGAAACAGGGAGATATGCCTTTTTTTGGAAGAAATGGTTAAATTCTTGAATTTTTCATCACACATCATCCCAAATGTCACTAAACAGCTGGAAACGGGGAGATAAGCATTTTTTGGAAGCAATGGTTAAGATTTCTGACTTTTTCATCACATATCAGCCCAAGTGTCAGAAAAGCGCTGGAAACAGGGAGATAAGCCTTTTTTGGAAGAAATGGTTAAATTCTTGAATTTTTCATCACACATCATCCCAAATGGCACTAAACAGCTGGAAACGGGGAGATAAGCCTTTTTTGGAAGCATTGATTAAGATTTCTGACTTTTTCATCACATGTCAGCCCAAGTGTCAGAAAAGCGCTGGAAACAGGGAGATAAGCCTTTTTTGGAAGAAATGGTTAAATTCTTGAATTTTTCATCACACATCATCCCAAATGTCACTAAACAGCTGGAAACGGGGAGATAAGCCTTTTTTGGAAGCAATGGTTAACATTTTGACTTTTTCATCACATATCAGCTCCAGTGTCAGAAAAGCGCTGGAAACAGGGAGATAAGCCTTTTTTGGAAGAAATGGTTAAATTCTTGAATTTTTCATCACACATTATCCCAAATGTCAATAAACAGCTGGAAACGGGGAGATAAGCCTTTTTTGGAAGCAATGGTTAACGTTTTTACTTTTTCATCACACATCAGCTCCAGTGTCAAAAAAACGCTGGAAACAGGGAGATATGCCTTTTGTTGGAAGAAATGGTTAAATTCTTGAATTTTTCATCACACATCATCCCAAATGTCACTAAACAGCTGGAAACGGGGAGATAAGCCTTTTTTGGAAGCAATGGTTAACATTTTGACTTTTTCATCACATATCAGCCCAAGTGCTAGAAAAGCGCTGGAAACAGGGAGATAAGCCTTTTTTGGAAGAAATGGTTAACATTTTGACTTTTTCATCACATATCAGCTCCAGTGTCAGAAAAGCGCTGGAAACAGGGAGATATGCCTTTTTGTGGAAGAAATGGTTAAATTCTTGAATTTTTCATCACACATCATCCCATATGTCGCTAAACAGCTGGAAACGGGGAGATAAGCCTTTTTTGGAAGCAATGGTTAAGATTTCTGACTTTTTCATCACATATCAGCCCAAGTGTCAGAAAAGCGCTGGAAACGGGGAGATAAGCCTTTTTTGGAAGCAATGGTTAACATTTTGACTTTTTCATCACATATCAGCTCCAGTGTCAGAAAAGCGCTGGAAACAGGGAGATATGCCTTTTTTTGGAAGAAATGGTTAAATTCTTGAATTTTTCATCACACATCATCCCAAATGTCACTAAACAGCTGGAAACGGGGAGATAAGCCTTTTTTGGAAGCAATGGTTAAGATTTCTGACTTTTTCATCACATATCAGCCCAAGTGTCAGAAAAGCGCTGGAAACAGGGAGATAAGCCTTTTTTGGAAGAAATGGTTAAATTCTTGAATTTTTCATCACACATTATCCCAAATGTCAATAAACAGCTGGAAACGGGGAGATAAGCCTTTTTTGGAAGCAATGGTTAACGTTTTTACTTTTTCATCACATATCAGCTCCAGTGTCAGAAAAGCGCTGGAAACAGGGAGATATGCCTTTTGTTGGAAGAAATGGTTAAATTTTTGAATTTTTCATCACACATCATCCCAAATGTCACTAAACAGCTGGAAACGGGGAGATAAGCCTTTTTTGGAAGCAATGGTTAACATTTTGACTTTTTCATCACATATCAGCTCCAGTGTCAGAAAAGCGCTGGAAACAGGGAGATAAGCCTTTTTTGGAAGAAATGGTTAAATTCTTGAATTTTTCATCACACATCTTCCCAAATGTCAATAAACAGCTGGAAACGGGGAGATAAGCCTTTTTTGGAAGCAAAGGTTAACATTTTGACTTTTTCATCACATATCAGCTCCAATGTCAGAAAAGCGCTGGAAACAGGGACATATGCCTTTTATTGGAAGAAATGGTTAAATTCTTGAATTTTTCATCACACATCATCCCAAATGTCACTAAACAGCTGGAAACGGGGAGATAAGCCTTTTTTGGAAGCAATGGTTAACATTTTGACTTTTTCATCACATATCAGCTCCAGTGTCAGAAAAGCGCTGGAAACAGGGAGATAAGCCTTTTTTGGAAGAAATGGTTAACATTTTGACTTTTTCATCACATATCAGCTCCAGTGTCAGAAAAGCGCTGGAAACAGGGAGATATGCCTTTTTTTGGAAGAAATGGTTAAATTCTTGAATTTTTCATCACACATCATCCCATATGTCGCTAAACAGCTGGAAACGGGGAGATAAGCCTTTTTTGGAAGCAATGGTTAAGATTTCTGACTTTTTCATCACATATCAGCCCAAGTGTCAGAAAAGCGCTGGAAACGGGGAGATAAGCCTTTTTTGGAAGCAATGGTTAACATTTTGACTTTTTCATCACATATCAGCTCCAGTGTCAGAAAAGCGCTGGAAACAGGGAGATATGCCTTTTTTTGGAAGAAATGGTTAAATTCTTGAATTTTTCATCACACATCATCCCAAATGTCACTAAACAGCTGGAAACGGGGAGATAAGCCTTTTTTGGAAGCAATGGTTAAGATTTCTGACTTTTTCATCACATATCAGCCCAAGTGTCAGAAAAGCGCTGGAAACAGGGAGATAAGCCTTTTTTGGAAGAAATGGTTAAATTCTTGAATTTTTCATCACACATTATCCCAAATGTCAATAAACAGCTGGAAACGGGGAGATAAGCCTTTTTTGGAAGCAATGGTTAACGTTTTTACTTTTTCATCACATATCAGCTCCAGTGTCAGAAAAGCGCTGGAAACAGGGAGATATGCCTTTTGTTGGAAGAAATGGTTAAATTTTTGAATTTTTCATCACACATCATCCCAAATGTCACTAAACAGCTGGAAACGGGGAGATAAGCCTTTTTTGGAAGCAATGGTTAACATTTTGACTTTTTCATCACATATCAGCTCCAGTGTCAGAAAAGCGCTGGAAACAAGGAGATAAGCCTTTTTTGGAAGAAATGGTTAAATTCTTGAATTTTTCATCACACATCTTCCCAAATGTCAATAAACAGCTGGAAACGGGGAGATAAGCCTTTTTTGGAAGCAAAGGTTAACATTTTGACTTTTTCATCACATATCAGCTCCAGTGTCAGAAAAGCGCTGGAAACAGGGAGATCTGCCTTTTTTTGGAAGAAAAGGTTAAATTCTTGAATTTTTCATCACACATCATCCCAAATGTCACTAAACAGCTGGAAACGGGGAGATAAGCCTTTTTTGGAAGCATTGATTAAGATTTCTGACTTTTTCATCACATGTCAGCCCAAGTGTCAGAAAAGCGCTGGAAACAGGGAGATAAGCCTTTTTTGGAAGAAATGATTAAATTCTTGAATTTTTCATCACACATCATCCCAAATGTCACTAAACAGCTGGAAACGGGGAGATAAGCCTTTTTTGGAAGCAATGGTTAACATTTTGACTTTTTCATCACATATCAGCTCCAGTGTCAGAAAAGCGCTGGAAACAGGGAGATCTGCCTTTTTTTGGAAGAAAAGGTTAAATTCTTGAATTTTTCATCACACATCATCCCAAATGTCACTAAACAGCTGGAAACGGGGAGATAAGCCTTTTTTGGAAGCAATGGTTAACATTTTGACTTTTTCATCACATATCAGCTCCAGTGTCAGAAAAGCGCTGGAAACAGGGAGATCTGCCTTTTTTTGGAAGAAAAGGTTAAATTCTTGAATTTTTCATCACACATCATCCCAAAGGTCACTAAACAGCTGGAAACGGGGAGATAAGCCTTTTTTGGAAGCATTGATTAAGATTTCTGACTTTTTCATCACATATCAGCTCCAGTGTCAGAAAAGCGCTGGAAACAGGGAGATCTGCCTTTTTTTGGAAGAAAAGGTTAAATTCTTGAATTTTTCATCACACATCATCCCAAAGGTCACTAAACAGCTGGAAACGGGGAGATAAGCCTTTTTTGGAAGCATTGATTAAGATTTCTGACTTTTTCATCACATGTCAGCCCAAGTGTCAGAAAAGCGCTGGAAACAGGGAGATAAGCCTTTTTTGGAAGAAATGGTTAAATTCTTGAATTTTTCATCACACATCATCCCAAATGTCACTAAACAGCTGGAAACGGGGAGATAAGCCTTTTTTGGAAGCAATGGTTAACATTTTAACTTTTTCATCACATATCAGCTCCAGTGTCAGAAAAGCGCTGGAAACAGGGAGATCTGCCTTTTTTTGGAAGAAAAGGTTAAATTCTTGAATTTTTCATCACACATCATCCCAAATGTCACTAAACAGCTGGAAACGGGGAGATAAGCCTTTTTTGGAAGCATTGATTAAGATTTCTGACTTTTTCATCACATGTCAGCCCAAGTGTCAGAAAAGCGCTGGAAACAGGGAGATAAGCCTTTTTTTGGAAGAAAAGGTTAAATTCTTGAATTTTTCATCACACATCATCCCAAAGGTCACTAAACAGCTGGAAACGGGGAGATAAGCCTTTTTTGGAAGCATTGATTAAGATTTCTGACTTTTTCATCACAGGTCAGCCCAAGTGTCAGAAAAGCGCTGGAAACAGGGAGATAAGCCTTTTTTGGAAGAAATGGTTAAATTCTTGAATTTTTCATCACACATCATCCCAAATGTCACTAAACAGCTGGAAACGGGGAGATAAGCCTTTTTTGGAAGCAATGGTTAACATTTTGACTTTTTCATCACATATCAGCTCCAGTGTCAGAAAAGCGCTGGAAACAGGGAGATCTGCCTTTTTTTGGAAGAAAAGGTTAAATTCTTGAATTTTTCATCACACATCATCCCAAATGTCACTAAACAGCTGGAAACGGGGAGATGAGCCTTTTTTGGAAGCATTGATTAAGATTTCTGACTTTTTCATCACATGTCAGCCCAAGTGTCAGAAAAGCGCTGGAAACAGGGAGATAAGCCTTTTTTGGAAGAAATGATTAAATTCTTGAATTTTTCATCACACATCATCCCAAATGTCACTAAACAGCTGGAAACGGGGAGATAAGCCTTTTTTGGAAGCAATGGTTAACATTTTGACTTTTTCATCACATATCAGCTCCAGTGTCAGAAAAGCGCTGGAAACAGGGAGATCTGCCTTTTTTTGGAAGAAAAGGTTAAATTCTTGAATTTTTCATCACACATCATCCCAAATGTCACTAAACAGCTGGAAACGGGGAGATAAGCCTTTTTTGGAAGCAATGGTTAACTTTTGACTTTTTCATCACATATCAGCTCCAGTGTCAGAAAAGCGCTGGAAACAGGGAGATCTGCCTTTTTTTGGAAGAAAAGGTTAAATTCTTGAATTTTTCATCACACATCATCCCAAAGGTCACTAAACAGCTGGAAACGGGGAGATAAGCCTTTTTTGGAAGCATTGATTAAGATTTCTGACTTTTTCATCACATGTCAGCCCAAGTGTCAGGAAAAGGGCTGGAAACAGGGAGATAAGCCTTTTTTGGAAGAAATGGTTAAATTCTTTGAATTTTTCATCACACATCATCCCAAATGTCACTAAAAAGCTGGAAACGGGGAGATAAGCCTTTTTTGGAAGCAATGGTTAACATTTTGACTTTTTCATCACATATCAGCTCCAGTGTCAGAAAAGCGCTGGAAACAGGGAGATCTGCCTTTTTTTGGAAGAAAAGGTTAAATTCTTGAATTTTTCATCACACATCATCCCAAATGTCACTAAACAGCTGGAAACGGGGAGATAAGCTTTTTTTGGAAGCAATGGTTAACATTTTGACTCTTTCATCACATATCAGCTCCAGTGTCAGAAAAGCGCTGGAAACAGGGAGATCTGCCTTTTTTTGGAAGAAAAGGTTAAATTCTTGAATTTTTCATCACACATCATCCCAAATGTCACTAAACAGCTGGAAACGGGGAGATAAGCTTTTTTGGAAGCATTGATTAAGATTTCTGACTTTTTCATCACATGTCAGCCCAAATGTCAGAAAAGCGCTGGAAACAGGGAGATAAGCCTTTTTTGGAAGAAATGGTTAAATTCTTGAATTTTTCATCACACATCATCCCAAATGTCACTAAACAGCTGGAAACGGGGAGATAAGCCTTTTTTGGAAGCAATGGTTAACATTTTGACTCTTTCATCACATATCAGCTCCAGTGTCAGAAAAGCGCTGGAAACAGGGAGATCTGCCTTTTTTTGGAAGAAAAGGTTAAATTCTTGAATTTTTCATCACACATCATCCCAAAGGTCACTAAACAGCTGGAAACGGGGAGATAAGCCTTTTTTGGAAGCATTGATTAAGATTTCTGACTTTTTCATCACATGTCAGCCCAAGTGTCAGAAAAGCGCTGGAAATAGGGAGATAAGCCTTTTTTGGAAGAAATGGTTAAATTCTTGAATTTTTCATCACACATCATCCCAAATGTCACTAAACAGCTGGAAACAGGGAGATAAGCCTTTTTTGGAAGCAATGGTTAACATTTTGACTTTTTCATCACATATCAGCTCCAGTGTCAGAAAAGCGCTGGAAACAGGGAGATCTGCCTTTTTTTGGAAGAAAAGGTTAAATTCTTGAATTTTTCATCACACATCATCCCAAAGGTCACTAAACAGCTGGAAACGGGGAGATAAGCCTTTTTTGGAAGCATTGATTAAGATTTCTGACTTTTTCATCACATGTCAGCCCAAGTGTCAGAAAAGCGCTGGAAACAGGGAGATAAGCCTTTTTTGGAAGAAATGGTTAAATTCTTGAATTTTTCATCACACATCATCCCAAATGTCACTAAACAGCTGGAAACGGGGAGATAAGCCTTTTTTGGAAGCAATGGTTAACATTTTGACTTTTTCATCACATATCAGCTCCAGTGTCAGAAAAGCGCTGGAAACAGGGAGATCTGCCTTTTTTTGGAAGAAAAGGTTAAATTCTTGAATTTTTCATCACACATCATCCCAAATGTCACTAAACAGCTGGAAACGGGGAGATAAGCCTTTTTTGGAAGCATTGATTAAGATTTCTGACTTTTTCATCACATGTCAGCCCAAGTGTCAGAAAAGCGCTGGAAACAGGGAGATAAGCCTTTTTTGGAAGAAATGGTTAAATTCTTGAATTTTTCATCACACATCATCCCAAATGTCACTAAACAGCTGGAAACGGGGAGATAAGCCTTTTTTGGAAGCAATGGTTAACATTTTGACTTTTTCATCACATATCAGCTCCAGTGTCAGAAAAGCGCTGGAAACAGGGAGATCTGCCTTTTTTTGGAAGAAAAGGTTAAATTCTTGAATTTTTCATCACACATCATCCCAAATGTCACTAAACAGCTGGAAACGGGGAGATAAGCCTTTTTTGGAAGCAATGGTTAACATTTTGACTTTTTCATCACATATCAGCTCCAGTGTCAGAAAAGCGCTGGAAACAGGGAGATCTGCCTTTTTTTGGAAGAAAAGGTTAAATTCTTGAATTTTTCATCACACATCATCCCAAAGGTCACTAAACAGCTGGAAACGGGGAGATAAGCCTTTTTTGGAAGCATTGATTAAGATTTCTGACTTTTTCATCACATATCAGCTCCAGTGTCAGAAAAGCGCTGGAAACAGGGAGATCTGCCTTTTTTTGGAAGAAAAGGTTAAATTCTTGAATTTTTCATCACACATCATCCCAAAGGTCACTAAACAGCTGGAAACGGGGAGATAAGCCTTTTTTGGAAGCATTGATTAAGATTTCTGACTTTTTCATCACATGTCAGCCCAAGTGTCAGAAAAGCGCTGGAAACAGGGAGATAAGCCTTTTTTGGAAGAAATGGTTAAATTCTTGAATTTTTCATCACACATCATCCCAAATGTCACTAAACAGCTGGAAACGGGGAGATAAGCCTTTTTTGGAAGCAATGGTTAACATTTTAACTTTTTCATCACATATCAGCTCCAGTGTCAGAAAAGCGCTGGAAACAGGGAGATCTGCCTTTTTTTGGAAGAAAAGGTTAAATTCTTGAATTTTTCATCACACATCATCCCAAATGTCACTAAACAGCTGGAAACGGGGAGATAAGCCTTTTTTGGAAGCATTGATTAAGATTTCTGACTTTTTCATCACAGGTCAGCCCAAGTGTCAGAAAAGCGCTGGAAACAGGGAGATAAGCCTTTTTTGGAAGAAATGGTTAAATTCTTGAATTTTTCATCACACATCATCCCAAATGTCACTAAACAGCTGGAAACGGGGAGATAAGCCTTTTTTGGAAGCAATGGTTAACATTTTGACTTTTTCATCACATATCAGCTCCAGTGTCAGAAAAGCGCTGGAAACAGGGAGATCTGCCTTTTTTTGGAAGAAAAGGTTAAATTCTTGAATTTTTCATCACACATCATCCCAAATGTCACTAAACAGCTGGAAACGGGGAGATGAGCCTTTTTTGGAAGCATTGATTAAGATTTCTGACTTTTTCATCACATGTCAGCCCAAGTGTCAGAAAAGCGCTGGAAACAGGGAGATAAGCCTTTTTTGGAAGAAATGATTAAATTCTTGAATTTTTCATCACACATCATCCCAAATGTCACTAAACAGCTGGAAACGGGGAGATAAGCCTTTTTTGGAAGCAATGGTTAACATTTTGACTTTTTCATCACATATCAGCTCCAGTGTCAGAAAAGCGCTGGAAACAGGGAGATCTGCTTTTTTTGGAAGAAAAGGTTAAATTCTTGAATTTTTCATCACACATCATCCCAAATGTCACTAAACAGCTGGAACGGGGAGATAAGCCTTTTTTGGAAGCAATGGTTAACTTTTGACTTTTTCATCACATATCAGCTCCAGTGTCAGAAAAGCGCTGGAAACAGGGAGATCTGCCTTTTTTTGGAAGAAAAGGTTAAATTCTTGAATTTTTCATCACACATCATCCCAAAGGTCACTAAACAGCTGGAAACGGGGAGATAAGCCTTTTTTGGAAGCATTGATTAAGATTTCTGACTTTTTCATCACATGTCAGCCCAAGTGTCAGGAAAAGGGCTGGAAACAGGGAGATAAGCCTTTTTTGGAAGAAATGGTTAAATTCTTTGAATTTTTCATCACACATCATCCCAAATGTCACTAAAAAGCTGGAAACGGGGAGATAAGCCTTTTTTGGAAGCAATGGTGAACATTTTGACTTTTTCATCACATATCAGCTCCAGTGTCAGAAAAGCGCTGGAAACAGGGAGATCTGCCTTTTTTTGGAAGAAAAGGTTAAATTCTTGAATTTTTCATCACACATCATCCCAAATGTCACTAAACAGCTGGAAACGGGGAGATAAGCTTTTTTTGGAAGCAATGGTTAACATTTTGACTCTTTCATCACATATCAGCTCCAGTGTCAGAAAAGCGCTGGAAACAGGGAGATCTGCCTTTTTTTGGAAGAAAAGGTTAAATTCTTGAATTTTCATCACACATCATCCCAAATGTCACTAAACAGCTGGAAACGGGGAGATAAGCTTTTTTGGAAGCATTGATTAAGATTTCTGACTTTTTCATCACATGTCAGCCCAAATGTCAGAAAAGCGCTGGAAACAGGGAGATAAGCCTTTTTTGGAAGAAATGGTTAAATTCTTGAATTTTTCATCACACATCATCCCAAATGTCACTAAACAGCTGGAAACGGGGAGATAAGCCTTTTTTGGAAGCAATGGTTAACATTTTGACTCTTTCATCACATATCAGCTCCAGTGTCAGAAAAGCGCTGGAAACAGGGAGATCTGCCTTTTTTGGAAGAAAAGGTTAAATTCTTGAATTTTTCATCACACATCATCCCAAAGGTCACTAAACAGCTGGAAACGGGGAGATAAGCCTTTTTTTGGAAGCATTGATTAAGATTTCTGACTTTTTCATCACATGTCAGCCCAAGTGTCAGAAAAGCGCTGGAAATAGGGAGATAAGCCTTTTTTGGAAGAAATGGTTAATTCTTGAATTTTTCATCACACATCATCCCAAATGTCACTAAACAGCTGGAAACAGGGAGATAAGCCTTTTTTGGAAGCAATGGTTAACATTTTGACTTTTTCATCACATATCAGCTCCAGTGTCAGAAAAGCGCTGGAAACAGGGAGATCTGCCTTTTTTTGGAAGAAAAGGTTAAATTCTTGAATTTTTCATCACACATCATCCCAAAGGTCACTAAACAGCTGGAAACGGGGAGATAAGCCTTTTTTGGAAGCATTGATTAAGATTTCTGACTTTTTCATCACATGTCAGCCCAAGTGTCAGAAAAGCGCTGGAAACAGGGAGATAAGCCTTTTTTGGAAGAAATGGTTAAATTCTTGAATTTTTCATCACACATCATCCCAAATGTCACTAAACAGCTGGAAACGGGGAGATAAGCCTTTTTTGGAAGCAATGGTTAACATTTTGACTTTTTCATCACATATCAGCTCCAGTGTCAGAAAAGCGCTGGAAACAGGGAGATCTGCCTTTTTTTGGAAGAAAAGGTTAAATTCTTGAATTTTTCATCACACATCATCCCAAATGTCACTAAACAGCTGGAAACGGGGAGATAAGCCTTTTTTGGAAGCATTGATTAAGATTTCTGACTTTTTCATCACATGTCAGCCCAAGTGTCAGAAAAGCGCTGGAAACAGGGAGATAAGCCTTTTTTGGAAGAAATGGTTAAATTCTTGAATTTTTCATCACACATCATCCCAAATGTCACTAAACAGCTGGAAACGGGGAGATAAGCCTTTTTTGGAAGCAATGGTTAACATTTTGACTTTTTCATCAAATATCAGCTCAAGTGTCAGAAAAGCGCTGGAAACAGGGAGATCTGCCTTTTTTTGGAAGAAAAGGTTAAATTCTTGAATTTTTCATCACACATCATCCCAAATGTCACTAAACAGCTGGAAACGGGGAGATAAGCCTTTTTTGGAAGCATTGATTAAGATTTCTGACTTTTTCATCACATGTCAGCCCAAGTGTCAGAAAAGCGCTGGAAACAGGGAGATAAGCCTTTTTTGGAAGAAATGGTTAAATTCTTGAATTTTTCATCACACATCATCCCAACTGTCACTAAACAGCTGGAAACAGGGAGATAAGCCTTTTTTGGAAGCAATGGTTAACATTTTGACTTTTTCATCACATTTCAGCTCCAGTGTCAGAAAAGCGCTGGAAACAGGGAGATCTGCCTTTTTTTGGAAGAAAAGGTTAAATTCTTGAATTTTTCATCACACATCATCCCAAATGTCACTAAACAGCTGGAAACGGGGAGATAAGCCTTTTTTGGAAGCAATGGTTAACATTTTGACTTTTTCATCACATATCAGCTCCAGTGTCAGAAAAGCGCTGGAAACAGGGAGATCTGCCTTTTTTTGGAAGAAAAGGTTAAATTCTTGAATTTTTCATCACACATCATCCCAAAGGTCACTAAACAGCTGGAAACGGGGAGATAAGCCTTTTTTGGAAGCATTGATTAAGATTTCTGACTTTTTCATCACATGTCAGCCCAAGTGTCAGAAAAGCGCTGGAAACAGGGAGATAAGCCTTTTTTGGAAGACATGGTTAAATTCTTGAATTTTTCATCACACATCATCCCAAATGTCACTAAACAGCTGGAAACGGGGAGATAAGCCTTTTTTGGAAGCAATGGTTAACATTTTGACTTTTTCATCACATATCAGCTCCAGTGTCAGAAAAGCGCTGGAAACAGGGAGATCTGCCTTTTTTTGGAAGAAAAGGTTAAATTCTTGAATTTTTCATCACACATCATCCCAAATGTCACTAAACAGCTGGAAACGGGGAGATAAGCCTTTTTTGGAAGCATTGATTAAGATTTTTGACTTTTTCATCACATGTCAGCCCAAGTGTCAGAAAAGCGCTGGAAACAGGGAGATAAGCCTTTTTTGGAAGAAATGGTTAAATTCTTGAATTTTTCATCACACATCATCCCAAATGTCACTAAACAGCTGGAAACGGGGAGATAAGCCTTTTTTCGAAGCAATGGTTAACATTTTGACTCTTTCATCACATATCAGCTCCAGTGTCAGAAAAGCGCTGGAAACAGGGAGATCTGCCTTTTTTTGGAAGAAAAGGTTAAATTCTTGAATTTTTCATCACACATCATCCCAAAGGTCACTAAACAGCTGGAAACGGGGAGATAAGCCTTTTTTGGAAGCATTGATTAAGATTTCTGACTTTTTCATCACATATCAGCTCCAGTGTCAGAAAAGCGCTGGAAACAGGGAGATCTGCCTTTTTTTGGAAGAAAAGGTTAAATTCTTGAATTTTTCATCACACATCATCCCAAAGGTCACTAAACAGCTGGAAACGGGGAGATAAGCCTTTTTTGGAAGCATTGATTAAGATTTCTGACTTTTTCATCACATATCAGCTCCAGTGTCAGAAAAGCGCTGGAAACAGGAAGATCTGCCTTTTTTTGGAAGAAAAGGTTAAATTCTTGAATTTTTCATCACACATCATCCCAAATGTCACTAAACAGCTGGAAACGGGGAGATAAGCCTTTTTTGGAAGCATTGATTAAGATTTCTGACTTTTTCATCACATGTCAGCCCAAGTGTCAGAAAAGCGCTGGAAACAGGGAGATAAGCCTTTTTTTGGAAGAAAAGGTTAAATTCTTGAATTTTTCATCACACATCATCCCAAAGGTCACTAAACAGCTGGAAACGGGGAGATAAGCCTTTTTTGGAAGCATTGATTAAGATTTCTGACTTTTTCATCACAGGTCAGCCCAAGTGTCAGAAAAGCGCTGGAAACAGGGAGATAAGCCTTTTTTGGAAGAAATGGTTAAATTCTTGAATTTTTCATCACACATCATCCCAAATGTCACTAAACAGCTGGAAACGGGGAGATAAGCCTTTTTTGGAAGCAATGGTTAACATTTTGACTCTTTCATCACATATCAGCTCCAGTGTCAGAAAAGCGCTGGAAACAGGGAGATCTGCCTTTTTTTGGAAGAAAAGGTTAAATTCTTGAATTTTTCATCACACATCATCCCAAATGTCACTAAACAGCTGGAAACGTGGAGATAAGCTTTTTTTGGAAGCATTGATTAAGATTTCTGACTTTTTCATCACATGTCAGCCCAAGTGTCAGAAAAGCGCTGGAAACAGGGAGATAAGCCTTTTTTGGAAGAAATGGTTAAATTCTTGAATTTTTCATCACACATCATCCCAAATGTCACTAAACAGCTGGAAACGGGGAGATAAGCCTTTTTTGGAAGCAATGGTTAACATTTTGACTTTTTCATCACATATCAGCTCCAGTGTCAGAAAAGCGCTGGAAACAGGGAGATCTGCCTTTTTTTGGAAGAAAAGGTTAAATTCTTGAATTTTTCATCACACATCATCCCAAATGTCACTAAACAGCTGGAAACGGGGAGATAAGCCTTTTTTGGAAGCAATGGTTAACATTTTGACTTTTTCATCACATATCAGCTCCAGTGTCAGAAAAGCGCTGGAAACAGGGAGATCTGCCTTTTTTTGGAAGAAAAGGTTAAATTCTTGAATTTTTCATCACACATCATCCCAAATGTCACTAAACAGCTGGAAACGGGGAGATAAGCCTTTTTTGGAAGCATTGATTAAGATTTCTGACTTTTTCATCACATGTCAGCCCAAGTGTCAGAAAAGCGCTGGAAACAGGGAGATAAGCCTTTTTTGGAAGAAATGGTTAAATTCTTGAATTTTTCATCACACATCATCCTAAATGTCACTAAACAGCTGGAAACAGGGAGATAAGCCTTTTTTGGAAGCAATGGTTAACATTTTGACTTTTTCATCACATATCAGCTCCAGTGTCAGAAAAGCGCTGGAAACAGGGAGATCTGCCTTTTTTTGCAAGAAAAGGTTAAATTCTTGAATTTTTCATCACACATCATCCCAAATGTCACTAAACAGCTGGAAACGGGGAGATAAGCCTTTTTTGGAAGCAATGGTTAACATTTTGACTTTTTCATCACATATCAGCTCCAGTGTCAGAAAAGCGCTGGAAACAGGGAGATCTGCCTTTTTTTGGAAGAAAAGGTTAAATTCTTGAATTTTTCATCACACATCATCCCAAAGGTCACTAAACAGCTGGAAACGGGGAGATAAGCCTTTTTTGGAAGCATTGATTAAGATTTCTGACTTTTTCATCACATGTCAGCCCAAGTGTCAGAAAAGCGCTGGACACAGGGAGATGAGCCTTTTTTGGAAGAAATGGTTAAATTCTTGAATTTTTCATCACACATCATCCCAAATGTCACTAAACAGCTGGAAACGGGGAGATAAGCCTTTTTTGGAAGCAATGGTTAACATTTTGACTTTTTCATCACATATCAGCTCCAGTGTCAGAAAAGCGCTGGAAACAGGGAGATCTGCCTTTTTTTGGAAGAAAAGGTTAAATTCTTGAATTTTTCATCACACATCATCCCAAATGTCACTAAACAGCTGGAAACGGGGAGATAAGCTTTTTTTGGAAGCATTGATTAAGATTTCTGACTTTTTCATCACATGTCAGCCCAAGTGTCAGAAAAGCGCTGGAAACAGGGAGATAAGCCTTTTTTGGAAGAAATGGTTAAATTCTTGAATTTTTCATCACACATCATCCCAAATGTCACTAAACAGCTGGAAACGGGGAGATAAGCCTTTTTTGGAAGCAATGGTTAACATTTTGACTCTTTCATCACATATCAGCTCCAGTGTCAGAAAAGCGCTGGAAACAGGGAGATCTGCGTTCTTTTGGAAGAAAAGGTTAAATTCTTGAATTTTTCATCACACATCATCCCAAAGGTCACTAAACAGCTGGAAACGGGGAGATAAGCCTTTTTTGGAAGCATTGATTAAGATTTCTGACTTTTTCATCACATGTCAGCCCAAGTGTCAGAAAAGCGCTGGAAACAGGGAGATAAGCCTTTTTTGGAAGAAATGGTTAAATTCTTGAATTTTTCATCACACATCATCCCAAATGTCACTAAACAGCTGGAAACGGGGAGATAAGCCTTTTTTGGAAGCAATGGTTAACATTTTGACTTTTTCATCACATATCAGCTCCAGTGTCAGAAAAGCGCTGGAAACAGGGAGATCTGCCTTTTTTTGGAAGAAAAGGTTAAATTCTTGAATTTTTCATCACACATCATCCCAAATGTCACTAAACAGCTGGAAACGGGGAGATAAGCTTTTTTTGGAAGCATTGATTAAGATTTCTGACTTTTTCATCACATGTCAGCCCAAGTGTCAGAAAAGCGCTGGAAACAGGGAGATAAGCCTTTTTTGGAAGAAATGGTTAAATTCTTGAATTTTTCATCACACATCATCCCAAATGTCACTAAACAGCTGGAAACGGGTAGATAAGCCTTTTTTGGAAGCAATGTTTAACATTTTGACTTTTTCATCACATATCAGCTCCAGTGTCAGAAAAGCGCTGGAAACAGGGAGATCTGCCTTTTTTTGGAAGAAAAGGTTAAATTCTTGAATTTTTCATCACACATCATCCCAAATGTCACTAAACAGCTGGAAACGGGGAGATAAGCCTTTTTTGGAAGCATTGATTAAGATTTCTGACTTTTTCATCACATGTCAGCCCAAGTGTCAGAAAAGCGCTGGAAACAGGGAGATAAGCCTTTTTTGGAAGAAATGATTAAATTCTTGAAATTTTCATCACACATCATCCCAAATGTCACTAAACAGCTGGAAACGTGGAGATAAGCCTTTTTTGGAAGCAATGGTTAACATTTTGACTTTTTCATCACATATCAGCTCCAGTGTCAGAAAAGCGCTGGAAACAGGGAGATCTGCCTTTTTTTGGAAGAAAAGGTTAAATTCTTGAATTTTTCATCACACATCATCCCAAATGTCACTAAACAGCTGGAAACGGGGAGATAAGCCTTTTTTTGGAAGCAATGGTTAACATTTTGACTTTTTCATCACATATCAGCTCCAGTGTCAGAAAAGCGCTGGAAACAGGGAGATCTGCCTTTTTTTGGAAGAAAAGGTTAAATTCTTGAATTTTTCATCACACATCATCCCAAAGGTCACTAAACAGCTGGAAACGGGGAGATAAGCCTTTTTTGGAAGCATTGATTAAGATTTCTGACTTTTTCATCACATGTCAGCCCAAGTGTCAGGAAAAGGGCTGGAAACAGGGAGATAAGCCTTTTTTGGAAGAAATGGTTAAATTCTTGAATTTTTCATCACACATCATCCCAAATGTCACTAAACAGCTGGAAACGGGGAGATAAGCCTTTTTTGGAAGCAATGGTTAACATTTTGACTTTTTCATCACATATCAGCTCCAGTGTCAGAAAAGCGCTGGAAACAGGGAGATCTGCCTTTTTTTGGAAGAAAAGGTTAAATTCTTGAATTTTTCATCACACATCATCCCAAATGTCACTAAACAGCTGGAAACGGGGAGATAAGCCTTTTTTGGAAGCAATGATTAAGATTTCTGACTTTTTCATCACATGTCAGCCCAAGTGTCAGAAAAGCGCTGGAAACAGGGATATCTGCCTTTTTTTGGAAGAAAAGGTTAAATTCTTGAATTTTTCATCACACATCATCCCAAAGGTCACTAAACAGCTGGAAACAGGGAGATAAGCCTTTTTTGGAAGCAATGGTTAACATTTTGACTTTTTCATCACATATCAGCTCCAGTGTCAGAAAAGCGCTGGAAACAGGGAGATCTGCCTTTTTTTGGAAGAAAAGGTTAAATTCTTGAATTTTTCACCACACATCATCCCAAATGTCACTAAACAGCTGGAAACGGGGAGATAAGCCTTTTTTGGAAGCATTGATTAAGATTTCTGACTTTTTCATCACATGTCAGCCCAAGTGTCAGAAAAGCGCTGGAAACAGGGAGATAAGCCTTTTTTGGAAGAAATGGTTAAATTCTTGAATTTTTCATCACACATCATCCCAAATGTCACTAAACAGCTGGAAACGGGGAGATAAGCCTTTTTTGGAAGCATTGATTAAGATTTCTGACTTTTTCATCACATGTCAGCCCAAGTGTCAGAAAAGCGCTGGAAACAGGGAGATAAGCCTTTTTTGGAAGAAATGGTTAAATTCTTGAATTTTTCATCGCACATCATCCCAAATGTCACTAAACAGCTGGAAACGGGGAGATAAGCCTTTTTTGGAAGCAATGGTTAACATTTTGACTTTTTCATCACATATCAGCTCCAGTGTCAGAAAAGCGCTGGAAACAGGGAGATCTGCCTTTTTTTGGAAGAAAAGGTTAAATTCTTGAATTTTTCATCACACATCATCCCAAATGTCACTAAACAGCTGGAAACGGGGAGATAAGCCTTTTTTGGAAGCAATGGTTAACATTTTGACTTTTTCATCACATATCAGCTCCAGTGTCAGAAAAGCGCTGGAAACAGGGAGATCTGCCTTTTTTTGGAAGAAAAGGTTAAATTCTTGAATTTTGCATCACACATCATCCCAAATGTCACTAAACAGCTGGAAACGGGGAGATAAGCCTTTTTTGGAAGCATTGATTAAGATTTCTGACTTTTTCATCACATGTCAGCCGAAGTGTCAGAAAAGCGCTGGAAACAGGGAGATAAGCCTTTTTTGGAAGAAATGGTTAAATTCTTGAATTTTTCATCACACATCATCCCAAATGTCACTAAACAGCTGGAAACGGGGAGATAAGCCTTTTTTGGAAGCAATGGTTAACATTTTGACTTTTTCATCACATATCAGCTCCAGTGTCAGAAAAGCGCTGGAAACAGGGAGATCTGCCTTTTTTTGGAAGAAAAGGTTAAATTCTTGAATTTTTCATCACACATCATCCCAAATGTCACTAAACAGCTGGAAACGGGGAGATAAGCCTTTTTTGGAAGCATTGATTAAGATTTCTGACTTTTTCATCACATGTCAGCCCAATTGTCAGAAAAGCGCTGGAAACAGGGAGATAAGCCTTTTTTGGAAGAAATGGTTAAATTCTTGAATTTTTCATCACACATCATCCCAAAGGTCACTAAACAGCTGGAAACGGGGAGATAAGCCTTTTTTGGAAGCAATGGTTAACATTTTGACTTTTTCATCACATATCAGCTCCAGTGTCAGAAAAGCGCTGGAAACAGGGAGATCTGCCTTTTTTTGGAAGAAAAGGTTAAATTCTTGAATTTTTCATCACACATCATCCCAAATGTCACTAAACAGCTGGAAACGGGGAGATAAGCCTTTTTTGGAAGCAATGGTTAACATTTTGACTTTTTCATCACATATCAGCTCCAGTGTCAGAAAAGCGCTGGAAACAGGGAGATCTGCCTTTTTTTGGAAGAAAAGGTTAAATTCTTGAATTTTTCATCACACATCATCCCAAAGGTCACTAAACAGCTGGAAACGGGGAGATAAGCCTTTTTTGGAAGCAATGGTTAACATTTTGACTTTTTCATCACATATCAGCTCCATTGTCAGAAAAGCGCTGGAAACAGGGAGATCTGCCTTTTTTTGGAAGAAAAGGTTAAATTCTTGAATTTTTCATCACACATCATCCCAAAGGTCACTAAACAGCTGGAAACGGGGAGATAAGCCTTTTTTGGAAGCATTGATTAAGATTTCTGACTTTTTCATCACATGTCAGCCCAAGTGTCAGAAAAGCGCTGGAAACAGGGAGATAAGCCTTTTTTGGAAGAAATGGTTAAATTCTTGAATTTTTCATCACACATCATCCCAAATGTCTCTAAACAGCTGGAAACGGGGAGATAAGCCTTTTTTGGAAGCAATGGTTAACATTTTGACTCTTTCATCACATATCAGCTCCAGTGTCAGAAAAGCGCTGGAAACAGGGAGATCTGCGTTCTTTTGGAAGAAAAGGTTAAATTCTTGAATTTTTCATCACACATCATCCCAAAGGTCACTAAACAGCTGGAAACGGGGAGATAAGCCTTTTTTGGAAGCATTGATTAATATTTCTGACTTTTTCATCACATGTCAGCCCAAGTGTCAGAAAAGCGCTGGAAACAGGGAGATAAGCCTTTTTTGGAAGACATGGTTAAATTCTTGAATTTTTCATCACACATCATCCCAAAGGTCACTAAACAGCTGGAAACGGGGAGATAAGCCTTTTTTGGAAGCATTGATTAAGATTTCTGACTTTTTCATCACATGTCAGCCCAAGTGTCAGAAAAGCGCTGGAAACAGGGAGATAAGCCTTTTTTGGAAGAAATGGTTAAATTCTTGAATTTTTCATCACACATCATCCCAAATGTCACTAAACAGCTGGAAACGGGGAGATAAGCCTTTTTTGGAAGCAATGGTTAACATTTTGACTTTTTCATCACATATCAGCTCCAGTGTCAGAAAAGCGCTGGAAACAGGGAGATCTGCTTTTTTTTGGAAGAAAAGGTTAAATTCTTGAATTTTTCATCACACATCATACCAAAGGTCACTAAACAGCTGGAAACGGGGAGATAAGCCTTTTTTGGAAGCATTGATTAAGATTTCTGACTTTTTCATCACATGTCAGCCCAAGTGTCAGAAAAGCGCTGGAAACAGGGAGATAAGCCTTTTTTGGAAGACATGGTTAAATTCTTGAATTTTTCATCACACATCATCCCAAAGGTCACTAAACAGCTGGAAACGGGGAGATAAGCCTTTTTTGGAAGCATTGATTAAGATTTCTGACTTTTTCATCACATGTCAGCCCAAGTGTCAGAAAAGCGCTGGAAACAGGGAGATAAGCCTTTTTTGGAAGAAATGGTTAAATTCTTGAATTTTTCATCACACATCATCCCAAATGTCACTAAACAGCTGGAAACGGGGAGATAAGCCTTTTTTGGAAGCAATGGTTAACATTTTGACTTTTTCATCACATATCAGCTCCAGTGTCAGAAAAGCGCTGGAAACAGGGAGATCTGCCTTTTTTTGGAAGAAAAGGTTAAATTCTTGAATTTTTCATCACACATCATCCCAAATGTCACTAAACAGCTGGAAACGGGGAGATAAGCCTTTTTTGGAAGCATTGATTAAGATTTCTGACTTTTTCATCACATGTCAGAAAAGTGCTGGAAACAGGGAGATAAGCCTTTTTTGGAATAAATGGTTAAATTCTTGAATTTTTCATCACACATCATCCCAAATGTCACTAAACAGCTGGAAACAGGGAGATAAGCCTTTTTTGGAAGCATTGATTAAGATTTCTGACTTTTTCATCACATGTCAGAAAAGCGCTGGAAACAGGGAGATAAGCCTTTTTTGGAATAAATGGTTAAATTCTTGAATTTTTCATCACACATCATCCCAAATGTCACTAAACAGCTGGAAACGGGGAGATAAGCCTTTTTTGGAAGCAATGGTTAACATTTTGACTCTTTCATCACATATCAGCTCCAGTGTCAGAAAAGCGCTGGAAACAGGGAGATCTGCCTTTTTTTGGAAGAAAAGGTTAAATTCTTGAATTTTTCATCACACATCATCCCAAATGTCACTAAACAGCTGGAAACGGGGAGATAAGCCTTTTTTGGAAGCAATGGTTAACATTTTGACTTTTTCATCACATATCAGCTCCAGTGTCAGAAAAGCGCTGGAAACAGGGAGATCTGCCTTTTTTTGGAAGAAAAGGTTAAATTCTTGAATTTTGCATCACACATCATCCCAAATGTCACTAAACAGCTGGAAACGGGGAGATAAGCCTTTTTTGGAAGCATTGATTAAGATTTCTGACTTTTTCATCACATGTCAGCCCAAGTGTCAGAAAAGCGCTGGAAACAGGGAGATAAGCCTTTTTTGGAAGAAATGGTTAAATTCTTGAATTTTTCATCACACATCATCCCAAATGTCACTAAACAGCTGGAAACAGGGAGATAAGCCTTTTTTGGAAGCAATGGTTAACATTTTGACTTTTTCATCACATATCAGCTCCAGTGTCAGAAAAGCGCTGGAAACAGGGAGATCTGCCTTTTTTTGGAAGAAAAGGTTAAATTCTTGAATTTTTCATCACACATCATCCCAAATGTCACTAAACAGCTGGAAACGGGGAGATAAGCCTTTTTTGGAAGCAATGGTTAACATTTTGACTTTTTCATCACATATCAGCTCCAGTGTCAGAAAAGCGCTGGAAACAGGGAGATCTGCCTTTTTTTGGAAGAAATTGTTAACATTTTGACTCTTTCATCACATATCAGCTCCAGTGTCAGAAAAGCGCTGGAAACAGGGAGATCTGCCTTTTTTTGGAAGAAAAGGTTAAATTCTTGAATTTTTCATCACACATCATCCCAAAGGTCACTAAACAGCTGGAAACGGGGAGATAAGCCTTTTTTGGAAGCATTGATTAAGATTTCTGACTTTTTCATCACATGTCAGCCCAAGTGTCAGAAAAGCGCTGGAAACAGGGAGATAAGCCTTTTTTGGAAGAAATGGTTAAATTCTTGAATTTTTCATCACACATCATCCCAAATGTCACTAAACAGCTGGAAACGGGGAGATAAGCCTTTTTTGGAAGCAATGGTTAACATTTTGACTTTTTCATCACATATCAGCTCCAGTGTCAGAAAAGCGCTGGAAACAGGGAGATCTGCCTTTTTTTGGAAGAAAAGGTTAAATTCTTGAATTTTTCATCACACATCATCCCAAAGGTCACTAAACAGCTGGAAACGGGGAGATAAGCCTTTTTTGGAAGCATTGATTAAGATTTCTGACTTTTCCATCACATGTCAGCCCAAGTGTCAGAAAAGCGTTGGAAACAGGGAGATAAGCCTTTTTTGGAAGAAATGGTTAAATTCTTGAATTTTTCATCACACATCATCCCAAATGTCACTAAACAGCTGGAAACGGGGAGATAAGCCTTTTTTGGAAGCAATGGCTAACATTTTGACTTTTTCATCACATATCAGCTCCAGTGTCAGAAAAGCGCTGGAAACAGGGAGATCTGCCTTTTTTTGGAAGAAAAGGTTAAATTCTTGAATTTTTCATCACACATCATCCCAAATGTCACTAAACAGCTGGAAACGGGGAGATAAGCCTTTTTTGGTAGCATTGATCAAGATTTCTGACTTTTTCATCACATATCAGCCCAAGTGTCAGAAAAGCGCTGGAAACAGGGAGATAAGTCTTTTTTGGAAGAAATGGTTAAATTCTTGAATTTTTCATCACACATCATCCCAAATGTCACTAAACAGCTGGACACGGGGAGATAAGCCTTTTTTGGAAGCAATGGCTAACATTTTGACTTTTTCATCACATATCAGCTCCAGTGTCAGAAAAGCGCTGGAAACAGGGAGATCTGCCTTTTTTTGGAAGAAAAGGTTAAATTCTTGAATTTTTCATCACACATCATCCCAAATGTCACTAAACAGCTGGAAACGGGGAGATAAGCCTTTTTTGGAAGCATTGATTAAGATTTCTGACTTTTTCATCACATGTCAGCCCAAGTGTCAGAAAAGCGCTGGAAACAGGGAGATAAGCCTTTTTTGGAAGAAATTGTTAAATTCTTGAATTTTTCATCACACATCATCCCAAATGTCACTAAACAGCTGGAAACGGGGAGATAAGCTTTTTTTGGAAGCATTGATTAAGATTTCTGACTTTTTCATCACATGTCAGCCCAAGTGTCAGAAAAGCGCTGGAAACAGGGAGATAAGCCTTTTTTGGAAGAAATGGTTAAATTCTTGAATTTTTCATCACACATCATCCCAAATGTCACTAAACAGCTGGAAACGGGGAGATAAGCCTTTTTTGGAAGCAATGGTTAACATTTTGACTTTTTCATCACATATCAGCTCCAGTGTCAGAAAAGCGCTGGAAACAGGGAGATCTGCCTTTTTTTGGAAGAAAAGGTTAAATTCTTGAATTTTTCATCACACATCATCCCAAATGTCACTAAACAGCTGGAAACGGGGAGATAAGCCTTTTTTGGAAGCATTGATTAATATTTCTGACTTTTTCATCACATGTCAGCCCAAGTGTCAGAAAAGCGCTGGAAACAGGGAGATAAGCCTTTTTTGGAAGAAATGGTTAAATTCTTGAATTTTTCATCACACATCATCCCAAATGTCACTAAACAGCTGGAAACGGGGAGATAAGCTTTTTTTGGAAGCATTGATTAAGATTTCTGACTTTTTCATCACATGTCAGCCCAAGTGTCAGAAAAGCGCTGGAAACAGGGAGATAAGCCTTTTTTGGAAGAAATGGTTAAATTCTTGAATTTTTCATCACACATCATCCCAAATGTCACTAAACAGCTGGAAACGGGGAGATAAGCCTTTTTTGGAAGCAATGGTTAACATTTTGACTTTTTCATCACATATCAGCTCCAGTGTCAGAAAAGCGCTGGAAACAGGGAGATCTGCCTTTTTTTGGAAGAAAAGGTTAAATTCTTGAATTTTTCATCACACATCATCCCAAATGTCACTAAACAGCTGGAAACGGGGAGATAAGCCTTTTTTGGAAGCATTGATTAATATTTCTGACTTTTTCATCACATGTCAGCCCAAGTGTCAGAAAAGCGCTGGAAACAGGGAGATAAGCCTTTTTTGGAAGAAATGGTTAAATTCTTGAATTTTTCATCACACATCATCCCAAATGTCACTAAACAGCTGGAAACGGGGAGATAAGCCTTTTTTGGAAGCAATGGTTAACATTTTGACTCTTTCATCACATATCAGCTCCAGTGTCAGAAAAGCGCTGGAAACAGGGAGATCTGCCTTTTTTTGGAAGAAAAGGTTAAATTCTTGAATTTTTCATCACACATCATCCCAAAGGTCACTAAACAGCTGGAAACGGGGAGATAAGCCTTTTTTGGAAGCATTGATTAAGATTTCTGACTTTTTCATCACATGTCAGCCCAAGTGTCAGAAAAGCGCTGGAAACAGGGAGATAAGCCTTTTTTGGAAGAAATGGTTAAATTCTTGAATTTTTCATCACACATCATCCCAAATGTCACTAAACAGCTGGAAACGGGGAGATAAGCCTTTTTTGGAAGCAATGGTTAACATTTTGACTTTTTCATCACATATCAGCTCCAGTGTCAGAAAAGCGCTGGAAACAGGGAGATCTGCCTTTTTTTGGAAGAAAAGGTTAAATTCTTGAATTATTCATCACACATCATCCCAAAGGTCACTAAACAGCTGGAAACGGGGAGATAAGCCTTTTTTGGAAGCATTGATTAATATTTCTGACTTTTTCATCACATGTCAGCCCAAGTGTCAGAAAAGCGCTGGAAACAGGGAGATAAGCCTTTTTTGGAAGAAATGGTTAAATTCTTGAATTTTTCATCACACATCATCCCAAATGTCACTAAACAGCTGGAAACGGGGAGATAAGCTTTTTTTGGAAGCATTGATTAAGATTTCTGACTTTTTCATCACATGTCAGCCCAAGTGTCAGAAAAGCGCTGGAAACAGGGAGATAAGCCTTTTTTGGAAGAAATGGTTAAATTCTTGAATTTTTCATCACACATCATCCCAAATGTCACTAAACAGCTGGAAACGGGGAGATAAGCCTTTTTTGGAAGCAATGGTTAACATTTTGACTTTTTCATCACATATCAGCTCCAGTGTCAGAAAAGCGCTGGAAACAGGGAGATCTGCCTTTTTTTGGAAGAAAAGGTTAAATTCTTGAATTTTTCATCACACATCATCCCAAATGTCACTAAACAGCTGGAAACGGGGAGATAAGCCTTTTTTGGAAGCATTGATTAATATTTCTGACTTTTTCATCACATGTCAGCCCAAGTGTCAGAAAAGCGCTGGAAACAGGGAGATAAGCCTTTTTTGGAAGAAATGGTTAAATTCTTGAATTTTTCATCACACATCATCCCAAATGTCACTAAACAGCTGGAAACGGGGAGATAAGCCTTTTTGGAAGCAATGGTTAACATTTTGACTCTTTCATCACATATCAGCTCCAGTGTCAGAAAAGCGCTGGAAACAGGGAGATCTGCCTTTTTTTGGAAGAAAAGGTTAAATTCTTGAATTTTTCATCACACATCATCCCAAAGGTCACTAAACAGCTGGAAACGGGGAGATAAGCCTTTTTTGGAAGCATTGATTAAGATTTCTGACTTTTTCATCACATGTCAGCCCAAGTGTCAGAAAAGCGCTGGAAACAGGGAGATAAGCCTTTTTTGGAAGAAATGGTTAAATTCTTGAATTTTTCATCACACATCATCCCAAATGTCACTAAACAGCTGGAAACGGGGAGATAAGCCTTTTTTGGAAGCAATGGTTAACATTTTGACTTTTTCATCACATATCAGCTCCAGTGTCAGAAAAGCGCTGGAAACAGGGAGATCTGCCTTTTTTTGGAAGAAAAGGTTAAATTCTTGAATTTTTCATCACACATCATCCCAAAGGTCACTAAACAGCTGGAAACGGGGAGATAAGCCTTTTTTGGAAGCATTGATTAATATTTCTGACTTTTTCATCACATGTCAGCCCAAGTGTCAGAAAAGCGCTGGAAACAGGGAGATAAGCCTTTTTTGGAAGAAATGGTTAAATTCTTGAATTTTTCATCACACATCATCCCAAATGTCACTAAACAGCTGGAAACGGGGAGATAAGCTTTTTTTGGAAGCATTGATTAAGATTTCTGACTTTTTCATCACATGTCAGCCCAAGTGTCAGAAAAGCGCTGGAAACAGGGAGATAAGCCTTTTTTGGAAGAAATGGTTAAATTCTTGAATTTTTCATCACACATCATCCCAAATGTCACTAAACAGCTGGAAACGGGGAGATAAGCCTTTTTTGGAAGCAATGGTTAACATTTTGACTTTTTCATCACATATCAGCTCCAGTGTCAGAAAAGCGCTGGAAACAGGGAGATCTGCCTTTTTTTGGAAGAAAAGGTTAAATTCTTGAATTTTTCATCACACATCATCCCAAATGTCACTAAACAGCTGGAAACGGGGAGATAAGCCTTTTTTGGAAGCATTGATTAATATTTCTGACTTTTTCATCACATGTCAGCCCAAGTGTCAGAAAAGCGCTGGAAACAGGGAGATAAGCCTTTTTTGGAAGAAATGGTTAAATTCTTGAATTTTTCATCACACATCATCCCAAATGTCACTAAACAGCTGGAAACGGGGAGATAAGCCTTTTTTGGAAGCAATGGTTAACATTTTGACTCTTTCATCACATATCAGCTCCAGTGTCAGAAAAGCGCTGGAAACAGGGAGATCTGCCTTTTTTTGGAAGAAAAGGTTAAATTCTTGAATTTTTCATCACACATCATCCCAAAGGTCACTAAACAGCTGGAAACGGGGAGATAAGCCTTTTTTGGAAGCATTGATTAAGATTTCTGACTTTTTCATCACATGTCAGCCCAAGTGTCAGAAAAGCGCTGGAAACAGGGAGATAAGCCTTTTTTGGAAGAAATGGTTAAATTCTTGAATTTTTCATCACACATCATCCCAAATGTCACTAAACAGCTGGAAACGGGGAGATAAGCCTTTTTTGGAAGCAATGGTTAACATTTTGACTTTTTCATCACATATCAGCTCCAGTGTCAGAAAAGCGCTGGAAACAGGGAGATCTGCTTTTTTTTGGAAGAAAAGGTTAAATTCTTGAATTTTTCATCACACATCATACCAAAGGTCACTAAACAGCTGGAAACGGGGAGATAAGCCTTTTTTGGAAGCATTGATTAAGATTTCTGACTTTTTCATCACATGTCAGCCCAAGTGTCAGAAAAGCGCTGGAAACAGGGAGATAAGCCTTTTTTGGAAGACATGGTTAAATTCTTGAATTTTTCATCACACATCATCCCAAAGGTCACTAAACAGCTGGAAACGGGGAGATAAGCCTTTTTTGGAAGCATTGATTAAGATTTCTGACTTTTTCATCACATGTCAGCCCAAGTGTCAGAAAAGCGCTGGAAACAGGGAGATAAGCCTTTTTTGGAAGAAATGGTTAAATTCTTGAATTTTTCATCACACATCATCCCAAATGTCACTAAACAGCTGGAAACGGGGAGATAAGCCTTTTTTGGAAGCAATGGTTAACATTTTGACTTTTTCATCACATATCAGCTCCAGTGTCAGAAAAGCGCTGGAAACAGGGAGATCTGCCTTTTTTTGGAAGAAAAGGTTAAATTCTTGAATTTTTCATCACACATCATCCCAAATGTCACTAAACAGCTGGAAACGGGGAGATAAGCCTTTTTTGGAAGCATTGATTAAGATTTCTGACCTTTTCATCACATATCAGCTCCAGTGTCAGAAAAGCGCTGGAAACAGGGAGATAAGCCTTTTTTGGAAGAAATGGTTAAATTCTTGAATTTTTCATCACACATCATCCCAAATGTCACTAAACAGCTGGAAACGGGGAGATAAGCCTTTTTTGGAAGCAATGGTTAACATTTTGACTTTTTCATCACATATCAGCTCCAGTGTCAGAAAAGCGCTGGAAACAGGGAGATCTGCCTTTTTTTGGAAGAAAAGGTTAAATTCTTGAATTTTTCATCACACATCATCCCAAATGTCACTAAACAGCTGGAAACGGGGAGATAAGCCTTTTTTGGAAGCAATGGTTAACATTTTGACTTTTTCATCACATATCAGCTCCAGTGTCAGAAAAGGGCTGGAAACAGGGAGATCTGCCTTTTTTTGGAAGAAAAGGTTAAATTCTTGAATTTTTCATCACACATCATCCCAAATGTCACTAAACAGCTGGAAACGGGGAGATAAGCCTTTTTTGGAAGCATTGATTAAGATTTCTGACTTTTTCATCACATGTCAGAAAAGTGCTGGAAACAGGGAGATAAGCCTTTTTTGGAATAAATGGTTAAATTCTTGAATTTTTCATCACACATCATCCCAAATGTCACTAAACAGCTGGAAACAGGGAGATAAGCCTTTTTTGGAAGCATTGATTAAGATTTCTGACTTTTTCATCACATGTCAGAAAAGCGCTGGAAACAGGGAGATAAGCCTTTTTTGGAATAAATGGTTAAATTCTTGAATTTTTCATCACACATCATCCCAAATGTCACTAAACAGCTGGAAACGGGGAGATAAGCCTTTTTTGGAAGCAATGGTTAACATTTTGACGCTTTCATCACATATCAGCTCCAGTGTCAGAAAAGCGCTGGAAACAGGGAGATCTGCCTTTTTTTGGAAGAAAAGGTTAAATTCTTGAATTTTTCATCACACATCATCCCAAATGTCACTAAACAGCTGGACACGGGGAGATAAGCCTTTTTTGGAAGCAATGGTTAACATTTTGACTTTTTCATCACATATCAGCTCCAGTGTCAGAAAAGCGCTGGAAACAGGGAGATCTGCCTTTTTTTGGAAGAAAAGGTTAAATTCTTGAATTTTGCATCACACATCATCCCAAATGTCACTAAACAGCTGGAAACGGGGAGATAAGCCTTTTTTGGAAGCATTGATTAAGATTTCTGACTTTTTCATCACATGTCAGCCCAAGTGTCAGAAAAGCGCTGGAAACAGGGAGATAAGCCTTTTTTGGAAGAAATGGTTAAATTCTTGAATTTTTCATCACACATCATCCCAAATGTCACTAAACAGCTGGAAACAGGGAGATAAGCCTTTTTTGGAAGCAATGGTTAACATTTTGACTTTTTCATCACATATCAGCTCCAGTGTCAGAAAAGCGCTGGAAACAGGGAGATCTGCCTTTTTTTGGAAGAAAAGGTTAAATTCTTGAATTTTTCATCACACATCATCCCAAATGTCACTAAACAGCTGGAAACGGGGAGATAAGCCTTTTTTGGAAGCAATGGTTAACATTTTGACTTTTTCATCACATATCAGCTCCAGTGTCAGAAAAGCGCTGGAAACAGGGAGATCTGCCTTTTTTTGGAAGAAATTGTTAACATTTTGACTCTTTCATCACATATCAGCTCCAGTGTCAGAAAAGCGCTGGAAACAGGGAGATCTGCCTTTTTTTGGAAGAAAAGGTTAAATTCTTGAATTTTTCATCACACATCATCCCAAAGGTCACTAAACAGCTGGAAACGGGGAGATAAGCCTTTTTTGGAAGCATTGATTAAGATTTCTGACTTTTTCATCACATGTCAGCCCAAGTGTCAGAAAAGCGCTGGAAACAGGGAGATAAGCCTTTTTTGGAAGAAATGGTTAAATTCTTGAATTTTTCATCACACATCATCCCAAATGTCACTAAACAGCTGGAAACGGGGAGATAAGCCTTTTTTGGAAGCAATGGTTAACATTTTGACTTTTTCATCACATATCAGCTCCAGTGTCAGAAAAGCGCTGGAAACAGGGAGATCTGCCTTTTTTTGGAAGAAAAGGTTAAATTCTTGAATTTTTCATCACACATCATCCCAAAGGTCACTAAACAGCTGGAAACGGGGAGATAAGCCTTTTTTGGAAGCATTGATTAAGATTTCTGACTTTTCCATCACATGTCAGCCCAAGTGTCAGAAAAGCGTTGGAAACAGGGAGATAAGCCTTTTTTGGAAGAAATGGTTAAATTCTTGAATTTTTCATCACACATCATCCCAAATGTCACTAAACAGCTGGAAACGGGGAGATAAGCCTTTTTTGGAAGCAATGGCTAACATTTTGACTTTTTCATCACATATCAGCTCCAGTGTCAGAAAAGCGCTGGAAACAGGGAGATCTGCCTTTTTTTGGAAGAAAAGGTTAAATTCTTGAATTTTTCATCACACATCATCCCAAAGGTCACTAAACAGCTGGAAACGGGGAGATAAGCCTTTTTTGGAAGCATTGATTAAGATTTCTGACTTTTTCATCACATGTCAGCCCAAGTGTCAGAAAAGCGCTGGAAACAGGGAGATAAGCCTTTTTTGGAAGACATGGTTAAATTCTTGAATTTTTCATCACACATCATCCCAAAGGTCACTAAACAGCTGGAAACGGGGAGATAAGCCTTTTTTGGAAGCATTGATTAAGATTTCTGACTTTTTCATCACATGTCAGCCCAAGTGTCAGAAAAGCGCTGGAAACAGGGAGATAAGCCTTTTTTGGAAGAAATGGTTAAATTCTTGAATTTTTCATCACACATCATCCCAAATGTCACTAAACAGCTGGAAACGGGGAGATAAGCTTTTTTTGGAAGCATTGATTAAGATTTCTGACTTTTTCATCACATGTCAGCCCAAGTGTCAGAAAAGCGCTGGAAACAGGGAGATAAGCCTTTTTTGGAAGAAATGGTTAAATTCTTGAATTTTTCATCACACATCATCCCAAATGTCACTAAACAGCTGGAAACGGGGAGATAAGCCTTTTTTGGAAGCAATGGTTAACATTTTGACTTTTTCATCACATATCAGCTCCAGTGTCAGAAAAGCGCTGGAAACAGGGAGATCTGCCTTTTTTTGGAAGAAAAGGTTAAATTCTTGAATTTTTCATCACACATCATCCCAAATGTCACTAAACAGCTGGAAACGGGGAGATAAGCCTTTTTTGGAAGCATTGATTAATATTTCTGACTTTTTCATCACATGTCAGCCCAAGTGTCAGAAAAGCGCTGGAAACAGGGAGATAAGCCTTTTTTGGAAGAAATGGTTAAATTCTTGAATTTTTCATCACACATCATCCCAAATGTCACTAAACAGCTGGAAACGGGGAGATAAGCTTTTTTTGGAAGCATTGATTAAGATTTCTGACTTTTTCATCACATGTCAGCCCAAGTGTCAGAAAAGCGCTGGAAACAGGGAGATAAGCCTTTTTTGGAAGAAATGGTTAAATTCTTGAATTTTTCATCACACATCATCCCAAATGTCACTAAACAGCTGGAAACGGGGAGATAAGCCTTTTTTGGAAGCAATGGTTAACATTTTGACTTTTTCATCACATATCAGCTCCAGTGTCAGAAAAGCGCTGGAAACAGGGAGATCTGCCTTTTTTTGGAAGAAAAGGTTAAATTCTTGAATTTTTCATCACACATCATCCCAAATGTCACTAAACAGCTGGAAACGGGGAGATAAGCCTTTTTTGGAAGCATTGATTAATATTTCTGACTTTTTCATCACATGTCAGCCCAAGTGTCAGAAAAGCGCTGGAAACAGGGAGATAAGCCTTTTTTGGAAGAAATGGTTAAATTCTTGAATTTTTCATCACACATCATCCCAAATGTCACTAAACAGCTGGAAACGGGGAGATAAGCCTTTTTTGGAAGCAATGGTTAACATTTTGACTCTTTCATCACATATCAGCTCCAGTGTCAGAAAAGCGCTGGAAACAGGGAGATCTGCCTTTTTTTGGAAGAAAAGGTTAAATTCTTGAATTTTTCATCACACATCATCCCAAAGGTCACTAAACAGCTGGAAACGGGGAGATAAGCCTTTTTTGGAAGCATTGATTAAGATTTCTGACTTTTTCATCACATGTCAGCCCAAGTGTCAGAAAAGCGCTGGAAACAGGGAGATAAGCCTTTTTTGGAAGAAATGGTTAAATTCTTGAATTTTTCATCACACATCATCCCAAATGTCACTAAACAGCTGGAAACGGGGAGATAAGCCTTTTTTGGAAGCAATGGTTAACATTTTGACTTTTTCATCACATATCAGCTCCAGTGTCAGAAAAGCGCTGGAAACAGGGAGATCTGCCTTTTTTTGGAAGAAAAGGTTAAATTCTTGAATTTTTCATCACACATCATCCCAATTGTCACTAAACAGCTGGACACGGGGAGATAAGCCTTTTTTGGAAGCAATGGCTAACATTTTGACTTTTTCATCACATATCAGTTCCAGTGTCAGAAAAGCGCTGGAAACAGGGTGATCTGCCTTTTTTTGGAAGAAAAGGTTAAATTCTTGAATTTTTCATCACACATCATCCCAAATGTCAATAAACAGCTGGAAACGGGGAGATAAGCCTTTTTTGGAAGCATTGATCAAGATTTCTGACTTTTTCATCACATATCAGCTCCAGTGTCAGAAAAGCGCTGGAAACAGGGAGATCTGCCTTTTTTTGGAAGAAAAGGTTAAATTATTGAATTTTTCATCACACATTATCCCAAATGTCACTAAACAGCTGGAAACGGGGAGATAAGCCTTTTTTGGAAGCATTGATTAAGATTTCTGACTTTTCCATCACATGTCAGCCCAAGTGTCAGAAAAGCGCTGGAAACAGGGAGATAAGCCTTTTTTGGAAGAAATTGTTAAATTCTTGAATTTTTCATCACACATCATCCCAAATGTCACTAAACAGCTGGAAACGGGGAGATAAGCCTTTTTTGGAAGCATTGATTAAGATTTCTGACTTTTTCATCACATGTCAGCCCAAGTGTCAGAAAAGCGCTGGAACCAGGGAGATATGCCTTTTTTGGAAGAAACGGTTAAATTCTTGAATTTTTCATCACACATCATCCCAAATGTCACTAAACAGTTGGAAACGGGGAGATAAGCCTTTTTTGGAAGCATTGATTAAGATTTCTGACTTTTTCATCACATGTCAGCCCAAGTGTCAGAAAAGCGCTGGAAACAGGGAGATCTGCCTTTTTTTGGAAGAAAAGGTTAAATTCTTGAATTTTTCATCACACATCATCCCAAATGTCACTAAACAGCTGGAAACGGGGAGATAAGCCTTTTTTGGAAGCATTGATCAAGATTTCTGACTTTTTCATCACATATCAGCCCAAGTGTCAGAAATGCGCTGGAAACAAGGAGATAAGCCTTTTTTGGAAGAAATGGTTAAATTCTTGTATTTTTCATCACACATCATCCCAAATGTCACTAAACAGTTGGAAACGAGGAGATAAGCCTTTTTTGGAAGCATTGATTAAGATTTCTGACTTTTTCATCACATGTCAGCCCAAGTGTCAGAAAAGCGCTGGAAACAGGGAGATAAGCCTTTTTTGGAAGAAATTGTTAAATTCTTGAATTTTTCATCACACATCATCCCAAATGTCACTAAACAGCTGGAAACGGGGAGATAAGCCTTTTTTGGAAGCATTGATTAAGATTTCTGACTTTTTCATCACATGTCAGCCCAAGTGTCAGAAAAGCGCTGGAAACAGGGAGATAAGCCTTTTTTGGAAGAAATGGTTAAATTCTTGAATTTTTCATCACACATCATCCCAAATGTCACTAAACAGCTGGAAACGGGGAGATAAGCCTTTTTTGGAAGCAATGGTTAACATTTTGACTTTTTCATCACATATCAGCTCCAGTGTCAGAAAAGCGCTGGAAACAGGGAGATCTGCCTTTTTTTGGAAGAAAAGGTTAAATTCTTGAATTTTTCATCACACATCATCCCAAATGTCACTAAACAGCTGGAAACAGGGAGATAAGCCTTTTTTGGAAGCATTGATTAAGATTTCTGACTTTTTCATCACATGTCAGCCCAAGTGTCAGAAAAGCGCTGGAAACAGGGAGATAAGCCTTTTTTGGAAGAAATGGTTAAATTCTTGAATTTTTCATCACACATCATCCCAAATGTCACTAAACAGCTGGAAACAGGGAGATAAGCCTTTTTTGGAAGCAATGGTTAACATTTTGACTTTTTCATCACATATCAGCTCCAGTGTCAGAAAAGCGCTGGAAACAGGGAGATCTGCCTTTTTTTGGAAGAAAAGGTTAAATTCTTGAATTTTTCATCACACATCATCCCAAATGTCACTAAACAGCTGGAAACGGGGAGATAAGCCTTTTTTGGAAGCATTGATTAAGATTTCTGACTTTTCCATCACATGTCAGCCCAAGTGTCAGAAAAGCGCTGGAAACAGGGAGATAAGCCTTTTTTGGAAGAAATTGTTAAATTCTTGAATTTTTCATCACACATCATCCCAAATGTCACTAAACAGCTGGAAACGGGGAGATAAGCCTTTTTTGGAAGCATTGATTAAGATTTCTGACTTTTTCATCACATGTCAGCCCAAGTGTCAGAAAAGCGCTGGAACCAGGGAGATATGCCTTTTTTGGAAGAAACGGTTAAATTCTTGAATTTTTCATCACACATCATCCCAAATGTCACTAAACAGTTGGAAACGGGGAGATAAGCCTTTTTTGGAAGCATTGATTAAGATTTCTGACTTTTTCATCACATGTCAGCCCAAGTGTCAGAAAAGCGCTGGAAACAGGGAGATCTGCCTTTTTTTGGAAGAAAAGGTTAAATTCTTGAATTTTTCATCACACATCATCCCAAATGTCACTAAACAGCTGGAAACGGGGAGATAAGCCTTTTTTGGAAGCATTGATCAAGATTTCTGACTTTTTCATCACATATCAGCCCAAGTGTCAGAAATGCGCTGGAAACAGGGAGATAAGCCTTTTTTGGAAGAAATGGTTAAATTCTTGTATTTTTCATCACACATCATCCCAAATGTCACTAAACAGTTGGAAACGAGGAGATAAGCCTTTTTTGGAAGCATTGATTAAGATTTCTGACTTTTTCATCACATGTCAGCCCAAGTGTCAGAAAAGCGCTGGAAACAGGGAGATAAGCCTTTTTTGGAAGAAATTGTTAAATTCTTGAATTTTTCATCACACATCATCCCAAATGTCACTAAACAGCTGGAAACGGGGAGATAAGCCTTTTTTGGAAGCATTGATTAAGATTTCTGACTTTTTCATCACATGTCAGCCCAAGTGTCAGAAAAGCGCTGGAAACAGGGAGATAAGCCTTTTTTGGAAGAAATGGTTAAATTCTTGAATTTTTCATCACACATCATCCCAAATGTCACTAAACAGCTGGAAACGGGGAGATAAGCCTTTTTTGGAAGCAATGGTTAACATTTTGACTTTTTCATCACATATCAGCTCCAGTGTCAGAAAAGCGCTGGAAACAGGGAGATCTGCCTTTTTTTGGAAGAAAAGGTTAAATTCTTGAATTTTTCATCACACATCATCCCAAATGTCACTAAACAGCTGGAAACGGGGAGATAAGCCTTTTTTGGAAGCATTGATTAAGATTTCTGACTTTTTCATCACATGTCAGCCCAAGTGTCAGAAAAGCGCTGGAAACAGGGAGATAAGCCTTTTTTGGAAGAAATGGTTAAATTCTTGAATTTTTCATCACACATCATCCCAAATGTCACTAAACAGCTGGAAACAGGGAGATAAGCCTTTTTTGGAAGCAATGGTTAACATTTTGACTTTTTCATCACATATCAGCTCCAGTGTCAGAAAAGCGCTGGAAACAGGGAGATCTGCCTTTTTTTGGAAGAAAAGGTTAAATTCTTGAATTTTTCATCACACATCATCCCAAATGTCACTAAACAGCTGGAAACGGGGAGATAAGCCTTTTTTGGAAGCAATGGTTAACATTTTGACTTTTTCATCACATATCAGCTCCAGTGTCAGAAAAGCGCTGGAAACAGGGAGATCTGCCTTTTTTTGGAAGAAAAGGTTAAATTCTTGAATATTTCATCACACATCATCCCAAAGGTCACTAAACAGCTGGAAACGGGGAGATAAGCCTTTTTTGGAAGCATTGATTAAGATTTCTGACTTTTTCATCACATGTCAGCCCAAGTGTCAGAAAAGCGCTGGAAACAGGGAGATAAGCCTTTTTTGGAAGAAATGGTTAAATTCTTGAATTTTTCATCACACATCATCCCAAATGTCACTAAACAGCTGGAAACGGGGAGATAAGCCTTTTTTGGAAGCAATGGTTAACATTTTGACTTTTTCATCACATATCAGCTCCAGTGTCAGAAAAGCGCTGGAAACAGGGAGATCTGCCTTTTTTTGGAAGAAAAGGTTAAATTCTTGAATTTTTCATCACACATCATCCCAAATGTCACTAAACAGCTGGAAACGGGGAGATAAGCTTTTTTTGGAAGCATTGAATAAGATTTCTGACTTTTTCATCACATGTCAGCCCAAGTGTCAGAAAAGCGCTGGAAACAGGGAGATAAGCCTTTTTTGGAAGCAATGGTTAACATTTTGACTCTTTCATCACATATCAGCTCCAGTGTCAGAAAAGCGCTGGAAACAGGGAGATCTGCCTTCTTTTGGAAGAAATGGTTAAATTCTTGAATTTTTCATCACACATCATCCCAAATGTCACTAAACAGCTGGAAACGGGGATATAAGCCTTTTTTGGAAGCAATGGTTAACATTTTGACTTTTTCATCACATATCAGCTCCAGTGTCAGAAAAGCGCTGGAAACAGGGAGATCTGCCTTTTTTTGGAAGAAATTGTTAACATTTTGACTCTTTCATCACATATCAGCTCCAGTGTCAGAAAAGCGCTGGAAACAGGGAGATCTGCCTTTTTTTGGAAGAAAAGGTTAAATTCTTGAATTTTTCATAACACATCATCCCAAAGGTCACTAAACAGCTGGAAACGGGGAGATAAGCCTTTTTTGGAAGCATTGATTAAGATTTCTGACTTTTTCATCACATGTCAGCCCAAGTGTCAGAAAAGCGCTGGAAACAGGGAGATAAGCCTTTTTTGGAAGAAATGGTTAAATTCTTGAATTTTTCATCACACATCATCCCAAATGTCACTAAACAGCTGGAAACGGGGAGATAAGCCTTTTTTGGAAGCAATGGTTAACATTTTGACTTTTTCATCACATATCAGCTCCAGTGTCAGAAAAGCGCTGGAAACAGGGAGATCTGCCTTTTTTTGGAAGAAAAGGTTAAATTCTTGAATTTTTCATCACACATCATCCCAAAGGTCACTAAACAGCTGGAAACGGGGAGATAAGCCTTTTTTGGAAGCATTGATTAAGATTTCTGACTTTTCCATCACATGTCAGCCCAAGTGTCAGAAAAGCGTTGGAAACAGGGAGATAAGCCTTTTTTGGAAGAAATGGTTAAATTCTTGAATTTTTCATCACACATCATCCCAAATGTCACTAAACAGCTGGAAACGGGGAGATAAGCCTTTTTTGGAAGCAATGGCTAACATTTTGACTTTTTCATCACATATCAGCTCCAGTGTCAGAAAAGCGCTGGAAACAGGGAGATCTGCCTTTTTTTGGAAGAAAAGGTTAAATTCTTGAATTTTTCATCACACATCATCCCAAATGTCACTAAACAGCTGGAAACGGGGAGATAAGCCTTTTTTGGTAGCATTGATCAAGATTTCTGACTTTTTCATCACAAATCAGCCCAAGTGTCAGAAAAGCGCTGGAAACAGGGAGATAAGCCTTTTTTGGAAGAAATGGTTAAATTCTTGAATTTTTCATCACACATCATCCCAAATGTCACTAAACAGCTGGACACGGGGAGATAAGCCTTTTTTGGAAGCAATGGCTAACATTTTGACTTTTTCATCACATATCAGCTCCAGTGTCAGAAAAGCGCTGGAAACAGGGAGATCTGCCTTTTTTTGGAAGAAAAGGTTAAATTCTTGAATTTTTCATCACACATCATCCCAAATGTCACTAAACAGCTGGAAACGGGGAGATAAGCCTTTTTTGGAAGCATTGATTAAGATTTCTGACTTTTTCATCACATGTCAGCCCAAGTGTCAGAAAAGCGCTGGAAACAGGGAGATAAGCCTTTTTTGGAAGAAATTGTTAAATTCTTGAATTTTTCATCACACATCATCCCAAATGTCACTAAACAGCTGGAAACGGGGAGATAAGCTTTTTTTGGAAGCATTGATTAAGATTTCTGACTTTTTCATCACATGTCAGCCCAAGTGTCAGAAAAGCGCTGGAAACAGGGAGATAAGCCTTTTTTGGAAGAAATGGTTAAATTCTTGAATTTTTCATCACACATCATCCCAAATGTCACTAAACAGCTGGAAACGGGGAGATAAGCCTTTTTTGGAAGCAATGGTTAACATTTTGACTTTTTCATCACATATCAGCTCCAGTGTCAGAAAAGCGCTGGAAACAGGGAGATCTGCCTTTTTTTGGAAGAAAAGGTTAAATTCTTGAATTTTTCATCACACATCATCCCAAATGTCACTAAACAGCTGGAAACGGGGAGATAAGCCTTTTTTGGAAGCATTGATTAATATTTCTGACTTTTTCATCACATGTCAGCCCAAGTGTCAGAAAAGCGCTGGAAACAGGGAGATAAGCCTTTTTTGGAATAAATGGTTAAATTCTTGAATTTTTCATCACACATCATCCCAAATGTCACTAAACAGCTGGAAACAGGGAGATAAGCCTTTTTTGGAAGCAATGGTTAACATTTTGACTTTTTCATCACATATCAGCTCCAGTGTCAGAAAAGCGCTGGAAACAGGGAGATCTGCCTTTTTTTGGAAGAAAAGGTTAAATTCTTGAATTTTTCATCACACATCATCCCAAATGTCACTAAACAGCTGGAAACGGGGAGATAAGCCTTTTTTGGAAGCAATGGTTAACATTTTGACTTTTTCATCACATATCAGCTCCAGTGTCAGAAAAGCGCTGGAAACAGGGAGATCTGCCTTTTTTTGGAAGAAAAGGTTAAATTCTTGAATATTTCATCACACATAATCCCAAAGGTCACTAAACAGCTGGAAACGGGGAGATAAGCCTTTTTTGGAAGCATTGATTAAGATTTCTGACTTTTTCATCACATGTCAGCCCAAGTGTCAGAAAAGCGCTGGAAACAGGGAGATAAGCCTTTTTTGGAAGAAATGGTTAAATTCTTGAATTTTTCATCACACATCATCCCAAATGTCACTAAACAGCTGGAAACGGGGAGATAAGCCTTTTTTGGAAGCAATGGTTAACATTTTGACTTTTTCATCACATATCAGCTCCAGTGTCTGAAAAGCGCTGGAAACAGGGAGATCTGCCTTTTTTTGGAAGAAAAGGTTAAATTCTTGAATTTTTCATCACACATCATCCCAAATGTCACTAAACAGCTGGAAACGGGGAGATAAGCTTTTTTTGGAAGCATTGAATAAGATTTCTGACTTTTTCATCACATGTCAGCCCAAGTGTCAGAAAAGCGCTGGAAACAGGGAGATAAGCCTTTTTTGGAAGCAATGGTTAACATTTTGACTCTTTCATCACATATCAGCTCCAGTGTCAGAAAAGCGCTGGAAACAGGGAGATCTGCCTTCTTTTGGAAGAAATGGTTAAATTCTTGAATTTTTCATCACACATCATCCCAAATGTCACTAAACAGCTGGAAACGGGGAGATAAGCCTATTTTGGAAGAAATGGTTTGCATTTTGACTCTTTCATCACATATCAGCTCCAGTGTCAGAAAAGCGCTGGAAACAGGGAGATCTGCCTTTTTTTGGAAGAAAAGGTTAAATTCTTGAATTTTTCATCACACATCATCCCAAAGGTCACTAAACAGCTGGAAACGGGGAGATAAGCCTTTTTTGGAAGCATTGATTAAGATTTCTGACTTTTTCATCACATGTCAGCCCAAGTGTCAGAAAAGCGCTGGAAACAGGGAGATAAGCCTTTTTTGGAAGAAATGGTTAAATTCTTGAATTTTTCATCACACATCATCCCAAATGTCACTAAACAGCTGGAAACGGGGAGATAAGCCTTTTTTGGAAGCAATGGTTAACATTTTGACTTTTTCATCACATATCAGCTCCAGTGTCAGAAAAGCACTGGAAACAGGGAGATCTGCCTTTTTTTGGAAGAAATGGTTAAATTCTTGAATTTTTCATCACACATCATCCCAAATGTCACTAAACAGCTGGAAACGGGGAGATAAGCCTTTTTTGGAAGCATTGATTAAGATTTCTGACTTTTTCATCACATGTCAGCCCAAGTGTCAGAAAAGCGCTGGAAACAGGGAGATAAGCCTTTTTTGGAAGAAATGGTTAAATTCTTGAATTTTTCATCACACATCATCCCAAATGTCAATAAACAGCTGGAAACGGGGAGATAAGCCTTTTTTGGAAGCATTGATCAAGATTTCTGACTTTTTCATCACATATCAGCTCCAGTGTCAGAAAAGCGCTGGAAACAGGGAGATCTGCCTTTTTTTGGAAGAAAAGGTTAAATTCTTGAATTTTTCATCACACATCATCCCAAATGTCACTAAACAGCTGGACACGGGGAGATAAGCCTTTTTTGGAAGCAATGGCTAACATTTTGACTTTTTCATCACATATCAGTTCCAGTGTCAGAAAAGCGCTGGAAACAGGGTGATCTGCCTTTTTTTGGAAGAAAAGGTTAAATTCTTGAATTTTTCATCACACATCATCCCAAATGTCAATAAACAGCTGGAAACGGGGAGATAAGCCTTTTTTGGAAGCATTGATCAAGATTTCTGACTTTTTCATCACATATCAGCTCCAGTGTCAGAAAAGCGCTGGAAACAGGGAGATCTGCCTTTTTTTGGAAGAAAAGGTTAAATTATTGAATTTTTCATCACACATTATCCCAAATGTCACTAAACAGCTGGAAACGGGGAGATAAGCCTTTTTTGGAAGCATTGATTAAGATTTCTGACTTTTCCATCACATGTCAGCCCAAGTGTCAGAAAAGCGCTGGAAACAGGGAGATAAGCCTTTTTTGGAAGAAATTGTTAAATTCTTGAATTTTTCATCACACATCATCCCAAATGTCACTAAACAGCTGGAAACGGGGAGATAAGCCTTTTTTGGAAGCATTGATTAAGATTTCTGACTTTTTCATCACATGTCAGCCCAAGTGTCAGAAAAGCGCTGGAACCAGGGAGATATGCCTTTTTTGGAAGAAACGGTTAAATTCTTGAATTTTTCATCACACATCATCCCAAATGTCACTAAACAGCTGGAAACGAGGAGATAAGCCTTTTTTGGAAGCATTGATTAAGATTTCTGACTTTTTCATCACATGTCAGCCCAAGTGTCAGAAAAGCGCTGGAAACAGGGAGATAAGCCTTTTTTGGAAGAAATTGTTAAATTCTTGAATTTTTCATCACACATCATCCCAAATGTCACTAAACAGCTGGAAACGGGGAGATTAGCCTTTTTTGGAAGCATTGATTAAGATTTCTGACTTTTTCATCACATGTCAGCCCAAGTGTCAGAAAAGCGCTGGAAACAGGGAGATATGCCTTTTTTTGGAAGAAAAGGTTAAATTCTTGAATTTTTCATCACACATCATCCCAAATGTCACTAAACAGCTGGAAACGGGGAGATAAGCTTTTTTTGGAAGCATTGAATAAGATTTCTGACTTTTTCATCACATGTCAGCCCAAGTGTCAGAAAAGCGCTGGAAACAGGGAGATAAGCCTTTTTTGGAAGAAATGGTTTAAATTCTTGAATTTTTCATCACACATCATCCCAAATGTCACTAAACAGCTGGAAACGGGGAGATAAGCCTTTTTTGGAAGCAATGGTTAACATTTTGACTCTTTCATCACATATCAGCTCCAGTGTCAGAAAAGCGCTGGAAACAGGGAGATCTGCCTTCTTTTGGAAGAAATGGTTAAATTCTTGAATTTTTCATCACACATCATCCCAAATGTCAATAAACAGCTGGAAACGGGGAGATAAGCCTATTTTGGAAGCAATGGTTAACATTTTGACTTTTTCATCACATATCAGCTCCAGTGTCAGAAAAGCGCTGGAAACAGGGAGATCTGCCTTTTTTTGGAAGAAAAGGTTAAATTCTTGAATTTTTCATCACACATCATCCCAAATGTCACTAAACAGCTGGAAACGGGGAGATAAGCTTTTTTTGGAAGCATTGATTAAGATTTCTGACTTTTTCATCACATGTCAGCCCAAGTGTCAGAAAAGCGCTGGAAACAGGGAGATAAGCCTTTTTTGGAAGAAATGGTTAACATTTTGACTCTTTCATCACATATCAGCTCCAGTGTCAGAAAAGCGCTGGAAACAGGGAGATCTGCCTTTTTTTGGAAGAAAAGGTTAAATTCTTGAATTTTTCATCACACATCATCCCAAAGGTCACTAAACAGCTGGAAACGGGGAGATAAGCCTTTTTTGGAAGCATTGATTAAGATTTCTGACTTTTTCATCACATGTCAGCCCAAGTGTCAGAAAAGCGCTGGAAACAGGGAGATAAGCCTTTTTTGGAAGAAATGGTTAAATTCTTGAATTTTTCATCACACATCATCCCAAATGTCACTAAACAGCTGGACACGGGGAGATAAGCCTTTTTTGGAAGCAATGGCTAACATTTTGACTTTTTCATCACATATCAGCTCCAGTGTCAGAAAAGCGCTGGAAACAGGGAGATCTGCCTTTTTTTGGAAGAAAAGGTTAAATTCTTGAATATTTCATCACACATCATCCCAAAGGTCACTAAACAGCTGGAAACGGGGAGATAAGCCTTTTTTGGAAGCATTGATTAAGATTTCTGACTTTTTCATCACATGTCAGCCCAAGTGTCAGAAAAGCGCTGGAAACAGGGAGATAAGCCTTTTTTGGAAGAAATGGTTAAATTCTTGAATTTTTCATCACACATCATCCCAAATGTCACTAAACAGCTGGAAACGGGGAGATAAGCCTTTTTTGGAAGCAATGGTTAACATTTTGACTTTTTCATCACATATCAGCTCCAGTGTCTGAAAAGCGCTGGAAACAGGGAGATCTGCCTTTTTTTGGAAGAAAAGGTTAAATTCTTGAATTTTTCATCACACATCATCCCAAATGTCACTAAACAGCTGGAAACGGGGAGATAAGCTTTTTTTGGAAGCATTGAATAAGATTTCTGACTTTTTCATCACATGTCAGCCCAAGTGTCAGAAAAGCGCTGGAAACAGGGAGATAAGCCTTTTTTGGAAGCAATGGTTAACATTTTGACTCTTTCATCACATATCAGCTCCAGTGTCAGAAAAGCGCTGGAAACAGGGAGATCTGCCTTCTTTTGGAAGAAATGGTTAAATTCTTGAATTTTTCATCACACATCATCCCAAATGTCACTAAACAGCTGGAAACGGGGATATAAGCCTTTTTTGGAAGCAATGGTTAACATTTTGACTTTTTCATCACATATCAGCTCCAGTGTCAGAAAAGCGCTGGAAACAGGGAGATCTGCCTTTTTTTGGAAGAAATTGTTAACATTTTGACTCTTTCATCACATATCAGCTCCAGTGTCAGAAAAGCGCTGGAAACAGGGAGATCTGCCTTTTTTTGGAAGAAAAGGTTAAATTCTTGAATTTTTCATCACACATCATCCCAAAGGTCACTAAACAGCTGGAAACGGGGAGATAAGCCTTTTTTGGAAGCATTGATTAAGATTTCTGACTTTTTCATCACATGTCAGCCCAAGTGTCAGAAAAGCGCTGGAAACAGGGAGATAAGCCTTTTTTGGAAGAAATGGTTAAATTCTTGAATTTTTCATCACACATCATCCCAAATGTCACTAAACAGCTGGAAACGGGGAGATAAGCCTTTTTTGGAAGCAATGGTTAACATTTTGACTTTTTCATCACATATCAGCTCCAGTGTCAGAAAAGCGCTGGAAACAGGGAGATCTGCCTTTTTTTGGAAGAAAAGGTTAAATTCTTGAATTTTTCATCACACATCATCCCAATTGTCACTAAACAGCTGGACACGGGGAGATAAGCCTTTTTTGGAAGCAATGGCTAACATTTTGACTTTTTCATCACATATCAGTTCCAGTGTCAGAAAAGCGCTGGAAACAGGGTGATCTGCCTTTTTTTGGAAGAAAAGGTTAAATTCTTGAATTTTTCATCACACATCATCCCAAATGTCACTAAACAGCTGGAAACGGGGAGATAAGCCTTTTTTGGAAGCATTGATTAAGATTTCTGACTTTTTCATCACATGTCAGCCCAAGTGTCAGAAAAGCGCTGGAACCAGGGAGATATGCCTTTTTTGGAAGAAACGGTTAAATTCTTGAATTTTTCATCACACATCATCCCAAATGTCACTAAACAGTTGGAAACGGGGAGATAAGCCTTTTTTGGAAGCATTGATTAAGATTTCTGACTTTTTCATCACATGTCAGCCCAAGTGTCAGAAAAGCGCTGGAAACAGGGAGATCTGCCTTTTTTTGGAAGAAAAGGTTAAATTCTTGAATTTTTCATCACACATCATCCCAAATGTCACTAAACAGCTGGAAACGGGGAGATAAGCCTTTTTTGGAAGCATTGATCAAGATTTCTGACTTTTTCATCACATATCAGCCCAAGTGTCAGAAATGCGCTGGAAACAGGGAGATAAGCCTTTTTTGGAAGAAATGGTTAAATTCTTGTATTTTTCATCACACATCATCCCAAATGTCACTAAACAGTTGGAAACGAGGAGATAAGCCTTTTTTGGAAGCATTGATTAAGATTTCTGACTTTTTCATCACATGTCAGCCCAAGTGTCAGAAAAGCGCTGGAAACAGGGAGATAAGCCTTTTTTGGAAGAAATTGTTAAATTCTTGAATTTTTCATCACACATCATCCCAAATGTCACTAAACAGCTGGAAACGGGGAGATAAGCCTTTTTTGGAAGCATTGATTAAGATTTCTGACTTTTTCATCACATGTCAGCCCAAGTGTCAGAAAAGCGCTGGAAACAGGGAGATAAGCCTTTTTTGGAAGAAATGGTTAAATTCTTGAATTTTTCATCACACATCATCCCAAATGTCACTAAACAGCTGGAAACGGGGAGATAAGCCTTTTTTGGAAGCAATGGTTAACATTTTGACTTTTTCATCACATATCAGCTCCAGTGTCAGAAAAGCGCTGGAAACAGGGAGATCTGCCTTTTTTTGGAAGAAAAGGTTAAATTCTTGAATTTTTCATCACACATCATCCCAAATGTCACTAAACAGCTGGAAACGGGGAGATAAGCCTTTTTTGGAAGCATTGATTAAGATTTCTGACTTTTTCATCACATGTCAGCCCAAGTGTCAGAAAAGCGCTGGAAACAGGGAGATAAGCCTTTTTTGGAAGAAATGGTTAAATTCTTGAATTTTTCATCACACATCATCCCAAATGTCACTAAACAGCTGGAAACAGGGAGATAAGCCTTTTTTGGAAGCAATGGTTAACATTTTGACTTTTTCATCACATATCAGCTCCAGTGTCAGAAAAGCGCTGGAAACAGGGAGATCTGCCTTTTTTTGGAAGAAAAGGTTAAATTCTTGAATTTTTCATCACACATCATCCCAAATGTCACTAAACAGCTGGAAACGGGGAGATAAGCCTTTTTTGGAAGCAATGGTTAACATTTTGACTTTTTCATCACATATCAGCTCCAGTGTCAGAAAAGCGCTGGAAACAGGGAGATCTGCCTTTTTTTGGAAGAAAAGGTTAAATTCTTGAATATTTCATCACACATCATCCCAAAGGTCACTAAACAGCTGGAAACGGGGAGATAAGCCTTTTTTGGAAGCATTGATTAAGATTTCTGACTTTTTCATCACATGTCAGCCCAAGTGTCAGAAAAGCGCTGGAAACAGGGAGATAAGCCTTTTTTGGAAGAAATGGTTAAATTCTTGAATTTTTCATCACACATCATCCCAAATGTCACTAAACAGCTGGAAACGGGGAGATAAGCCTTTTTTGGAAGCAATGGTTAACATTTTGAATTTTTCATCACACATCATCCCAAATGTCACTAAACAGCTGGAAACGGGGAGATAAGCTTTTTTTGGAAGCATTGAATAAGATTTCTGACTTTTTCATCACATGTCAGCCCAAGTGTCAGAAAAGCGCTGGAAACAGGGAGATAAGCCTTTTTTGGAAGCAATGGTTAACATTTTGACTCTTTCATCACATATCAGCTCCAGTGTCAGAAAAGCGCTGGAAACAGGGAGATCTGCCTTCTTTTGGAAGAAATGGTTAAATTCTTGAATTTTTCATCACACATCATCCCAAATGTCACTAAACAGCTGGAAACGGGGATATAAGCCTTTTTTGGAAGCAATGGTTAACATTTTGACTTTTTCATCACATATCAGCTCCAGTGTCAGAAAAGCGCTGGAAACAGGGAGATCTGCCTTTTTTTGGAAGAAATTGTTAACATTTTGACTCTTTCATCACATATCAGCTCCAGTGTCAGAAAAGCGCTGGAAACAGGGAGATCTGCCTTTTTTTGGAAGAAAAGGTTAAATTCTTGAATTTTTCATCACACATCATCCCAAAGGTCACTAAACAGCTGGAAACGGGGAGATAAGCCTTTTTTGGAAGCATTGATTAAGATTTCTGACTTTTTCATCACATGTCAGCCCAAGTGTCAGAAAAGCGCTGGAAACAGGGAGATAAGCCTTTTTTGGAAGAAATGGTTAAATTCTTGAATTTTTCATCACACATCATCCCAAATGTCACTAAACAGCTGGAAACGGGGAGATAAGCCTTTTTTGGAAGCAATGGTTAACATTTTGACTTTTTCATCACATATCAGCTCCAGTGTCAGAAAAGCGCTGGAAACAGGGAGATCTGCCTTTTTTTGGAAGAAAAGGTTAAATTCTTGAATTTTTCATCACACATCATCCCAAAGGTCACTAAACAGCTGGAAACGGGGAGATAAGCCTTTTTTGGAAGCATTGATTAAGATTTCTGACTTTTCCATCACATGTCAGCCCAAGTGTCAGAAAAGCGTTGGAAACAGGGAGATAAGCCTTTTTTGGAAGAAATGGTTAAATTCTTGAATTTTTCATCACACATCATCCCAAATGTCACTAAACAGCTGGAAACGGGGAGATAAGCCTTTTTTGGAAGCAATGGCTAACATTTTGACTTTTTCATCACATATCAGCTCCAGTGTCAGAAAAGCGCTGGAAACAGGGAGATCTGCCTTTTTTTGGAAGAAAAGGTTAAATTCTTGAATTTTTCATCACACATCATCCCAAATGTCACTAAACAGCTGGAAACGGGGAGATAAGCCTTTTTTGGTAGCATTGATCAAGATTTCTGACTTTTTCATCACATATCAGCCCAAGTGTCAGAAAAGCGCTGGAAACAGGGAGATAAGCCTTTTTTGGAAGAAATGGTTAAATTCTTGAATTTTTCATCACACATCATCCCAAATGTCACTAAACAGCTGGACACGGGGAGATAAGCCTTTTTTGGAAGCAATGGCTAACATTTTGACTTTTTCATCACATATCAGCTCCAGTGTCAGAAAAGCGCTGGAAACAGGGAGATCTGCCTTTTTTTGGAAGAAAAGGTTAAATTCTTGAATTTTTCATCACACATCATCCCAAATGTCACTAAACAGCTGGAAACGGGGAGATAAGCCTTTTTTGGAAGCATTGATTAAGATTTCTGACTTTTTCATCACATGTCAGCCCAAGTGTCAGAAAAGCGCTGGAAACAGGGAGATAAGCCTTTTTTGGAAGAAATGGTTAAATTCTTGAATTTTTCATCACACATCATCCCAAATGTCACTAAACAGCTGGAAACGGGGAGATAAGCCTTTTTTGGAAGCAATGGTTAACATTTTGACTTTTTCATCACATATCAGCTCCAGTGTCAGAAAAGCGCTGGAAACAGGGAGATCTGCCTTTTTTTGGAAGAAAAGGTTAAATTCTTGAATTTTTCATCACACATCATCCCAAATGTCACTAAACAGCTGGAAACGGGGAGATAAGCCTTTTTTGGAAGCATTGATTAATATTTCTGACTTTTTCATCACATGTCAGCCCAAGTGTCAGAAAAGCGCTGGAAACAGGGAGATAAGCCTTTTTTGGAATAAATGGTTAAATTCTTGAATTTTTCATCACACATCATCCCAAATGTCACTAAACAGCTGGAAACAGGGAGATAAGCCTTTTTTGGAAGCAATGGTTAACATTTTGACTTTTTCATCACATATCAGCTCCAGTGTCAGAAAAGCGCTGGAAACAGGGAGATCTGCCTTTTTTTGGAAGAAAAGGTTAAATTCTTGAATTTTTCATCACACATCATCCCAAATGTCACTAAACAGCTGGAAACGGGGAGATAAGCCTTTTTTGGAAGCAATGGTTAACATTTTGACTTTTTCATCACATATCAGCTCCAGTGTCAGAAAAGCGCTGGAAACAGGGAGATCTGCCTTTTTTTGGAAGAAAAGGTTAAATTCTTGAATATTTCATCACACATCATCCCAAAGGTCACTAAACAGCTGGAAACGGGGAGATAAGCCTTTTTTGGAAGCATTGATTAAGATTTCTGACTTTTTCATCACATGTCAGCCCAAGTGTCAGAAAAGCGCTGGAAACAGGGAGATAAGCCTTTTTTGGAAGAAATGGTTAAATTCTTGAATTTTTCATCACACATCATCCCAAATGTCACTAAACAGCTGGACACGGGGAGATAAGCCTTTTTTGGAAGCAATGGCTAACATTTTGACTTTTTCATCACATATCAGCTCCAGTGTCAGAAAAGCGCTGGAAACAGGGAGATCTGCCTTTTTTTGGAAGAAAAGGTTAAATTCTTGAATTTTTCATCACACATCATCCCAAATGTCACTAAACAGCTGGAAACGGGGAGATAAGCCTTTTTTGGAAGCATTGATTAAGATTTCTGACTTTTTCATCACATGTCAGCCCAAGTGTCAGAAAAGCGCTGGAAACAGGGAGATAAGCCTTTTTTGGAAGAAATGGTTAAATTCTTGAATTTTTCATCACACATCATCCCAAATGTCACTAAACAGCTGGAAACGGGGAGATAAGCCTTTTTTGGAAGCAATGGTTAACATTTTGACTTTTTCATCACATATCAGCTCCAGTGTCAGAAAAGCGCTGGAAACAGGGAGATCTGCCTTTTTTTGGAAGAAAAGGTTAAATTCTTGAATTTTTCATCACACATCATCCCAAATGTCACTAAACAGCTGGAAACGGGGAGATAAGCCTTTTTTGGAAGCATTGATTAATATTTCTGACTTTTTCATCACATGTCAGCCCAAGTGTCAGAAAAGCGCTGGAAACAGGGAGATAAGCCTTTTTTGGAATAAATGGTTAAATTCTTGAATTTTTCATCACACATCATCCCAAATGTCACTAAACAGCTGGAAACAGGGAGATAAGCCTTTTTTGGAAGCAATGGTTAACATTTTGACTTTTTCATCACATATCAGCTCCAGTGTCAGAAAAGCGCTGGAAACAGGGAGATCTGCCTTTTTTTGGAAGAAAAGGTTAAATTCTTGAATTTTTCATCACACATCATCCCAAATGTCACTAAACAGCTGGAAACGGGGAGATAAGCCTTTTTTGGAAGCAATGGTTAACATTTTGACTTTTTCATCACATATCAGCTCCAGTGTCAGAAAAGCGCTGGAAACAGGGAGATCTGCCTTTTTTTGGAAGAAAAGGTTAAATTCTTGAATATTTCATCACACATCATCCCAAAGGTCACTAAACAGCTGGAAACGGGGAGATAAGCCTTTTTTGGAAGCATTGATTAAGATTTCTGACTTTTTCATCACATGTCAGCCCAAGTGTCAGAAAAGCGCTGGAAACAGGGAGATAAGCCTTTTTTGGAAGAAATGGTTAAATTCTTGAATTTTTCATCACACATCATCCCAAATGTCACTAAACAGCTGGAAACGGGGAGATAAGCCTTTTTTGGAAGCAATGGTTAACATTTTGACTTTTTCATCACATATCAGCTCCAGTGTCTGAAAAGCGCTGGAAACAGGGAGATCTGCCTTTTTTTGGAAGAAAAGGTTAAATTCTTGAATTTTTCATCACACATCATCCCAAATGTCACTAAACAGCTGGAAACGGGGAGATAAGCTTTTTTTGGAAGCATTGAATAAGATTTCTGACTTTTTCATCACATGTCAGCCCAAGTGTCAGAAAAGCGCTGGAAACAGGGAGATAAGCCTTTTTTGGAAGCAATGGTTAACATTTTGACTCTTTCATCACATATCAGCTCCAGTGTCAGAAAAGCGCTGGAAACAGGGAGATCTGCCTTCTTTTGGAAGAAATGGTTAAATTCTTGAATTTTTCATCACACATCATCCCAAATGTCACTAAACAGCTGGAAACGGGGAGATAAGCCTATTTTGGAAGAAATGGTTTGCATTTTGACTCTTTCATCACATATCAGCTCCAGTGTCAGAAAAGCGCTGGAAACAGGGAGATCTGCCTTTTTTTGGAAGAAAAGGTTAAATTCTTGAATTTTTCATCACACATCATCCCAAAGGTCACTAAACAGCTGGAAACGGGGAGATAAGCCTTTTTTGGAAGCATTGATTAAGATTTCTGACTTTTTCATCACATGTCAGCCCAAGTGTCAGAAAAGCGCTGGAAACAGGGAGATAAGCCTTTTTTGGAAGAAATGGTTAAATTCTTGAATTTTTCATCACACATCATCCCAAATGTCACTAAACAGCTGGAAACGGGGAGATAAGCCTTTTTTGGAAGCAATGGTTAACATTTTGACTTTTTCATCACATATCAGCTCCAGTGTCAGAAAAGCACTGGAAACAGGGAGATCTGCCTTTTTTTGGAAGAAATGGTTAAATTCTTGAATTTTTCATCACACATCATCCCAAATGTCACTAAACAGCTGGAAACGGGGAGATAAGCCTTTTTTGGAAGCATTGATTAAGATTTCTGACTTTTTCATCACATGTCAGCCCAAGTGTCAGAAAAGCGCTGGAAACAGGGAGATAAGCCTTTTTTGGAAGAAATGGTTAAATTCTTGAATTTTTCATCACACATCATCCCAAATGTCAATAAACAGCTGGAAACGGGGAGATAAGCCTTTTTTGGAAGCATTGATCAAGATTTCTGACTTTTACATCACATATCAGCTCCAGTGTCAGAAAAGCGCTGGAAACAGGGAGATCTGCCTTTTTTTGGAAGAAAAGGTTAAATTCTTGAATTTTTCATCACACATCATCCCAAATGTCACTAAACAGCTGGACACGGGGAGATAAGCCTTTTTTGGAAGCAATGGCTAACATTTTGACTTTTTCATCACATATCAGTTCCAGTGTCAGAAAAGCGCTGGAAACAGGGTGATCTGCCTTTTTTTGGAAGAAAAGGTTAAATTCTTGAATTTTTCATCACACATCATCCCAAATGTCAATAAACAGCTGGAAACGGGGAGATAAGCCTTTTTTGGAAGCATTGATCAAGATTTCTGACTTTTTCATCACATATCAGCTCCAGTGTCAGAAAAGCGCTGGAAACAGGGAGATCTGCCTTTTTTTGGAAGAAAAGGTTAAATTATTGAATTTTTCATCACACATTATCCCAAATGTCACTAAACAGCTGGAAACGGGGAGATAAGCCTTTTTTGGAAGCATTGATTAAGATTTCTGACTTTTCCATCACATGTCAGCCCAAGTGTCAGAAAAGCGCTGGAAACAGGGAGATAAGCCTTTTTTGGAAGAAATTGTTAAATTCTTGAATTTTTCATCACACATCATCCCAAATGTCACTAAACAGCTGGAAACGGGGAGATAAGCCTTTTTTGGAAGCATTGATTAAGATTTCTGACTTTTTCATCACATGTCAGCCCAAGTGTCAGAAAAGCGCTGGAACCAGGGAGATCTGCCTTTTTTGGAAGAAACGGTTAAATTCTTGAATTTTTCATCACACATCATCCCAAATGTCACTAAACAGTTGGAAACGGGGAGATAAGCCTTTTTTGGAAGCATTGATTAAGATTTCTGACTTTTTCATCACATGTCAGCCCAAGTGTCAGAAAAGCGCTGGAAACAGGGAGATCTGCCTTTTTTTGGAAGAAAAGGTTAAATTCTTGAATTTTTCATCACACATCATCCCAAATGTCACTAAACAGCTGGAAACGGGGAGATAAGCCTTTTTTGGAAGCATTGATCAAGATTTCTGACTTTTTCATCACATATCAGCCCAAGTGTCAGAAATGCGCTGGAAACAGGGAGATAAGCCTTTTTTGGAAGAAATGGTTAAATTCTTGTATTTTTCATCACACATCATCCCAAATGTCACTAAACAGCTGGAAACGAGGAGATAAGCCTTTTTTGGAAGCATTGATTAAGATTTCTGACTTTTTCATCACATGTCAGCCCAAGTGTCAGAAAAGCGCTGGAAACAGGGAGATAAGCCTTTTTTGGAAGAAATTGTTAAATTCTTGAATTTTTCATCACACATCATCCCAAATGTCACTAAACAGCTGGAAACGGGGAGATAAGCCTTTTTTGGAAGCATTGATTAAGATTTCTGACTTTTTCATCACATGTCAGCCCAAGTGTCAGAAAAGCGCTGGAAACAGGGAGATATGCCTTTTTTTGGAAGAAAAGGTTAAATTCTTGAATTTTTCATCACACATCATCCCAAATGTCACTAAACAGCTGGAAACGGGGAGATAAGCTTTTTTTGGAAGCATTGAATAAGATTTCTGACTTTTTCATCACATGTCAGCCCAAGTGTCAGAAAAGCGCTGGAAACAGGGAGATAAGCCTTTTTTGGAAGAAATGGTTTAAATTCTTGAATTTTTCATCACACATCATCCCAAATGTCACTAAACAGCTGGAAACGGGGAGATAAGCCTTTTTTGGAAGCAATGGTTAACATTTTGACTCTTTCATCACATATCAGCTCCAGTGTCAGAAAAGCGCTGGAAACAGGGAGATCTGCCTTCTTTTGGAAGAAATGGTTAAATTCTTGAATTTTTCATCACACATCATCCCAAATGTCAATAAACAGCTGGAAACGGGGAGATAAGCCTATTTTGGAAGCAATGGTTAACATTTTGACTTTTTCATCACATATCAGCTCCAGTGTCAGAAAAGCGCTGGAAACAGGGAGATCTGCCTTTTTTTGGAAGAAAAGGTTAAATTCTTGAATTTTTCATCACACATCATCCCAAATGTCACTAAACAGCTTGAAACGGGGAGATAAGCTTTTTTTGGAAGCATTGATTAAGATTTCTGACTTTTTCATCACATGTCAGCCCAAGTGTCAGAAAAGCGCTGGAAACAGGGAGATAAGCCTTTTTTGGAAGAAATGGTTAACATTTTGACTCTTTCATCACATATCAGCTCCAGTGTCAGAAAAGCGCTGGAAACAGGGAGATCTGCCTTTTTTTGGAAGAAAAGGTTAAATTCTTGAATTTTTCATCACACATCATCCCAAAGGTCACTAAACAGCTGGAAACGGGGAGATAAGCCTTTTTTGGAAGCATTGATTAAGATTTCTGACTTTTTCATCACATGTCAGCCCAAGTGTCAGAAAAGCGCTGGAAACAGGGAGATAAGCCTTTTTTGGAAGAAATGGTTAAATTCTTGAATTTTTCATCACACATCATCCCAAATGTCACTAAACAGCTGGACACGGGGAGATAAGCCTTTTTTGGAAGCAATGGCTAACATTTTGACTTTTTCATCACATATCAGCTCCAGTGTCAGAAAAGCGCTGGAAACAGGGAGATCTGCCTTTTTTTGGAAGAAAAGGTTAAATTCTTGAATTTTTCATCACACATCATCCCAAATGTCACTAAACAGCTGGAAACGGGGAGATAAGCCTTTTTTGGAAGCATTGATTAAGATTTCTGACTTTTTCATCACATGTCAGCCCAAGTGTCAGAAAAGCGCTGGAAACAGGGAGATAAGCCTTTTTTGGAAGAAATTGTTAAATTCTTGAATTTTTCATCACACATCATCCCAAATGTCACTAAACAGCTGGAAACGGGGAGATAAGCTTTTTTTGGAAGCATTGATTAAGATTTCTGACTTTTTCATCACATGTCAGCCCAAGTGTCAGAAAAGCGCTGGAAACAGGGAGATAAGCCTTTTTTGGAAGAAATGGTTAAATTCTTGAATTTTTCATCACACATCATCCCAAATGTCACTAAACAGCTGGAAACGGGGAGATAAGCTTTTTTTGGAAGCATTGATTAAGATTTCTGACTTTTTCATCACATGTCAGCCCAAGTGTCAGAAAAGCGCTGGAAACAGGGAGATAAGCCTTTTTTGGAAGAAATGGTTAAATTCTTGAATTTTTCATCACACATCATCCCAAATGTCACTAAACAGCTGGAAACGGGGAGATAAGCCTTTTTTGGAAGCAATGGTTAACATTTTGACTTTTTCATCACATATCAGCTCCAGTGTCAGAAAAGCGCTGGAAACAGGGAGATCTGCCTTTTTTTGGAAGAAAAGGTTAAATTCTTGAATATTTCATCACACATCATCCCAAAGGTCACTAAACAGCTGGAAACGGGGAGATAAGCCTTTTTTGGAAGCATTGATTAAGATTTCTGACTTTTTCATCACATGTCAGCCCAAGTGTCAGTAAAGCGCTGGAAACAGGGAGATAAGCCTTTTTTGGAAGAAATGGTTAAATTCTTGAATTTTTCATCACACATCATCCCAAATGTCACTAAACAGCTGGAAACGGGGAGATAAGCCTTTTTTGGAAGCAATGGTTAACATTTTGACTTTTTCATCACATATCAGCTCCAGTGTCTGAAAAGCGCTGGAAACAGGGAGATCTGCCTTTTTTTGGAAGAAAAGGTTAAATTCTTGAATTTTTCATCACACATCATCCCAAATGTCACTAAACAGCTGGAAACGGGGAGATAAGCTTTTTTTGGAAGCATTGAATAAGATTTCTGACTTTTTCATCACATGTCAGCCCAAGTGTCAGAAAAGCGCTGGAAACAGGGAGATAAGCCTTTTTTGGAAGCAATGGTTAACATTTTGACTCTTTCATCACATATCAGCTCCAGTGTCAGAAAAGCGCTGGAAACAGGGAGATCTGCCTTCTTTTGGAAGAAATGGTTAAATTCTTGAATTTTTCATCACACATCATCCCAAATGTCACTAAACAGCTGGAAACGGGGAGATAAGCCTATTTTGGAAGCAATGGTTAACATTTTGACTTTTTCATCACATATCAGCTCCAGTGTCAGAAAAGCGCTGGAAACAGGGAGATCTGCCTTTTTTTGGAAGAAAAGGTTAAATTCTTGAATTTTTCATCACACATCATCCCAAATGTCACTAAACAGCTGGAAACGGGGAGATAAGCTTTTTTTGGAAGCATTGATTAAGATTTCTGACTTTTTCATCACATGTCAGCCCAAGTGTCAGAAAAGCGCTGGAAACAGGGAGATAAGCCTTTTTTGGAAGAAATGGTTTGCATTTTGACTCTTTCATCACATATCAGCTCCAGTGTCAGAAAAGCGCTGGAAACAGGGAGATCTGCCTTTTTTTGGAAGAAAAGGTTAAATTCTTGAATTTTTCATCACACATCATCCCAAAGGTCACTAAACAGCTGGAAACGGGGAGATAAGCCTTTTTTGGAAGCATTGATTAAGATTTCTGACTTTTTCATCACATGTCAGCCCAAGTGTCAGAAAAGCGCTGGAAACAGGGAGATAAGCCTTTTTTGGAAGAAATGGTTAAATTCTTGAATTTTTCATCACACATCATCCCAAATGTCACTAAACAGCTGGAAACGGGGAGATAAGCCTTTTTTGGAAGCAATGGTTAACATTTTGACTTTTTCATCACATATCAGCTCCAGTGTCAGAAAAGCACTGGAAACAGGGAGATCTGCCTTTTTTTGGAAGAAATGGTTAAATTCTTGAATTTTTCATCACACATCATCCCAAATGTCACTAAACAGCTGGAAACGGGGAGATAAGCCTTTTTTGGAAGCATTGATTAAGATTTCTGACTTTTTCATCACATATCAGTTCCAGTGTCAGAAAAGCGCTGGAAACAGGGTGATCTGCCTTTTTTTGGAAGAAAAGGTTAAATTCTTGAATTTTTCATCACACATCATCCCAAATGTCAATAAACAGCTGGAAACGGGGAGATAAGCCTTTTTTGGAAGCATTGATCAAGATTTCTGACTTTTTCATCACATATCAGCTCCAGTGTCAGAAAAGCGCTGGAAACAGGGAGATCTGCCTTTTTTTGGAAGAAAAGGTTAAATTATTGAATTTTTCATCACACATTATCCCAAATGTCACTAAACAGCTGGAAACGGGGAGATAAGCCTTTTTTGGAAGCATTGATTAAGATTTCTGACTTTTCCATCACATGTCAGCCCAAGTGTCAGAAAAGCGCTGGAAACAGGGAGATAAGCCTTTTTTGGAAGAAATTGTTAAATTCTTGAATTTTTCATCACACATCATCCCAAATGTCACTAAACAGCTGGAAACGGGGAGATAAGCCTTTTTTGGAAGCATTGATTAAGATTTCTGACTTTTTCATCACATGTCAGCCCAAGTGTCAGAAAAGCGCTGGAACCAGGGAGATATGCCTTTTTTGGAAGAAACGGTTAAATTCTTGAATTTTTCATCACATATCATCCCAAATGTCACTAAACAGTTGGAAACGGGGAGATAAGCCTTTTTTGGAAGCATTGATTAAGATTTCTGACTTTTTCATCACATGTCAGCCCAAGTGTCAGAAAAGCGCTGGAAACAGGGAGATCTGCCTTTTTTTGGAAGAAAAGGTTAAATTCTTGAATTTTTCATCACACATCATCCCAAATGTCACTAAACAGCTGGAAACGGGGAGATAAGCCTTTTTTGGAAGCATTGATCAAGATTTCTGACTTTTTCATCACATATCAGCCCAAGTGTCAGAAATGCGCTGGAAACAGGGAGATAAGCCTTTTTTGGAAGAAATGGTTAAATTCTTGTATTTTTCATCACACATCATCCCAAATGTCACTAAACAGCTGGAAACGAGGAGATAAGCCTTTTTTGGAAGCATTGATTAAGATTTCTGACTTTTTCATCACATGTCAGCCCAAGTGTCAGAAAAGCGCTGGAAACAGGGAGATAAGCCTTTTTTTCGAAGAAATTGTTAAATTCTTGAATTTTTCATCACACATCATCCCAAATGTCACTAAACAGCTGGAAACGGGGAGATAAGCCTTTTTTGGAAGCATTGATTAAGATTTCTGACTTTTTCATCACATGTCAGCCCAAGTGTCAGAAAAGCGCTGGAAACAGGGAGATATGCCTTTTTTTGGAAGAAAAGGTTAAATTCTTGAATTTTTCATCACACATCATCCCAAATGTCACTAAACAGCTGGAAACGGGGAGATAAGCTTTTTTTGGAAGCATTGAATAAGATTTCTGACTTTTTCATCACATGTCAGCCCAAGTGTCAGAAAAGCGCTGGAAACAGGGAGATAAGCCTTTTTTGGAAGAAATGGTTTAAATTCTTGAATTTTTCATCACACATCATCCCAAATGTCACTAAACAGCTGGAAACGGGGAGATAAGCCTTTTTTGGAAGCAATGGTTAACATTTTGACTCTTTCATCACATATCAGCTCCAGTGTCAGAAAAGCGCTGGAAACAGGGAGATCTGCCTTCTTTTGGAAGAAATGGTTAAATTCTTGAATTTTTCATCACACATCATCCCAAATGTCAATAAACAGCTGGAAACGGGGAGATAAGCCTATTTTGGAAGCAATGGTTAACATTTTGACTTTTTCATCACATATCAGCTCCAGTGTCAGAAAAGCGCTGGAAACAGGGAGATCTGCCTTTTTTTGGAAGAAAAGGTTAAATTCTTGAATTTTTCATCACACATCATCCCAAATGTCACTAAACAGCTGGAAACGGGGAGATAAGCCTTTTTTGGAAGCAATGGTTAACATTTTGACTTTTTCATCACATATCAGCTCCAGTGTCTGAAAAGCGCTGGAAACAGGGAGATCTGCCTTTTTTTGGAAGAAAAGGTTAAATTCTTGAATTTTTCATCACACATCATCCCAAATGTCACTAAACAGCTGGAAACGGGGAGATAAGCTTTTTTTGGAAGCATTGAATAAGATTTCTGACTTTTTCATCACATGTCAGCCCAAGTGTCAGAAAAGCGCTGGAAACAGGGAGATAAGCCTTTTTTGGAAGAAATGGTTAAATTCTTGAATTTTTCATCACACATCATCCCAAATGTCAATAAACAGCTGGAAACGGGGAGATAAGCCTTTTTTGGAAGCATTGATCAAGATTTCTGACTTTTTCATCACATATCAGCTCCAGTGTCAGAAAAGCGCTGGAAACAGGGAGATCTGCCTTTTTTTGGAAGAAAAGGTTAAATTCTTGAATTTTTCATCACACATCATCCCAAATGTCACTAAACAGCTGGACACGGGGAGATAAGCCTTTTTTGGAAGCAATGGCTAACATTTTGACTTTTTCATCACATATCAGCTCCAGTGTCAGAAAAGCGCTGGAAACAGGGAGATCTGCCTTTTTTTGGAAGAAAAGGTTAAATTCTTGAATTTTTCATCACACATCATCCCAAATGTCACTAAACAGCTGGAAACGGGGAGATAAGCCTTTTTTGGTAGCATTGATCAAGATTTCTGACTTTTTCATCACATATCAGCCCAAGTGTCAGAAAAGCGCTGGAAACAGGGAGATAAGCCTTTTTTGGAAGAAATGGTTAAATTCTTGAATTTTTCATCACACATCATCCCAAATGTCACTAAACAGCTGGACACGGGGAGATAAGCCTTTTTTGGAAGCAATGGCTAACATTTTGACTTTTTCATCACATATCAGCTCCAGTGTCAGAAAAGCGCTGGAAACAGGGAGATCTGCCTTTTTTTGGAAGAAAAGGTTAAATTCTTGAATTTTTCATCACACATCATCCCAAATGTCACTAAACAGCTGGAAACGGGGAGATAAGCCTTTTTTGGAAGCATTGATTAAGATTTCTGACTTTTTCATCACATGTCAGCCCAAGTGTCAGAAAAGCGCTGGAAACAGGGAGATAAGCCTTTTTTGGAAGAAATGGTTAAATTCTTGAATTTTTCATCACACATCATCCCAAATGTCACTAAACAGCTGGAAACGGGGAGATAAGCCTTTTTTGGAAGCAATGGTTAACATTTTGACTTTTTCATCACATATCAGCTCCAGTGTCAGAAAAGCGCTGGAAACAGGGAGATCTGCCTTTTTTTGGAAGAAAAGGTTAAATTCTTGAATTTTTCATCACACATCATCCCAAATGTCACTAAACAGCTGGAAACGGGGAGATAAGCCTTTTTTGGAAGCATTGATTAATATTTCTGACTTTTTCATCACATGTCAGCCCAAGTGTCAGAAAAGCGCTGGAAACAGGGAGATAAGCCTTTTTTGGAATAAATGGTTAAATTCTTGAATTTTTCATCACACATCATCCCAAATGTCACTAAACAGCTGGAAACAGGGAGATAAGCCTTTTTTGGAAGCAATGGTTAACATTTTGACTTTTTCATCACATATCAGCTCCAGTGTCAGAAAAGCGCTGGAAACAGGGAGATCTGCCTTTTTTTGGAAGAAAAGGTTAAATTCTTGAATTTTTCATCACACATCATCCCAAATGTCACTAAACAGCTGGAAACGGGGAGATAAGCCTTTTTTGGAAGCAATGGTTAACATTTTGACTTTTTCATCACATATCAGCTCCAGTGTCAGAAAAGCGCTGGAAACAGGGAGATCTGCCTTTTTTTGGAAGAAAAGGTTAAATTCTTGAATATTTCATCACACATCATCCCAAAGGTCACTAAACAGCTGGAAACGGGGAGATAAGCCTTTTTTGGAAGCATTGATTAAGATTTCTGACTTTTTCATCACATGTCAGCCCAAGTGTCAGAAAAGCGCTGGAAACAGGGAGATAAGCCTTTTTTGGAAGAAATGGTTAAATTCTTGAATTTTTCATCACACATCATCCCAAATGTCACTAAACAGCTGGAAACGGGGAGATAAGCCTTTTTTGGAAGCAATGGTTAACATTTTGACTTTTTCATCACATATCAGCTCCAGTGTCTGAAAAGCGCTGGAAACAGGGAGATCTGCCTTTTTTTGGAAGAAAAGGTTAAATTCTTGAATTTTTCATCACACATCATCCCAAATGTCACTAAACAGCTGGAAACGGGGAGATAAGCTTTTTTTGGAAGCATTGAATAAGATTTCTGACTTTTTCATCACATGTCAGCCCAAGTGTCAGAAAAGCGCTGGAAACAGGGAGATAAGCCTTTTTTGGAAGCAATGGTTAACATTTTGACTCTTTCATCACATATCAGCTCCAGTGTCAGAAAAGCGCTGGAAACAGGGAGATCTGCCTTCTTTTGGAAGAAATGGTTAAATTCTTGAATTTTTCATCACACATCATCCCAAATGTCACTAAACAGCTGGAAACGGGGAGATAAGCCTATTTTGGAAGAAATGGTTTGCATTTTGACTCTTTCATCACATATCAGCTCCAGTGTCAGAAAAGCGCTGGAAACAGGGAGATCTGCCTTTTTTTGGAAGAAAAGGTTAAATTCTTGAATTTTTCATCACACATCATCCCAAAGGTCACTAAACAGCTGGAAACGGGGAGATAAGCCTTTTTTGGAAGCATTGATTAAGATTTCTGACTTTTTCATCACATGTCAGCCCAAGTGTCAGAAAAGCGCTGGAAACAGGGAGATAAGCCTTTTTTGGAAGAAATGGTTAAATTCTTGAATTTTTCATCACACATCATCCCAAATGTCACTAAACAGCTGGAAACGGGGAGATAAGCCTTTTTTGGAAGCAATGGTTAACATTTTGACTTTTTCATCACATATCAGCTCCAGTGTCAGAAAAGCACTGGAAACAGGGAGATCTGCCTTTTTTTGGAAGAAATGGTTAAATTCTTGAATTTTTCATCACACATCATCCCAAATGTCACTAAACAGCTGGAAACGGGGAGATAAGCCTTTTTTGGAAGCATTGATTAAGATTTCTGACTTTTTCATCACATGTCAGCCCAAGTGTCAGAAAAGCGCTGGAAACAGGGAGATAAGCCTTTTTTGGAAGAAATGGTTAAATTCTTGAATTTTTCATCACACATCATCCCAAATGTCAATAAACAGCTGGAAACGGGGAGATAAGCCTTTTTTGGAAGCATTGATCAAGATTTCTGACTTTTTCATCACATATCAGCTCCAGTGTCAGAAAAGCGCTGGAAACAGGGAGATCTGCCTTTTTTTGGAAGAAAAGGTTAAATTCTTGAATTTTTCATCACACATCATCCCAAATGTCACTAAACAGCTGGACACGGGGAGATAAGCCTTTTTTGGAAGCAATGGCTAACATTTTGACTTTTTCATCACATATCAGTTCCAGTGTCAGAAAAGCGCTGGAAACAGGGTGATCTGCCTTTTTTTGGAAGAAAAGGTTAAATTCTTGAATTTTTCATCACACATCATCCCAAATGTCAATAAACAGCTGGAAACGGGGAGATAAGCCTTTTTTGGAAGCATTGATTAAGATTTCTGACTTTTCCATCACATGTCAGCCCAAGTGTCAGAAAAGCGCTGGAAACAGGGAGATAAGCCTTTTTTGGAAGAAATTGTTAAATTCTTGAATTTTTCATCACACATCATCCCAAATGTCACTAAACAGCTGGAAACGGGGAGATAAGCCTTTTTTGGAAGCATTGATTAAGATTTCTGACTTTTTCATCACATGTCAGCCCAAGTGTCAGAAAAGCGCTGGAACCAGGGAGATATGCCTTTTTTGGAAGAAACGGTTAAATTCTTGAATTTTTCATCACACATCATCCCAAATGTCACTAAACAGTTGGAAACGGGGAGATAAGCCTTTTTTGGAAGCATTGATTAAGATTTCTGACTTTTTCATCACATGTCAGCCCAAGTGTCAGAAAAGCGCTGGAAACAGGGAGATCTGCCTTTTTTTGGAAGAAAAGGTTAAATTCTTGAATTTTTCATCACACATCATCCCAAATGTCACTAAACAGCTGGAAACGGGGAGATAAGTCTTTTTTGGAAGCATTGATCAAGATTTCTGACTTTTTCATCACATATCAGCCCAAGTGTCAGAAATGCGCTGGAAACAGGGAGATAAGCCTTTTTTGGAAGTAATGGTTAAATTCTTGTATTTTTCATCACACATCATCCCAAATGTCACTAAACAGCTGGAAACGAGGAGATAAGCCTTTTTTGGAAGCATTGATTAAGATTTCTGACTTTTTCATCACATGTCAGCCCAAGTGTCAGAAAAGCGCTGGAAACAGGGAGATAAGCCTTTTTTGGAAGAAATTGTTAAATTCTTGAATTTTTCATCACACATCATCCCAAATGTCACTAAACAGCTGGAAACGGGGAGATTAGCCTTTTTTGGAAGCATTGATTAAGATTTCTGACTTTTTCATCACATGTCAGCCCAAGTGTCAGAAAAGCGCTGGAAACAGGGAGATAAGCCTTTTTTGGAAGAAATGGTTAACATTTTGACTCTTTCATCACATATCAGCTCCAGTGTCAGAAAAGCGCTGGAAACAGGGAGATCTGCCTTTTTTTGGAAGAAAAGGTTAAATTCTTGAATTTTTCATCACACATCATCCCAAAGGTCACTAAACAGCTGGAAACGGGGAGATAAGCCTTTTTTGGAAGCATTGATTAAGATTTCTGACTTTTTCATCACATGTCAGCCCAAGTGTCAGAAAAGCGCTGGAAACAGGGAGATAAGCCTTTTTTGGAAGAAATGGTTAAATTCTTGAATTTTTCATCACACATCATCCCAAATGTCACTAAACAGCTGGACACGGGGAGATAAGCCTTTTTTGGAAGCAATGGCTAACATTTTGACTTTTTCATCACATATCAGCTCCAGTGTCAGAAAAGCGCTGGAAACAGGGAGATCTGCCTTTTTTTGGAAGAAAAGGTTAAATTCTTGAATATTTCATCACACATCATCCCAAAGGTCACTAAACAGCTGGAAACGGGGAGATAAGCCTTTTTTGGAAGCATTGATTAAGATTTCTGACTTTTTCATCACATGTCAGCCCAAGTGTCAGAAAAGCGCTGGAAACAGGGAGATAAGCCTTTTTTGGAAGAAATGGTTAAATTCTTGAATTTTTCATCACACATCATCCTAAATGTCACTAAACAGCTGGAAACGGGGAGATAAGCCTTTTTTGGAAGCAATGGTTAACATTTTGACTTTTTCATCACATATCAGCTCCAGTGTCTGAAAAGCGCTGGAAACAGGGAGATCTGCCTTTTTTTGGAAGAAAAGGTTAAATTCTTGAATTTTTCATCACACATCATCCCAAATGTCACTAAACAGCTGGAAACGGGGAGATAAGCTTTTTTTGGAAGCATTGAATAAGATTTCTGACTTTTTCATCACATGTCAGCCCAAGTGTCAGAAAAGCGCTGGAAACAGGGAGATAAGCCTTTTTTGGAAGCAATGGTTAACATTTTGACTCTTTCATCACATATCAGCTCCAGTGTCAGAAAAGCGCTGGAAACAGGGAGATCTGCCTTCTTTTGGAAGAAATGGTTAAATTCTTGAATTTTTCATCACACATCATCCCAAATGTCACTAAACAGCTGGAAACGGGGATATAAGCCTTTTTTGGAAGCAATGGTTAACATTTTGACTTTTTCATCACATATCAGCTCCAGTGTCAGAAAAGCGCTGGAAACAGGGAGATCTGCCTTTTTTTGGAAGAAATTGTTAACATTTTGACTCTTTCATCACATATCAGCTCCAGTGTCAGAAAAGCGCTGGAAACAGGGAGATCTGCCTTTTTTTGGAAGAAAAGGTTAAATTCTTGAATTTTTCATCACACATCATCCCAAAGGTCACTAAACAGCTGGAAACGGGGAGATAAGCCTTTTTTGGAAGCATTGATTAAGATTTCTGACTTTTTCATCACATGTCAGCCCAAGTGTCAGAAAAGCGCTGGAAACAGGGAGATAAGCCTTTTTTGGAAGAAATGGTTAAATTCTTGAATTTTTCATCACACATCATCCCAAATGTCACTAAACAGCTGGAAACGGGGAGATAAGCCTTTTTTGGAAGCAATGGTTAACATTTTGACTTTTTCATCACATATCAGCTCCAGTGTCAGAAAAGCGCTGGAAACAGGGAGATCTGCCTTTTTTTGGAAGAAAAGGTTAAATTCTTGAATTTTTCATCACACATCATCCCAATTGTCACTAAACAGCTGGACACGGGGAGATAAGCCTTTTTTGGAAGCAATGGCTAACATTTTGACTTTTTCATCACATATCAGTTCCAGTGTCAGAAAAGCGCTGGAAACAGGGTGATCTGCCTTTTTTTGGAAGAAAAGGTTAAATTCTTGAATTTTTCATCACACATCATCCCAAATGTCAATAAACAGCTGGAAACGGGGAGATAAGCCTTTTTTGGAAGCATTGATCAAGATTTCTGACTTTTTCATCACATATCAGCTCCAGTGTCAGAAAAGCGCTGGAAACAGGGAGATCTGCCTTTTTTTGGAAGAAAAGGTTAAATTATTGAATTTTTCATCACACATTATCCCAAATGTCACTAAACAGCTGGAAACGGGGAGATAAGCCTTTTTTGGAAGCATTGATTAAGATTTCTGACTTTTCCATCACATGTCAGCCCAAGTGTCAGAAAAGCGCTGGAAACAGGGAGATAAGCCTTTTTTGGAAGAAATTGTTAAATTCTTGAATTTTTCATCACACATCATCCCAAATGTCACTAAACAGCTGGAAACGGGGAGATAAGCCTTTTTTGGAAGCATTGATTAAGATTTCTGACTTTTTCATCACATGTCAGCCCAAGTGTCAGAAAAGCGCTGGAACCAGGGAGATATGCCTTTTTTGGAAGAAACGGTTAAATTCTTGAATTTTTCATCACACATCATCCCAAATGTCACTAAACAGTTGGAAACGGGGAGATAAGCCTTTTTTGGAAGCATTGATTAAGATTTCTGACTTTTTCATCACATGTCAGCCCAAGTGTCAGAAAAGCGCTGGAAACAGGGAGATCTGCCTTTTTTTGGAAGAAAAGGTTAAATTCTTGAATTTTTCATCACACATCATCCCAAATGTCACTAAACAGCTGGAAACGGGGAGATAAGCCTTTTTTGGAAGCATTGATCAAGATTTCTGACTTTTTCATCACATATCAGCCCAAGTGTCAGAAATGCGCTGGAAACAGGGAGATAAGCCTTTTTTGGAAGAAATGGTTAAATTCTTGTATTTTTCATCACACATCATCCCAAATGTCACTAAACAGTTGGAAACGAGGAGATAAGCCTTTTTTGGAAGCATTGATTAAGATTTCTGACTTTTTCATCACATGTCAGCCCAAGTGTCAGAAAAGCGCTGGAAACAGGGAGATAAGCCTTTTTTGGAAGAAATTGTTAAATTCTTGAATTTTTCATCACACATCATCCCAAATGTCACTAAACAGCTGGAAACGGGGAGATAAGCCTTTTTTGGAAGCATTGATTAAGATTTCTGACTTTTTCATCACATGTCAGCCCAAGTGTCAGAAAAGCGCTGGAAACAGGGAGATAAGCCTTTTTTGGAAGAAATGGTTAAATTCTTGAATTTTTCATCACACATCATCCCAAATGTCACTAAACAGCTGGAAACGGGGAGATAAGCCTTTTTTGGAAGCAATGGTTAACATTTTGACTTTTTCATCACATATCAGCTCCAGTGTCAGAAAAGCGCTGGAAACAGGGAGATCTGCCTTTTTTTGGAAGAAAAGGTTAAATTCTTGAATTTTTCATCACACATCATCCCAAATGTCACTAAACAGCTGGAAACGGGGAGATAAGCCTTTTTTGGAAGCATTGATTAAGATTTCTGACTTTTTCATCACATGTCAGCCCAAGTGTCAGAAAAGCGCTGGAAACAGGGAGATAAGCCTTTTTTGGAAGAAATGGTTAAATTCTTGAATTTTTCATCACACATCATCCCAAATGTCACTAAACAGCTGGAAACAGGGAGATAAGCCTTTTTTGGAAGCAATGGTTAACATTTTGACTTTTTCATCACATATCAGCTCCAGTGTCAGAAAAGCGCTGGAAACAGGGAGATCTGCCTTTTTTTGGAAGAAAAGGTTAAATTCTTGAATTTTTCATCACACATCATCCCAAATGTCACTAAACAGCTGGAAACGGGGAGATAAGCCTTTTTTGGAAGCAATGGTTAACATTTTGACTTTTTCATCACATATCAGCTCCAGTGTCAGAAAAGCGCTGGAAACAGGGAGATCTGCCTTTTTTTGGAAGAAAAGGTTAAATTCTTGAATATTTCATCACACATCATCCCAAAGGTCACTAAACAGCTGGAAACGGGGAGATAAGCCTTTTTTGGAAGCATTGATTAAGATTTCTGACTTTTTCATCACATGTCAGCCCAAGTGTCAGAAAAGCGCTGGAAACAGGGAGATAAGCCTTTTTTGGAAGAAATGGTTAAATTCTTGAATTTTTCATCACACATCATCCCAAATGTCACTAAACAGCTGGAAACGGGGAGATAAGCCTTTTTTGGAAGCAATGGTTAACATTTTGACTTTTTCATCACATATCAGCTCCAGTGTCAGAAAAGCGCTGGAAACAGGGAGATCTGCCTTTTTTTGGAAGAAAAGGTTAAATTCTTGAATTTTTCATCACACATCATCCCAAATGTCACTAAACAGCTGGAAACGGGGAGATAAGCTTTTTTTGGAAGCATTGAATAAGATTTCTGACTTTTTCATCACATGTCAGCCCAAGTGTCAGAAAAGCGCTGGAAACAGGGAGATAAGCCTTTTTTGGAAGCAATGGTTAACATTTTGACTCTTTCATCACATATCAGCTCCAGTGTCAGAAAAGCGCTGGAAACAGGGAGATCTGCCTTCTTTTGGAAGAAATGGTTAAATTCTTGAATTTTTCATCACACATCATCCCAAATGTCACTAAACAGCTGGAAACGGGGATATAAGCCTTTTTTGGAAGCAATGGTTAACATTTTGACTTTTTCATCACATATCAGCTCCAGTGTCAGAAAAGCGCTGGAAACAGGGAGATCTGCCTTTTTTTGGAAGAAATTGTTAACATTTTGACTCTTTCATCACATATCAGCTCCAGTGTCAGAAAAGCGCTGGAAACAGGGAGATCTGCCTTTTTTTGGAAGAAAAGGTTAAATTCTTGAATTTTTCATCACACATCATCCCAAAGGTCACTAAACAGCTGGAAACGGGGAGATAAGCCTTTTTTGGAAGCATTGATTAAGATTTCTGACTTTTTCATCACATGTCAGCCCAAGTGTCAGAAAAGCGCTGGAAACAGGGAGATAAGCCTTTTTTGGAAGAAATGGTTAAATTCTTGAATTTTTCATCACACATCATCCCAAATGTCACTAAACAGCTGGAAACGGGGAGATAAGCCTTTTTTGGAAGCAATGGTTAACATTTTGACTTTTTCATCACATATCAGCTCCAGTGTCAGAAAAGCGCTGGAAACAGGGAGATCTGCCTTTTTTTGGAAGAAAAGGTTAAATTCTTGAATTTTTCATCACACATCATCCCAAAGGTCACTAAACAGCTGGAAACGGGGAGATAAGCCTTTTTTGGAAGCATTGATTAAGATTTCTGACTTTTCCTTCACATGTCAGCCCAAGTGTCAGAAAAGCGTTGGAAACAGGGAGATAAGCCTTTTTTGGAAGAAATGGTTAAATTCTTGAATTTTTCATCACACATCATCCCAAATGTCACTAAACAGCTGGAAACGGGGAGATAAGCCTTTTTTGGAAGCAATGGCTAACATTTTGACTTTTTCATCACAAATCAGCTCCAGTGTCAGAAAAGCGCTGGAAACAGGGAGATCTGCCTTTTTTTGGAAGAAAAGGTTAAATTCTTGAATTTTTCATCACACATCATCCCAAATGTCACTAAACAGCTGGAAACGGGGAGATAAGCCTTTTTTGGTAGCATTGATCAAGATTTCTGACTTTTTCATCACATATCAGCCCAAGTGTCAGAAAAGCGCTGGAAACAGGGAGATAAGCCTTTTTTGGAAGAAATGGTTAAATTCTTGAATTTTTCATCACACATCATCCCAAATGTCACTAAACAGCTGGACACGGGGAGATAAGCCTTTTTTGGAAGCAATGGCTAACATTTTGACTTTTTCATCACATATCAGCTCCAGTGTCAGAAAAGCGCTGGAAACAGGGAGATCTGCCTTTTTTTGGAAGAAAAGGTTAAATTCTTGAATTTTTCATCACACATCATCCCAAATGTCACTAAACAGCTGGAAACGGGGAGATAAGCCTTTTTTGGAAGCATTGATTAAGATTTCTGACTTTTTCATCACATGTCAGCCCAAGTGTCAGAAAAGCGCTGGAAACAGGGAGATAAGCCTTTTTTGGAAGAAATGGTTAAATTCTTGAATTTTTCATCACACATCATCCCAAATGTCACTAAACAGCTGGAAACGGGGAGATAAGCCTTTTTTGGAAGCAATGGTTAACATTTTGACTTTTTCATCACATATCAGCTCCAGTGTCAGAAAAGCGCTGGAAACAGGGAGATCTGCCTTTTTTTGGAAGAAAAGGTTAAATTCTTGAATTTTTCATCACACATCATCCCAAATGTCACTAAACAGCTGGAAACGGGGAGATAAGCCTTTTTTGGAAGCATTGATTAATATTTCTGACTTTTTCATCACATGTCAGCCCAAGTGTCAGAAAAGCGCTGGAAACAGGGAGATAAGCCTTTTTTGGAATAAATGGTTAAATTCTTGAATTTTTCATCACACATCATCCCAAATGTCACTAAACAGCTGGAAACAGGGAGATAAGCCTTTTTTGGAAGCAATGGTTAACATTTTGACTTTTTCATCACATATCAGCTCCAGTGTCAGAAAAGCGCTGGAAACAGGGAGATCTGCCTTTTTTTGGAAGAAAAGGTTAAATTCTTGAATTTTTCATCACACATCATCCCAAATGTCACTAAACAGCTGGAAACGGGGAGATAAGCCTTTTTTGGAAGCAATGGTTAACATTTTGACTTTTTCATCACATATCAGCTCCAGTGTCAGAAAAGCGCTGGAAACAGGGAGATCTGCCTTTTTTTGGAAGAAAAGGTTAAATTCTTGAATATTTCATCACACATCATCCCAAAGGTCACTAAACAGCTGGAAACGGGGAGATAAGCCTTTTTTGGAAGCATTGATTAAGATTTCTGACTTTTTCATCACATGTCAGCCCAAGTGTCAGAAAAGCGCTGGAAACAGGGAGATAAGCCTTTTTTGGAAGAAATGGTTAAATTCTTGAATTTTTCATCACACATCATCCCAAATGTCACTAAACAGCTGGAAACGGGGAGATAAGCCTTTTTTGGAAGCAATGGTTAACATTTTGACTTTTTCATCACATATCAGCTCCAGTGTCAGAAAAGCGCTGGAAACAGGGAGATCTGCCTTTTTTTGGAAGAAAAGGTTAAATTCTTGAATTTTTCATCACACATCATCCCAAATGTCACTAAACAGCTGGAAACGGGGAGATAAGCCTTTTTTGGAAGCATTGATTAATATTTCTGACTTTTTCATCACATGTCAGCCCAAGTGTCAGAAAAGCGCTGGAAACAGGGAGATAAGCCTTTTTTGGAATAAATGGTTAAATTCTTGAATTTTTCATCACACATCATCCCAAATGTCACTAAACAGCTGGAAACGGGGAGATAAGCCTTTTTTGGAAGCAATGGTTAACATTTTGACTTTTTCATCACATATCAGCTCCAGTGTCTGAAAAGCGCTGGAAACAGGGAGATCTGCCTTTTTTTGGAAGAAAAGGTTAAATTCTTGAATTTTTCATCACACATCATCCCAAATGTCACTAAACAGCTGGAAACGGGGAGATAAGCTTTTTTTGGAAGCATTGAATAAGATTTCTGACTTTTTCATCACATGTCAGCCCAAGTGTCAGAAAAGCGCTGGAAACAGGGAGATAAGCCTTTTTTGGAAGCAATGGTTAACATTTTGACTCTTTCATCACATATCAGCTCCAGTGTCAGAAAAGCGCTGGAAACAGGGAGATCTGCCTTCTTTTGGAAGAAATGGTTAAATTCTTGAATTTTTCATCACACATCATCCCAAATGTCACTAAACAGCTGGAAACGGGGAGATAAGCCTATTTTGGAAGAAATGGTTTGCATTTTGACTCTTTCATCACATATCAGCTCCAGTGTCAGAAAAGCGCTGGAAACAGGGAGATCTGCCTTTTTTTGGAAGAAAAGGTTAAATTCTTGAATTTTTCATCACACATCATCCCAAAGGTCACTAAACAGCTGGAAACGGGGAGATAAGCCTTTTTTGGAAGCATTGATTAAGATTTCTGACTTTTTCATCACATGTCAGCCCAAGTGTCAGAAAAGCGCTGGAAACAGGGAGATAAGCCTTTTTTGGAAGAAATGGTTAAATTCTTGAATTTTTCATCACACATCATCCCAAATGTCACTAAACAGCTGGAAACGGGGAGATAAGCCTTTTTTGGAAGCAATGGTTAACATTTTGACTTTTTCATCACATATCAGCTCCAGTGTCAGAAAAGCACTGGAAACAGGGAGATCTGCCTTTTTTTGGAAGAAATGGTTAAATTCTTGAATTTTTCATCACACATCATCCCAAATGTCACTAAACAGCTGGAAACGGGGAGATAAGCCTTTTTTGGAAGCATTGATTAAGATTTCTGACTTTTTCATCACATGTCAGCCCAAGTGTCAGAAAAGCGCTGGAAACAGGGAGATAAGCCTTTTTTGGAAGAAATGGTTAAATTCTTGAATTTTTCATCACACATCATCCCAAATGTCAATAAACAGCTGGAAACGGGGAGATAAGCCTTTTTTGGAAGCATTGATCAAGATTTCTGACTTTTACATCACATATCAGCTCCAGTGTCAGAAAAGCGCTGGAAACAGGGAGATCTGCCTTTTTTTGGAAGAAAAGGTTAAATTCTTGAATTTTTCATCACACATCATCCCAAATGTCACTAAACAGCTGGACACGGGGAGATAAGCCTTTTTTGGAAGCAATGGCTAACATTTTGACTTTTTCATCACATATCAGTTCCAGTGTCAGAAAAGCGCTGGAAACAGGGTGATCTGCCTTTTTTTGGAAGAAAAGGTTAAATTCTTGAATTTTTCATCACACATCATCCCAAATGTCAATAAACAGCTGGAAACGGGGAGATAAGCCTTTTTTGGAAGCATTGATCAAGATTTCTGACTTTTTCATCACATATCAGCTCCAGTGTCAGAAAAGCGCTGGAAACAGGGAGATCTGCCTTTTTTTGGAAGAAAAGGTTAAATTATTGAATTTTTCATCACACATTATCCCAAATGTCACTAAACAGCTGGAAACGGGGAGATAAGCCTTTTTTGGAAGCATTGATTAAGATTTCTGACTTTTCCATCACATGTCAGCCCAAGTGTCAGAAAAGCGCTGGAAACAGGGAGATAAGCCTTTTTTGGAAGAAATTGTTAAATTCTTGAATTTTTCATCACACATCATCCCAAATGTCACTAAACAGCTGGAAACGGGGAGATAAGCCTTTTTTGGAAGCATTGATTAAGATTTCTGACTTTTTCATCACATGTCAGCCCAAGTGTCAGAAAAGCGCTGGAACCAGGGAGATCTGCCTTTTTTGGAAGAAACGGTTAAATTCTTGAATTTTTCATCACACATCATCCCAAATGTCACTAAACAGTTGGAAACGGGGAGATAAGCCTTTTTTGGAAGCATTGATTAAGATTTCTGACTTTTTCATCACATGTCAGCCCAAGTGTCAGAAAAGCGCTGGAAACAGGGAGATCTGCCTTTTTTTGGAAGAAAAGGTTAAATTCTTGAATTTTTCATCACACATCATCCCAAATGTCACTAAACAGCTGGAAACGGGGAGATAAGCCTTTTTTGGAAGCATTGATCAAGATTTCTGACTTTTTCATCACATATCAGCCCAAGTGTCAGAAATGCGCTGGAAACAGGGAGATAAGCCTTTTTTGGAAGAAATGGTTAAATTCTTGTATTTTTCATCACACATCATCCCAAATGTCACTAAACAGCTGGAAACGAGGAGATAAGCCTTTTTTGGAAGCATTGATTAAGATTTCTGACTTTTTCATCACATGTCAGCCCAAGTGTCAGAAAAGCGCTGGAAACAGGGAGATAAGCCTTTTTTGGAAGAAATTGTTAAATTCTTGAATTTTTCATCACACATCATCCCAAATGTCACTAAACAGCTGGAAACGGGGAGATAAGCCTTTTTTGGAAGCATTGATTAAGATTTCTGACTTTTTCATCACATGTCAGCCCAAGTGTCAGAAAAGCGCTGGAAACAGGGAGATATGCCTTTTTTTGGAAGAAAAGGTTAAATTCTTGAATTTTTCATCACACATCATCCCAAATGTCACTAAACAGCTGGAAACGGGGAGATAAGCTTTTTTTGGAAGCATTGAATAAGATTTCTGACTTTTTCATCACATGTCAGCCCAAGTGTCAGAAAAGCGCTGGAAACAGGGAGATAAGCCTTTTTTGGAAGAAATGGTTTAAATTCTTGAATTTTTCATCACACATCATCCCAAATGTCACTAAACAGCTGGAAACGGGGAGATAAGCCTTTTTTGGAAGCAATGGTTAACATTTTGACTCTTTCATCACATATCAGCTCCAGTGTCAGAAAAGCGCTGGAAACAGGGAGATCTGCCTTCTTTTGGAAGAAATGGTTAAATTCTTGAATTTTTCATCACACATCATCCCAAATGTCAATAAACAGCTGGAAACGGGGAGATAAGCCTATTTTGGAAGCAATGGTTAACATTTTGACTTTTTCATCACATATCAGCTCCAGTGTCAGAAAAGCGCTGGAAACAGGGAGATCTGCCTTTTTTTGGAAGAAAAGGTTAAATTCTTGAATTTTTCATCACACATCATCCCAAATGTCACTAAACAGCTTGAAACGGGGAGATAAGCTTTTTTTGGAAGCATTGATTAAGATTTCTGACTTTTTCATCACATGTCAGCCCAAGTGTCAGAAAAGCGCTGGAAACAGGGAGATAAGCCTTTTTTGGAAGAAATGGTTAACATTTTGACTCTTTCATCACATATCAGCTCCAGTGTCAGAAAAGCGCTGGAAACAGGGAGATCTGCCTTTTTTTGGAAGAAAAGGTTAAATTCTTGAATTTTTCATCACACATCATCCCAAAGGTCACTAAACAGCTGGAAACGGGGAGATAAGCCTTTTTTGGAAGCATTGATTAAGATTTCTGACTTTTTCATCACATGTCAGCCCAAGTGTCAGAAAAGCGCTGGAAACAGGGAGATAAGCCTTTTTTGGAAGAAATGGTTAAATTCTTGAATTTTTCATCACACATCATCCCAAATGTCACTAAACAGCTGGACACGGGGAGATAAGCCTTTTTTGGAAGCAATGGCTAACATTTTGACTTTTTCATCACATATCAGCTCCAGTGTCAGAAAAGCGCTGGAAACAGGGAGATCTGCCTTTTTTTGGAAGAAAAGGTTAAATTCTTGAATTTTTCATCACACATCATCCCAAATGTCACTAAACAGCTGGAAACGGGGAGATAAGCCTTTTTTGGAAGCATTGATTAAGATTTCTGACTTTTTCATCACATGTCAGCCCAAGTGTCAGAAAAGCGCTGGAAACAGGGAGATAAGCCTTTTTTGGAAGAAATTGTTAAATTCTTGAATTTTTCATCACACATCATCCCAAATGTCACTAAACAGCTGGAAACGGGGAGATAAGCTTTTTTTGGAAGCATTGATTAAGATTTCTGACTTTTTCATCACATGTCAGCCCAAGTGTCAGAAAAGCGCTGGAAACAGGGAGATAAGCCTTTTTTGGAAGAAATGGTTAAATTCTTGAATTTTTCATCACACATCATCCCAAATGTCACTAAACAGCTGGAAACGGGGAGATAAGCTTTTTTTGGAAGCATTGATTAAGATTTCTGACTTTTTCATCACATGTCAGCCCAAGTGTCAGAAAAGCGCTGGAAACAGGGAGATAAGCCTTTTTTGGAAGAAATGGTTAAATTCTTGAATTTTTCATCACACATCATCCCAAATGTCACTAAACAGCTGGAAACGGGGAGATAAGCCTTTTTTGGAAGCAATGGTTAACATTTTGACTTTTTCATCACATATCAGCTCCAGTGTCAGAAAAGCGCTGGAAACAGGGAGATCTGCCTTTTTTTGGAAGAAAAGGTTAAATTCTTGAATATTTCATCACACATCATCCCAAAGGTCACTAAACAGCTGGAAACGGGGAGATAAGCCTTTTTTGGAAGCATTGATTAAGATTTCTGACTTTTTCATCACATGTCAGCCCAAGTGTCAGTAAAGCGCTGGAAACAGGGAGATAAGCCTTTTTTGGAAGAAATGGTTAAATTCTTGAATTTTTCATCACACATCATCCCAAATGTCACTAAACAGCTGGAAACGGGGAGATAAGCCTTTTTTGGAAGCAATGGTTAACATTTTGACTTTTTCATCACATATCAGCTCCAGTGTCTGAAAAGCGCTGGAAACAGGGAGATCTGCCTTTTTTTGGAAGAAAAGGTTAAATTCTTGAATTTTTCATCACACATCATCCCAAATGTCACTAAACAGCTGGAAACGGGGAGATAAGCTTTTTTTGGAAGCATTGAATAAGATTTCTGACTTTTTCATCACATGTCAGCCCAAGTGTCAGAAAAGCGCTGGAAACAGGGAGATAAGCCTTTTTTGGAAGCAATGGTTAACATTTTGACTCTTTCATCACATATCAGCTCCAGTGTCAGAAAAGCGCTGGAAACAGGGAGATCTGCCTTCTTTTGGAAGAAATGGTTAAATTCTTGAATTTTTCATCACACATCATCCCAAATGTCACTAAACAGCTGGAAACGGGGAGATAAGCCTATTTTGGAAGCAATGGTTAACATTTTGACTTTTTCATCACATATCAGCTCCAGTGTCAGAAAAGCGCTGGAAACAGGGAGATCTGCCTTTTTTTGGAAGAAAAGGTTAAATTCTTGAATTTTTCATCACACATCATCCCAAATGTCACTAAACAGCTGGAAACGGGGAGATAAGCTTTTTTTGGAAGCATTGATTAAGATTTCTGACTTTTTCATCACATGTCAGCCCAAGTGTCAGAAAAGCGCTGGAAACAGGGAGATAAGCCTTTTTTGGAAGAAATGGTTTGCATTTTGACTCTTTCATCACATATCAGCTCCAGTGTCAGAAAAGCGCTGGAAACAGGGAGATCTGCCTTTTTTTGGAAGAAAAGGTTAAATTCTTGAATTTTTCATCACACATCATCCCAAAGGTCACTAAACAGCTGGAAACGGGGAGATAAGCCTTTTTTGGAAGCATTGATTAAGATTTCTGACTTTTTCATCACATGTCAGCCCAAGTGTCAGAAAAGCGCTGGAAACAGGGAGATAAGCCTTTTTTGGAAGAAATGGTTAAATTCTTGAATTTTTCATCACACATCATCCCAAATGTCACTAAACAGCTGGAAACGGGGAGATAAGCCTTTTTTGGAAGCAATGGTTAACATTTTGACTTTTTCATCACATATCAGCTCCAGTGTCAGAAAAGCACTGGAAACAGGGAGATCTGCCTTTTTTTGGAAGAAATGGTTAAATTCTTGAATTTTTCATCACACATCATCCCAAATGTCACTAAACAGCTGGAAACGGGGAGATAAGCCTTTTTTGGAAGCATTGATTAAGATTTCTGACTTTTTCATCACATGTCAGCCCAAGTGTCAGAAAAGCGCTGGAAACAGGGAGATAAGCCTTTTTTGGAAGAAATGGTTAAATTCTTGAATTTTTCATCACACATCATCCCAAATGTCAATAAACAGCTGGAAACGGGGAGATAAGCCTTTTTTGGAAGCATTGATCAAGATTTCTGACTTTTTCATCACATATCAGCTCCAGTGTCAGAAAAGCGCTGGAAACAGGGAGATCTGCCTTTTTTTGGAAGAAAAGGTTAAATTCTTGAATTTTTCATCACACATCATCCCAAATGTCACTAAACAGCTGGACACGGGGAGATAAGCCTTTTTTGGAAGCAATGGCTAACATTTTGACTTTTTCATCACATATCAGTTCCAGTGTCAGAAAAGCGCTGGAAACAGGGTGATCTGCCTTTTTTTGGAAGAAAAGGTTAAATTCTTGAATTTTTCATCACACATCATCCCAAATGTCAATAAACAGCTGGAAACGGGGAGATAAGCCTTTTTTGGAAGCATTGATCAAGATTTCTGACTTTTTCATCACATATCAGCTCCAGTGTCAGAAAAGCGCTGGAAACAGGGAGATCTGCCTTTTTTTGGAAGAAAAGGTTAAATTATTGAATTTTTCATCACACATTATCCCAAATGTCACTAAACAGCTGGAAACGGGGAGATAAGCCTTTTTTGGAAGCATTGATTAAGATTTCTGACTTTTCCATCACATGTCAGCCCAAGTGTCAGAAAAGCGCTGGAAACAGGGAGATAAGCCTTTTTTGGAAGAAATTGTTAAATTCTTGAATTTTTCATCACACATCATCCCAAATGTCACTAAACAGCTGGAAACGGGGAGATAAGCCTTTTTTGGAAGCATTGATTAAGATTTCTGACTTTTTCATCACATGTCAGCCCAAGTGTCAGAAAAGCGCTGGAACCAGGGAGATATGCCTTTTTTGGAAGAAACGGTTAAATTCTTGAATTTTTCATCACATATCATCCCAAATGTCACTAAACAGTTGGAAACGGGGAGATAAGCCTTTTTTGGAAGCATTGATTAAGATTTCTGACTTTTTCATCACATGTCAGCCCAAGTGTCAGAAAAGCGCTGGAAACAGGGAGATCTGCCTTTTTTTGGAAGAAAAGGTTAAATTCTTGAATTTTTCATCACACATCATCCCAAATGTCACTAAACAGCTGGAAACGGGGAGATAAGCCTTTTTTGGAAGCATTGATCAAGATTTCTGACTTTTTCATCACATATCAGCCCAAGTGTCAGAAATGCGCTGGAAACAGGGAGATAAGCCTTTTTTGGAAGAAATGGTTAAATTCTTGTATTTTTCATCACACATCATCCCAAATGTCACTAAACAGCTGGAAACGAGGAGATAAGCCTTTTTTGGAAGCATTGATTAAGATTTCTGACTTTTTCATCACATGTCAGCCCAAGTGTCAGAAAAGCGCTGGAAACAGGGAGATAAGCCTTTTTTTCGAAGAAATTGTTAAATTCTTGAATTTTTCATCACACATCATCCCAAATGTCACTAAACAGCTGGAAACGGGGAGATAAGCCTTTTTTGGAAGCATTGATTAAGATTTCTGACTTTTTCATCACATGTCAGCCCAAGTGTCAGAAAAGCGCTGGAAACAGGGAGATATGCCTTTTTTTGGAAGAAAAGGTTAAATTCTTGAATTTTTCATCACACATCATCCCAAATGTCACTAAACAGCTGGAAACGGGGAGATAAGCTTTTTTTGGAAGCATTGAATAAGATTTCTGACTTTTTCATCACATGTCAGCCCAAGTGTCAGAAAAGCGCTGGAAACAGGGAGATAAGCCTTTTTTGGAAGAAATGGTTTAAATTCTTGAATTTTTCATCACACATCATCCCAAATGTCACTAAACAGCTGGAAACGGGGAGATAAGCCTTTTTTGGAAGCAATGGTTAACATTTTGACTCTTTCATCACATATCAGCTCCAGTGTCAGAAAAGCGCTGGAAACAGGGAGATCTGCCTTCTTTTGGAAGAAATGGTTAAATTCTTGAATTTTTCATCACACATCATCCCAAATGTCAATAAACAGCTGGAAACGGGGAGATAAGCCTATTTTGGAAGCAATGGTTAACATTTTGACTTTTTCATCACATATCAGCTCCAGTGTCAGAAAAGCGCTGGAAACAGGGAGATCTGCCTTTTTTTGGAAGAAAAGGTTAAATTCTTGAATTTTTCATCACACATCATCCCAAATGTCACTAAACAGCTGGAAACGGGGAGATAAGCCTTTTTTGGAAGCAATGGTTAACATTTTGACTTTTTCATCACATATCAGCTCCAGTGTCTGAAAAGCGCTGGAAACAGGGAGATCTGCCTTTTTTTGGAAGAAAAGGTTAAATTCTTGAATTTTTCATCACACATCATCCCAAATGTCACTAAACAGCTGGAAACGGGGAGATAAGCTTTTTTTGGAAGCATTGAATAAGATTTCTGACTTTTTCATCACATGTCAGCCCAAGTGTCAGAAAAGCGCTGGAAACAGGGAGATAAGCCTTTTTTGGAAGAAATGGTTAAATTCTTGAATTTTTCATCACACATCATCCCAAATGTCACTAAACAGCTGGAAACGGGGAGATAAGCCTTTTTTGGAAGCAATGGTTAACATTTTGACTCTTTCATCACATATCAGCTCCAGTGTCAGAAAAGCGCTGGAAACAGGGAGATAAGCCTTTTTTGGAAGAAATGGTTAAATTCTTGAATTTTTCATCACACATCATCCCAAATGTCAATAAACAGCTGGAAACGGGGAGATAAGCCTTTTTTGGAAGCATTGATCAAGATTTCTGACTTTTTCATCACATATCAGCTCCAGTGTCAGAAAAGCGCTGGAAACAGGGAGATCTGCCTTTTTTTGGAAGAAAAGGTTAAATTCTTGAATTTTTCATCACACATCATCCCAAATGTCACTAAACAGCTGGACACGGGGAGATAAGCCTTTTTTGGAAGCAATGGCTAACATTTTGACTTTTTCATCACATATCAGTTCCAGTGTCAGAAAAGCGCTGGAAACAGGGTGATCTGCCTTTTTTGGAAGAAAAGGTTAAATTCTTGAATTTTTCATCACACATCATCCCAAATGTCAATAAACAGCTGGAAACGGGGAGATAAGCCTTTTTTGGAAGCATTGATCAAGATTTCTGACTTTTTCATCACATATCAGCTCCAGTGTCAGAAAAGCGCTGGAAACAGGGAGATCTGCCTTTTTTTGGAAGAAAAGGTTAAATTATTGAATTTTTCATCACACATTATCCCAAATGTCACTAAACAGCTGGAAACGGGGAGATAAGCCTTTTTTGGAAGCATTGATTAAGATTTCTGACTTTTCCATCACATGTCAGCCCAAGTGTCAGAAAAGCGCTGGAAACAGGGAGATAAGCCTTTTTTGGAAGAAATTGTTAAATTCTTGAATTTTTCATCACACATCATCCCAAATGTCACTAAACAGCTGGAAACGGGGAGATAAGCCTTTTTTGGAAGCATTGATTAAGATTTCTGACTTTTTCATCACATGTCAGCCCAAGTGTCAGAAAAGCGCTGGAACCAGGGAGATATGCCTTTTTTGGAAGAAACGGTTAAATTCTTGAATTTTTCATCACACATCATCCCAAATGTCACTAAACAGTTGGAAACGGGGAGATAAGCCTTTTTTGGAAGCATTGATTAAGATTTCTGACTTTTTCATCACATGTCAGCCCAAGTGTCAGAAAAGCGCTGGAAACAGGGAGATCTGCCTTTTTTTGGAAGAAAAGGTTAAATTCTTGAATTTTTCATCACACATCATCCCAAATGTCACTAAACAGCTGGAAACGGGGAGATAAGCCTTTTTTGGAAGCATTGATTAAGATTTCTGACTTTTTCATCACATGTCAGCCCAAGTGTTACGTGTGTGGTTGTTTTCCTGTGTCTCCCCTCTCATTCTCTGCAGGTCTCACACCATTGGCTGTTCCTCCACCATCGTCCAACCCCCTGTCCAATCTGGGAGCTGTCTGTTGGCCAATTAGTGTCGTCAGGCCTTGATAACTTGCACCTGTTTTGTCTCCAGGGAGAGAGGCCATTGTCTGCCTGTGTGTGGGCTGTGTGGAGCTGTTGCCTTTTGTTTGTGAGATGCCACCGGGGTTTAGGTGAATAGGTAAGACACCCTTGGGTTTACACTGCCATCACGTAGACCATACTCTGTTATCACATCAGGTTAGGAGCGGGGCCACCCTCTGTATGTATTAGCTAGGTTGTATGTGTGCACTAGTTAGTTGTCACTTTATCTTGTTTTCTTTGCTTTGGCTCCGCTTATAGTTCCCTATTCCCCTTGGCGGATCGCTGGCTAAATAAAACACACTTACTGATCCAGTTTGCTGTTGTGCCCTGTTTTGTTGTTCTCCGAGTCAGCCTAACAGTAACATGTGTTATGGTTCCCCTACTCCCCCCCTAGACGTAGCAAGCTAACATCCTGGAGCCGTAACATATTTGGGGGCTCATCCGGGATCCTCATTGTAGGACTCCACGTCGGGCTGGCTTAGAGGTGTTCGATGCAGGTGTGCACATAGTGTAGCTGGTTTGTGTGTATAAGATAGGCAGTAGTTGTTTTTGTAGGGCTCGTTATGGAGGCTTTTGATTTGGGTGTCTTTTTGGCTGATCCGTCTATGGATCGAATTGACAGATGCCGGAAGGCTGATTTATATGCCATAGCGGCTCATTTTGAGTTTCCAGTTCAGGGGACCCTGCTCAAAGCGAGACTTAAGGAGTGTGTCGTGGATATGCTGGTGGGCAAGGAGGTGCTTGGTGTGAATGCGGCTTCTCCTTGTAGTGATGATAGGGAGGACATGCAGGCTGGGGCAGAGGCTAAGCCACCCGCTACCTTACCACGCTTTAATCCGTTGTCACCTACTTTATTAATGTCGTCTCAGGACGCCCGTCTGAAAGTAAGGTTGGCCCGCTTGCAAATGGAGGCTGAGCGTGGAGAGAGGCAAGCTGAGCGTGAGCACCATCTGGAGATCCGACGGATTGAGGCAGAGAAGGAGGTGAAACTACGGAGGTTGGAATTGGAGGCTGCAAGTGCAGCACGTTCACCCCAAACCACCCTCTCTTCTCCACTAGCTAGCTCATTTTGCACATTGGATGTGACTAAACAAATGGCGTTGGTTCCGCAGTTCCGGGAATCGGAAATCGATTCTTATTTTGGTGTGTTTGAACGCATCGCAGTTTCTATGCAGTGGCCTAAAGAGGTGTGGCCCCTCTTGCTTCAGTGTAAACTAACTGGTAAAGCTCAGGAGGTGTTGGCGTCCATTTCATTGGCGGACAGTCTAGATTACGAAATTGTTAAAACCACTGTTCTTCGTGCGTATGAGTTAGTACCTGAGGCATATAGACAAAAATTTAGGAGTTGCAAAAAGTCTCCTGATCGTACTTTCATGGAGTTTGCTCGAGAGAAGGCCACCTTGTTTGATCGGTGGTGCACCGCCACTAAAACTACAGATTTTTCCTCTCTTCGAGAATTAGTCCTGCTGGAGGAATTCAAGAATAGTGTATCAGAACGTATAGTAACATACTTGAATGAGCAAAAAGTGGTGTCAATGTCCCAGGCAGCTGTATTAGCGGACGAGTTTGTACTCACCCACAAGCCCGCTCATTCGTTCTCTACCTCTCCAACCACTCAGTTTCGCAGGTCAGTTTCGCTACCGTTACGTTCTAGGGAGGAACGGGAGTGTTATTATTGTCATGAATTTGGCCATTTAATTGCTGACTGTCAGCTTCGTATGAGAAATCATCCACCGCCCGTTCAACAACAAAAGGGGGTTGGGTTGATAAGTACAGTTTCTCGCTCTGTGGCAGTTATGCCGAATGTGTGCATTTCTGACCTTCCTGACCCCAGCTACAAACCATTCATTTTGAGTGGTCTTGTGTCACTGACCGGTGATCCAAAGGAACAGCAAAAGGTTCAGATTCTCCGTGACACTGGGGCGGCCCAGTCGTTTATCCTCTCTGATGCAGTGCCATTGTCAGGTGATTCATTCTGTGGTTCCAGTGTTTTGGTTCAGGGCATAGAGATGGGATTTGTGCCAGTCCCCTTGCACCTGATACATTTAAAATGTGATTTAGTCAGTGGAATTTTCAAAGTCGGGGTATGTCATAACCTGCCGGTAAAAGGCGTTCAGTTTATCATGGGCAATGATATTGCTGGAGGCAGAGTGCTGCCTATGTTGGAGGTATTGGACTGTCCCGAAGCTAACGCTGAGGATGAGTTAGCCGAGAGATTCCCTGGGATTTTTCCGGTGGGGGCTGTTACACGGGCGCAGTCCCGACCATTGAGTAATGTGGTTGACCTGTCTGACTCCTTTCTTGTCCCAGTGGGGGACGTAAATGAGGTTACTGGTTCTACCTCTGTGCCCCCTCCACAGCCGGATAAGAACAGTGCCGTTGAGAGTGCTGGCCTTAGTCTCGACCCATTGCCTCTACCGATAACTCGTGATAAGCTGGTTGCTATGCAAAAGATAGATTCTACACTGGAGCAGTGTTATGGGAAGGCTGTTACTCCGGGTGGGGATATCGACGGTAAGGTGGGTTACTTCCTAGATAATGCTCTTCTCATGCGTAAGTGGACTTCATCTCTTGATTCAGAACGTGACTGGAGTGTGATCTATCAGATTGTAGTGCCTGTTGCATATCGACAGGATATTCTATCACTTGCTCATAGTCACGTATGGTCTGGTCATTTAGGTATCACGAAAACCTATGACAGGATTCTAAGGCACTTCTTTTGGCCTGGACTGAAACGTGATGTAGCTGCATTCTGTCGTACTTGTCATACCTGTCAGGTCACAGGAAAACCAAACCAGGTTATTCCACCCGCTCCTCTCTGTCCGATACCCGCGTTAGGTGAGCCTTTTGAGCACGTGTTAGTTGATTGTGTTGGCCCATTGCCTAAGTCTAAGACTGGTAACCAGTTTTTATTGACGATTATGTGTGTTGCTACACGGTATCCTGAGGCTATTCCCCTTCGGAAAATCACTGCTCAGGCAGTGGTCAAGGCTTTGGTTAAGTTTTTCTCGACGTTTGGGCTCCCGAAAGTGGTGCAAACTGATCAAGGAAGTAATTTCCTTTCTAACCTTTTTGAGCAGGTGCTGACATCTTTGTCTATTACACACAGAGTTTCCAGTGCCTACCACCCTGAGTCTCAGGGTGCTCTCGAACGTTGGCACCAAACGCTTAAATCCATACTGCGAAAGTACTGTCTCGAGACCGGGAGAGACTGGGATGAGGGTGTTCCTTTTGCCTTGTTTGCGGTTCGTGAGATCGTTCAGGAGTCCTTAGGGTTTAGTCCGGCTGACCTTGTTTTTGGACATACGGTACGCGGCCCTCTCAGAGTTCTGAAAGACCAGCTTATCTCGGGTAGTGCTTCTTCTCAAAATGTGTTAACTTATGTGAGCCGGTTCCGTGAACGGTTGCACAGTGCCTGTGCCCTCGCTAGGGAAGCTCTGTCCGCCTCACAGAAGCGGATGAAGCGTCACTTTGATGAGAAGGCTGTCCCACGTTCACTGCAGACGGGTGACCAGGTTCTAGTTCTGCTTCCCATTCCCGGATCCTCCCTCTCTGCCCGTTTCTCCGGTCCTTATTGTGTGGGACGGAAGTTGAGTGACACAGATTATGTTATACAGACCCCAGATCGGAGGCGCAAGACAAGAGTTTGCCATGTTAACATGCTTAAGTTGTATCATGCAAAAGTTACTCCTCCTGAGGACTCCGTAGAAGGGTCTACGGGTCCCACAGTCAAGTCTGCCGTTCCAGCTGTATTGGTTCCAGGCTCCTACCAGGTTCCTGAGGGTGACGAGGATGGATTGGAGTTGCGGAGTGCTCCTCAACAGACACCTCGGTTGTTGAACTCTCGGATGCTGTCATCTCTGGACTCGCATCTGGCCTATCTGGATGAGGAACGTAGGGCTGACATGGTAGCCCTAATACGTGGGTTCCCTTGTCTGTTCGGTGATGTTCCTTCCCTGACCAACGTTTTGAAGCATGATATAGATGTGGGAGGTGCAGCACCTATCAAGCAGCATCCATACCGCATTAACGCTACGAAAAGGTTGATCATGTCGCAGGAGGTGTCTTATTTAGTAGAGAATAGTCTGGCGTCTTCGAGCTCTAGTCCTTGGAGTTCACCATGCCTCTTGGTACCCAAGCCTGATGGCACGTTCCGTTTCTGTACGGATTATAGGAAGGTGAACGCAGTCACGGTTCCTGACTCGTACCCGTTGCCGCGTATTGATGATTGTGTGGACACCATTGGGTCTGCCCGGTATGTGACAAAGCTGGATCTGTTAAAGGGATATTGGCAAGTCCCACTTACTGCTCGTGCTTCGGAGATCTCCGCATTTGTCACTCCAGACAAGTTTCAGCAGTACTCAGTGATGGCGTTTGGGATGCGGAATGCACCTGCCACTTTCCAGCGCTTAGTGAATATTGTTTTAGCTGACGTCCCACACTGTGCTGCTTACCTCGATGATGTAGTTGTGTATTCGTCTGATTGGGCTGCTCATGTAGATACCTTGACAACAGTGTTCCAGCGTTTGGCGAGGGCTTCCTTGACGCTGAATTTGGCAAAATGTGAGTTTGGTAGGGCTACCGTTACTTACCTTGGTAAACAGGTTGGGGGTGGTGAGGTGCGCCCCGTGGAGGCTAAGGTGACTGCTATCACTGCCTTCCCAGTGCCCATCACCCGGCGTGAGCTGCGCCGCTTCTTGGGTATGGCTGGGTATTATCGTGGGTTCTGTAGGAATTTTTCCTCTGTTGTCGCCCCTCTGACTAGTCTGCTGAGCCCCTTGGTCCCGTTTGCGTGGTCTCCAGATTGCCAACACGCTTTTGTTTCTGTTAAGACTCTGCTATGTAGTACCCCTGTTCTGGTGGCTCCTGACTTTGAGAAGCCATTCAAGATGGAGGTAGACGCATGCAATGTAGGTGCCGGTGCCGTTCTTATCCAGGAGGATTCCAACGGGCTGGACCATCCGGTCTGCTACTTCTCACGGAAGTTCAATGAGTGCCAGACACGGTACTCTACTATTGAGCAGGAAGCTCTGGCTTTGCTGATGGCACTCCAGTTTTTTGAAGTTTATTTGGGATCGAGTTCTAGGCCAATTGTGGTCTACACGGATCACAATCCGCTGGTTTTTCTCCACCGGATGTATAATCAGAACCAGCGCCTCATGCGGTGGGCGCTGATTGTGCAGGGGTACAACCTGGTGATTCGTCACAAGAAGGGCTCCGAGAATATGTGTGCGGATGCCCTTTCTCGTGTGTGATGTTTGCTTTTATGGGTGGGGGTGTTACGTGTGTGGTTGTTTTCCTGTGTCTCCCCTCTCATTCTCTGCAGGTCTCACACCATTGGCTGTTCCTCCACCATCGTCCAACCCCCTGTCCAATCTGGGAGCTGTCTGTTGGCCAATTAGTGTCGTCAGGCCTTGATAACTTGCACCTGTTTTGTCTCCAGGGAGAGAGGCCATTGTCTGCCTGTGTGTGGGCTGTGTGGAGCTGTTGCCTTTTGTTTGTGAGATGCCACCGGGGTTTAGGTGAATAGGTAAGACACCCTTGGGTTTACACTGCCATCACGTAGACCATACTCTGTTATCACATCAGGTTAGGAGCGGGGCCACCCTCTGTATGTATTAGCTAGGTTGTATGTGTGCACTAGTTAGTTGTCACTTTATCTTGTTTTCTTTGCTTTGGCTCCGCTTATAGTTCCCTATTCCCCTTGGCGGATCGCTGGCTAAATAAAACACACTTACTGATCCAGTTTGCTGTTGTGCCCTGTTTTGTTGTTCTCCGAGTCAGCCTAACAGTAACATGTGTTATGGTTCCCCTACTCCCCCCCTAGACGTAGCAAGCTAACATCCTGGAGCCGTAACACCAAGTGTCAGAAAAGCGCTGGAAACAGGGAGATAAGCCTTTTTTGGAAGAAATGGTTAAATTCTTGAATTTTTCATCACACATCATCCCAAATGTCACTAAACAGCTGGAAACGGGGAGATAAGCCTTTTTTGGAAGCAATGGTTAACATTTTGACTTTTTCATCACATATCAGCTCCAGTGTCTGAAAAGCGCTGGAAACAGGGAGATCTGCCTTTTTTTGGAAGAAAAGGTTAAATTCTTGAATTTTTCATCACACATCATCCCAAATGTCACTAAACAGCTGGAAACGGGGAGATAAGCTTTTTTTGGAAGCATTGAATAAGATTTCTGACTTTTTCATCACATGTCAGCCCAAGTGTCAGAAAAGCGCTGGAAACAGGGAGATAAGCCTTTTTTGGAAGAAATGGTTAAATTCTTGAATTTTTCATCACACATCATCCCAAATGTCACTAAACAGCTGGAAACGGGGAGATAAGCCTTTTTTGGAAGCAATGGTTAACATTTTGACTCTTTCATCACATATCAGCTCCAGTGTCAGAAAAGCGCTGGAAACAGGGAGATCTGCCTTTTTTTGGAAGAAAAGGTTAAATTCTTGAATTTTTCATCACACATCATCCCAAAGGTCACTAAACAGCTGGAAACGGGGAGATAAGCCTTTTTTGGAAGCATTGATTAAGATTTCTGACTTTTTCATCACATGTCAGCCCAAGTGTCAGAAAAGCGCTGGAAACAGGGAGATAAGCCTTTTTTGGAAGAAATGGTTAAATTCTTGAATTTTTCATCACACATCATCCCAAATGTCACTAAACAGCTGGAAACGGGGAGATAAGCCTTTTTTGGAAGCAATGGTTAACATTTTGACTCTTTCATCACAAATCAGCTCCAGTGTCAGAAAAGCGCTGGAAACAGGGAGATAAGCCTTTTTTGGAAGAAATGGTTAAATTCTTGAATTTTTCATCACACATCATTCCAAAGGTCACTAAACAGCTGGAAACGGGGAGATTAGCCTTTTTTGGAAGCATTGATTAAGATTTCTGACTTTTCCATCACATGTCAGCCCAAGTGTCAGAAAAGCGTTGGAAACAGGGAGATAAGCCTTTTTTGGAAGAAATGGTTAAATTCTTGAATTTTTCATCACACATCATCCCAAATGTCACTAAACAGCTGGAAACGGGGAGATAAGCCTTTTTTGGAAGCAATGGTTAACATTTTGACTCTTTCATCACATATCAGCTCCAGTGTCAGAAAAGCGCTGGAAACAGGGAGATAAGCCTTTTTTGGAAGAAATGGTTAAATTCTTGAATTTTTCATCACACATCATCCCAAATGTCAATAAACAGCTGGAAACGGGGAGATAAGCCTTTTTTGGAAGCATTGATCAAGATTTCTGACTTTTTCATCACATATCAGCTCCAGTGTCAGAAAAGCGCTGGAAACAGGGAGATCTGCCTTTTTTTGGAAGAAAAGGTTAAATTCTTGAATTTTTCATCACACATCATCCCAAATGTCACTAAACAGCTGGACACGGGGAGATAAGCCTTTTTTGGAAGCAATGGCAAACATTTTGACTTTTTCATCACATATCAGTTCCAGTGTCAGAAAAGCGCTGGAAACAGGGTGATCTGCCTTTTTTGGAAGAAAAGGTTAAATTCTTGAATTTTTCATCACACATCATCCCAAATGTCAATAAACAGCTGGAAACGGGGAGATAAGCCTTTTTTGGAAGCATTGATCAAGATTTCTGACTTTTTCATCACATATCAGCTCCAGTGTCAGAAAAGCGCTGGAAACAGGGAGATCTGCCTTTTTTTGGAAGAAAAGGTTAAATTATTGAATTTTTCATCACACATTATCCCAAATGTCACTAAACAGCTGGAAACGGGGAGATAAGCCTTTTTTGGAAGCATTGATTAAGATTTCTGACTTTTCCATCACATGTCAGCCCAAGTGTCAGAAAAGCGCTGGAAACAGGGAGATAAGCCTTTTTTGGAAGAAATTGTTAAATTCTTGAATTTTTCATCACACATCATCCCAAATGTCACTAAACAGCTGGAAACGGGGAGATAAGCCTTTTTTGGAAGCATTGATTAAGATTTCTGACTTTTTCATCACATGTCAGCCCAAGTGTCAGAAAAGCGCTGGAACCAGGGAGATATGCCTTTTTTGGAAGAAACGGTTAAATTCTTGAATTTTTCATCACACATCATCCCAAATGTCACTAAACAGTTGGAAACGGGGAGATAAGCCTTTTTTGGAAGCATTGATTAAGATTTCTGACTTTTTCATCACATGTCAGCCCAAGTGTCAGAAAAGCGCTGGAAACAGGGAGATCTGCCTTTTTTTGGAAGAAAAGGTTAAATTCTTGAATTTTTCATCACACATCATCCCAAATGTCACTAAACAGCTGGAAACGGGGAGATAAGCCTTTTTTGGAAGCATTGATTAAGATTTCTGACTTTTTCATCACATGTCAGCCCAAGTGTCAGAAAAGCGCTGGAAACAGGGAGATAAGCCTTTTTTGGAAGAAATGGTTAAATTCTTGAATTTTTCATCACACATCATCCCAAATGTCACTAAACAGCTGGAAACGGGGAGATAAGCCTTTTTTGGAAGCAATGGTTAACATTTTGACTTTTTCATCACATATCAGCTCCAGTGTCTGAAAAGCGCTGGAAACAGGGAGATCTGCCTTTTTTTGGAAGAAAAGGTTAAATTCTTGAATTTTTCATCACACATCATCCCAAATGTCACTAAACAGCTGGAAACGGGGAGATAAGCTTTTTTTGGAAGCATTGAATAAGATTTCTGACTTTTTCATCACATGTCAGCCCAAGTGTCAGAAAAGCGCTGGAAACAGGGAGATAAGCCTTTTTTGGAAGAAATGGTTAAATTCTTGAATTTTTCATCACACATCATCCCAAATGTCACTAAACAGCTGGAAACGGGGAGATAAGCCTTTTTTGGAAGCAATGGTTAACATTTTGACTCTTTCATCACATATCAGCTCCAGTGTCAGAAAAGCGCTGGAAACAGGGAGATCTGCCTTTTTTTGGAAGAAAAGGTTAAATTCTTGAATTTTTCATCACACATCATCCCAAAGGTCACTAAACAGCTGGAAACGGGGAGATAAGCCTTTTTTGGAAGCATTGATTAAGATTTCTGACTTTTCATCACATGTCAGCCCAAGTGTCAGAAAAGCGCTGGAACCAGGGAGATAAGCCTTTTTTGGAAGAAACGGTTAAATTCTTGAATTTTTCATCACACATCATCCCAAATGTCACTAAACAGTTGGAAACGGGGAGATAAGCCTTTTTTGGAAGCATTGATTAAGATTTCTGACTTTTTCATCACATGTCAGCCCAAGTGTCAGAAAAGCGCTGGAAACAGGGAGATCTGCCTTTTTTTGGAAGAAAAGGTTAAATTCTTGAATTTTTCATCACACATCATCCCAAATGTCACTAAACAGCTGGAAACGGGGAGATAAGCCTTTTTTGGAAGCATTGATCAAGATTTCTGACTTTTTCATCACATATCAGCCCAAGTGTCAGAAATGCGCTGGAAACAGGGAGATAAGCCTTTTTTGGAAGAAATGGTTAAATTCTTGTATTTTTCATCACACATCATCCCAAATGTCACTAAACAGCTGGAAACGAGGAGATAAGCCTTTTTTGGAAGCATTGATTAAGATTTCTGACTTTTTCATCACATGTCAGCCCAAGTGTCAGAAAAGCGCAGGAAACAGGGAGATAAGCCTTTTTTGGAAGAAATTGTTAAATTCTTGAATTTTTCATCACACATCATCCCAAATGTCACTAAACAGCTGGAAACGGGGAGATAAGCCTTTTTTGGAAGCATTGATTAAGATTTCTGACTTTTTCATCACATGTCAGCCCAAGTATCAGAAAAGCGCTGGAAACAGGGAGATAAGCCTTTTTTGGAAGAAATGGTTAAATTCTTGAATTTTTCATCACACATCATCCCAAATGTCACTAAACAGCTGGAAACAGGGAGATCTGCCTTTTTTTGGAAGAAAAGGTTAAATTCTTGAATTTTTCATCACACATCATCCCAAATGTCACTAAACAGCTGGAAACGGGGAGATAAGCCTTTTTTGGAAGCATTGATTAAGATTTCTGACTTTTTCATCACATGTCAGCCCAAGTGTCAGAAAAGCGCTGGAAACAGGGAGATAAGCCTTTTTTGGAAGAAATGGTTAAATTCTTGAATTTTTCATCACACATCATCCCAAAGGTCACTAAACAGCTGGAAACGGGGAGATAAGCCTTTTTTGGAAGCATTGATTAAGATTTCTGACTTTTTCATCACATGTCAGCCCAAGTGTCAGAAAAGCGCTGGAAACAGGGAGATAAGCCTTTTTTGGAAGAAATGGTTAAATTCTTGACTTTTTCAAAACACATCATCCCAAATGTCACTAAACAGCTGGAAACGGGGAGATAAGCCTTTTTTGGAAGCATTGATTAAGATTTCTGACTTTTTCATCACATGTCAGCCCAAGTGTCAGAAAAGCGCTGGAAACAGGGAGATAAGCCTTTTTTGGAAGAAATGGTTAAATTCTTGAATTTTTCATCACACATCATCCCAAATGTCAATAAACAGCTGGAAACGGGGAGATAAGCCTTTTTTGGAAGCAATGGTTAACATTTTGACTTTTTCATCACATATCAGCTCCAGTGTCAGAAAAGCGCTGGAAACAGGGAGATCTGCCTTTTTTTGGAAGAAAAGGTTAAATTCTTGAATTTTTCACCACACATCATCCCAAATGTCACTAAACAGCTGGAAACGGGGAGATAAGCCTTTTTTGGAAGCATTGATTAAGATTTCTGACTTTTTCATCACATGTCAGCCCAAGTGTCAGAAAAGCGCTGGAAACAGGGAGATAAGGCTTTTTTGGAAGAAATGGTTAAATTTTTGAATTTTTCATCACACATCATCCCAAATGTCACTAAACAGCTGGACACGGGGAGATAAGCCTTTTTTGGAAGCAATGGCTAACATTTTGACTTTTTCATCACACATCATCCCAAATGTCACTAAACAGCTGGAAACAGGGAGATCTGCCTTTTTTTGGAAGAAAAGGTTAAATTCTTGAATTTTTCATCACACATCATCCCAAATGTCACTAAACAGCTGGAAACGGGGAGATAAGCCTTTTTTGGAAGCATTGATTAAGATTTCTGACTTTTTCATCACATGTCAGCCCAAGTGTCAGAAAAGCGCTGGAAACAGGGAGATAAGCCTTTTTTGGAAGAAATGGTTAAATTCTTGAATTTTTCATCACACATCATCCCAAAGGTCACTAAACAGCTGGAAACGGGGAGATAAGCCTTTTTTGGAAGCATTGATTAAGATTTCTGACTTTTTCATCACATGTCAGCCCAAGTGTCAGAAAAGCGCTGGAAACAGGGAGATAAGCCTTTTTTGGAAGAAATGGTTAAATTCTTGACTTTTTCAAAACACATCATCCCAAATGTCACTAAACAGCTGGAAACGGGGAGATAAGCCTTTTTTGGAAGCATTGATTAAGATTTCTGACTTTTTCATCACATGTCAGCCCAAGTGTCAGAAAAGCGCTGGAAACAGGGAGATAAGCCTTTTTTGGAAGAAATGGTTAAATTCTTGAATTTTTCATCACACATCATCCCAAATGTCAATAAACAGCTGGAAACGGGGAGATAAGCCTTTTTTGGAAGCAATGGTTAACATTTTGACTTTTTCATCACATATCAGCTCCAGTGTCAGAAAAGCGCTGGAAACAGGGAGATCTGCCTTTTTTTGGAAGAAAAGGTTAAATTCTTGAATTTTTCACCACACATCATCCCAAATGTCACTAAACAGCTGGAAACGGGGAGATAAGCCTTTTTTGGAAGCATTGATTAAGATTTCTGACTTTTTCATCACATGTCAGCCCAAGTGTCAGAAAAGCGCTGGAAACAGGGAGATCTGCCTTTTTTTGGAAGAAAAGGTTAAATTCTTGAATTTTTCATCACACATCATCCCAAATGTCACTAAACAGCTGGAAACGAGGAGATAAGCCTTTTTTGGAAGCATTGATTAAGATTTCTGACTTTTTCATCACATGTCAGCCCAAGTGTCAGAAAAGCGCTGGAAACAGGGAGATAAGCCTTTTTTTCGAAGAAATTGTTAAATTCTTGAATTTTTCATCACACATCATCCCAAATGTCACTAAACAGCTGGAAACGGGGAGATAAGCCTTTTTTGGAAGCATTGATTAAGATTTCTGACTTTTTCATCACATGTCAGCCCAAGTGTCAGAAAAGCGCTGGAAACAGGGAGATATGCCTTTTTTTGGAAGAAAAGGTTAAATTCTTGAATTTTTCATCACACATCATCCCAAATGTCACTAAACAGCTGGAAACGGGGAGATAAGCTTTTTTTGGAAGCATTGAATAAGATTTCTGACTTTTTCATCACATGTCAGCCCAAGTGTCAGAAAAGCGCTGGAAACAGGGAGATAAGCCTTTTTTGGAAGAAATGGTTTAAATTCTTGAATTTTTCATCACACATCATCCCAAATGTCACTAAACAGCTGGAAACGGGGAGATAAGCCTTTTTTGGAAGCAATGGTTAACATTTTGACTCTTTCATCACATATCAGCTCCAGTGTCAGAAAAGCGCTGGAAACAGGGAGATCTGCCTTCTTTTGGAAGAAATGGTTAAATTCTTGAATTTTTCATCACACATCATCCCAAATGTCAATAAACAGCTGGAAACGGGGAGATAAGCCTATTTTGGAAGCAATGGTTAACATTTTGACTTTTTCATCACATATCAGCTCCAGTGTCAGAAAAGCGCTGGAAACAGGGAGATCTGCCTTTTTTTGGAAGAAAAGGTTAAATTCTTGAATTTTTCATCACACATCATCCCAAATGTCACTAAACAGCTGGAAACGGGGAGATAAGCCTTTTTTGGAAGCAATGGTTAACATTTTGACTTTTTCATCACATATCAGCTCCAGTGTCTGAAAAGCGCTGGAAACAGGGAGATCTGCCTTTTTTTGGAAGAAAAGGTTAAATTCTTGAATTTTTCATCACACATCATCCCAAATGTCACTAAACAGCTGGAAACGGGGAGATAAGCTTTTTTTGGAAGCATTGAATAAGATTTCTGACTTTTTCATCACATGTCAGCCCAAGTGTCAGAAAAGCGCTGGAAACAGGGAGATAAGCCTTTTTTGGAAGAAATGGTTAAATTCTTGAATTTTTCATCACACATCATCCCAAATGTCACTAAACAGCTGGAAACGGGGAGATAAGCCTTTTTTGGAAGCAATGGTTAACATTTTGACTCTTTCATCACATATCAGCTCCAGTGTCAGAAAAGCGCTGGAAACAGGGAGATAAGCCTTTTTTGGAAGAAATGGTTAAATTCTTGAATTTTTCATCACACATCATCCCAAATGTCAATAAACAGCTGGAAACGGGGAGATAAGCCTTTTTTGGAAGCATTGATCAAGATTTCTGACTTTTTCATCACATATCAGCTCCAGTGTCAGAAAAGCGCTGGAAACAGGGAGATCTGCCTTTTTTTGGAAGAAAAGGTTAAATTCTTGAATTTTTCATCACACATCATCCCAAATGTCACTAAACAGCTGGACACGGGGAGATAAGCCTTTTTTGGAAGCAATGGCTAACATTTTGACTTTTTCATCACATATCAGTTCCAGTGTCAGAAAAGCGCTGGAAACAGGGTGATCTGCCTTTTTTGGAAGAAAAGGTTAAATTCTTGAATTTTTCATCACACATCATCCCAAATGTCAATAAACAGCTGGAAACGGGGAGATAAGCCTTTTTTGGAAGCATTGATCAAGATTTCTGACTTTTTCATCACATATCAGCTCCAGTGTCAGAAAAGCGCTGGAAACAGGGAGATCTGCCTTTTTTTGGAAGAAAAGGTTAAATTATTGAATTTTTCATCACACATTATCCCAAATGTCACTAAACAGCTGGAAACGGGGAGATAAGCCTTTTTTGGAAGCATTGATTAAGATTTCTGACTTTTCCATCACATGTCAGCCCAAGTGTCAGAAAAGCGCTGGAAACAGGGAGATAAGCCTTTTTTGGAAGAAATTGTTAAATTCTTGAATTTTTCATCACACATCATCCCAAATGTCACTAAACAGCTGGAAACGGGGAGATAAGCCTTTTTTGGAAGCATTGATTAAGATTTCTGACTTTTTCATCACATGTCAGCCCAAGTGTCAGAAAAGCGCTGGAACCAGGGAGATATGCCTTTTTTGGAAGAAACGGTTAAATTCTTGAATTTTTCATCACACATCATCCCAAATGTCACTAAACAGTTGGAAACGGGGAGATAAGCCTTTTTTGGAAGCATTGATTAAGATTTCTGACTTTTTCATCACATGTCAGCCCAAGTGTCAGAAAAGCGCTGGAAACAGGGAGATCTGCCTTTTTTTGGAAGAAAAGGTTAAATTCTTGAATTTTTCATCACACATCATCCCAAATGTCACTAAACAGCTGGAAACGGGGAGATAAGCCTTTTTTGGAAGCATTGATTAAGATTTCTGACTTTTTCATCACATGTCAGCCCAAGTGTCAGAAAAGCGCTGGAAACAGGGAGATAAGCCTTTTTTGGAAGAAATGGTTAAATTCTTGAATTTTTCATCACACATCATCCCAAATGTCACTAAACAGCTGGAAACGGGGAGATAAGCCTTTTTTGGAAGCAATGGTTAACATTTTGACTTTTTCATCACATATCAGCTCCAGTGTCTGAAAAGCGCTGGAAACAGGGAGATCTGCCTTTTTTTGGAAGAAAAGGTTAAATTCTTGAATTTTTCATCACACATCATCCCAAATGTCACTAAACAGCTGGAAACGGGGAGATAAGCTTTTTTTGGAAGCATTGAATAAGATTTCTGACTTTTTCATCACATGTCAGCCCAAGTGTCAGAAAAGCGCTGGAAACAGGGAGATAAGCCTTTTTTGGAAGAAATGGTTAAATTCTTGAATTTTTCATCACACATCATCCCAAATGTCACTAAACAGCTGGAAACGGGGAGATAAGCCTTTTTTGGAAGCAATGGTTAACATTTTGACTCTTTCATCACATATCAGCTCCAGTGTCAGAAAAGCGCTGGAAACAGGGAGATCTGCCTTTTTTTGGAAGAAAAGGTTAAATTCTTGAATTTTTCATCACACATCATCCCAAAGGTCACTAAACAGCTGGAAACGGGGAGATAAGCCTTTTTTGGAAGCATTGATTAAGATTTCTGACTTTTTCATCACATGTCAGCCCAAGTGTCAGAAAAGCGCTGGAAACAGGGAGATAAGCCTTTTTTGGAAGAAATGGTTAAATTCTTGAATTTTTCATCACACATCATCCCAAATGTCACTAAACAGCTGGAAACGGGGAGATAAGCCTTTTTTGGAAGCAATGGTTAACATTTTGACTCTTTCATCACATATCAGCTCCAGTGTCAGAAAAGCACTGGAAACAGGGAGATCTGCCTTTTTTTGGAAGAAAAGGTTAAATTCTTGAATTTTTCATCACACATCATCCCAAAGGTCACTAAACAGCTGGAAACGGGGAGATTAGCCTTTTTTGGAAGCATTGATTAAGATTTCTGACTTTTCCATCACATGTCAGCCCAAGTGTCAGAAAAGCGTTGGAAACAGGGAGATAAGCCTTTTTTGGAAGAAATGGTTAAATTCTTGAATTTTTCATCACACATCATCCCAAATGTCACTAAACAGCTGGAAACGGGGAGATAAGCCTTTTTTGGAAGCAATGGTTAACATTTTGACTCTTTCATCACAAATCAGCTCCAGTGTCAGAAAAGCGCTGGAAACAGGGAGATAAGCCTTTTTTGGAAGAAATGGTTAAATTCTTGAATTTTTCATCACACATCATCCCAAATGTCACTAAACAGCTGGAAACGGGGAGATAAGCCTTTTTTGGAAGCAATGGTTAACATTTTGACTCTTTCATCACATATCAGCTCCAGTGTCAGAAAAGCGCTGGAAACAGGGAGATAAGCCTTTTTTGGAAGAAATGGTTAAATTCTTGAATTTTTCATCACACATCATCCCAAATGTCAATAAACAGCTGGAAACGGGGAGATAAGCCTTTTTTGGAAGCATTGATCAAGATTTCTGACTTTTTCATCACATATCAGCTCCAGTGTCAGAAAAGCGCTGGAAACAGGGAGATCTGCCTTTTTTTGGAAGAAAAGGTTAAATTCTTGAATTTTTCATCACACATCATCCCAAATGTCACTAAACAGCTGGACACGGGGAGATAAGCCTTTTTTGGAAGCAATGGCTAACATTTTGACTTTTTCATCACATATCAGTTCCAGTGTCAGAAAAGCGCTGGAAACAGGGTGATCTGCCTTTTTTGGAAGAAAAGGTTAAATTCTTGAATTTTTCATCACACATCATCCCAAATGTCAATAAACAGCTGGAAACGGGGAGATAAGCCTTTTTTGGAAGCATTGATCAAGATTTCTGACTTTTTCATCACATATCAGCTCCAGTGTCAGAAAAGCGCTGGAAACAGGGAGATCTGCCTTTTTTTGGAAGAAAAGGTTAAATTATTGAATTTTTCATCACACATTATCCCAAATGTCACTAAACAGCTGGAAACGGGGAGATAAGCCTTTTTTGGAAGCATTGATTAAGATTTCTGACTTTTCCATCACATGTCAGCCCAAGTGTCAGAAAAGCGCTGGAAACAGGGAGATAAGCCTTTTTTGGAAGAAATTGTTAAATTCTTGAATTTTTCATCACACATCATCCCAAATGTCACTAAACAGCTGGAAACGGGGAGATAAGCCTTTTTTGGAAGCATTGATTAAGATTTCTGACTTTTTCATCACATGTCAGCCCAAGTGTCAGAAAAGCGCTGGAACCAGGGAGATATGCCTTTTTTGGAAGAAATGGTTAAATTCTTGAATTTTTCATCACACATCATCCCAAATGTCACTAAACAGTTGGAAACGGGGAGATAAGCCTTTTTTGGAAGCATTGATTAAGATTTCTGACTTTTTCATCACATGTCAGCCCAAGTGTCAGAAAAGCGCTGGAAACAGGGAGATCTGCCTTTTTTTGGAAGAAAAGGTTAAATTCTTGAATTTTTCATCACACATCATCCCAAATGACACTAAACAGCTGGAAACGGGGAGATAAGCCTTTTTTGGAAGCATTGATTAAGATTTCTGACTTTTTCATCACATGTCAGCCCAAGTGTCAGAAAAGCGCTGGAAACAGGGAGATAAGCCTTTTTTGGAAGAAATGGTTAAATTCTTGAATTTTTCATCACACATCATCCCAAATGTCACTAAACAGCTGGAAACGGGGAGATAAGCCTTTTTTGGAAGCAATGGTTAACATTTTGACTTTTTCATCACATATCAGCTCCAGTGTCTGAAAAGCGCTGGAAACAGGGAGATCTGCCTTTTTTTGGAAGAAAAGGTTAAATTCTTGAATTTTTCATCACACATCATCCCAAATGTCACTAAACAGCTGGAAACGGGGAGATAAGCTTTTTTTGGAAGCATTGAATAAGATTTCTGACTTTTTCATCACATGTCAGCCCAAGTGTCAGAAAAGCGCTGGAAACAGGGAGATAAGCCTTTTTTGGAAGAAATGGTTAAATTCTTGAATTTTTCATCACACATCATCCCAAATGTCACTAAACAGCTGGAAACGGGGAGATAAGCCTTTTTTGGAAGCAATGGTTAACATTTTGACTCTTTCATCACATATCAGCTCCAGTGTCAGAAAAGCGCTGGAAACAGGGAGATCTGCCTTTTTTTGGAAGAAAAGGTTAAATTCTTGAATTTTTCATCACACATCATCCCAAAGGTCACTAAACAGCTGGAAACGGGGAGATAAGCCTTTTTTGGAAGCATTGATTAAGATTTCTGACTTTTCATCACATGTCAGCCCAAGTGTCAGAAAAGCGCTGGAAACAGGGAGATAAGCCTTTTTTGGAAGAAATGGTTAAATTCTTGTATTTTTCATCACACATCATCCCAAATGTCACTAAACAGCTGGAAACGAGGAGATAAGCCTTTTTTGGAAGCATTGATTAAGATTTCTGACTTTTTCATCACATGTCAGCCCAAGTGTCAGAAAAGCGCAGGAAACAGGGAGATAAGCCTTTTTTGGAAGAAATTGTTAAATTCTTGAATTTTTCATCACACATCATCCCAAATGTCACTAAACAGCTGGAAACGGGGAGATAAGCCTTTTTTGGAAGCATTGATTAAGATTTCTGACTTTTTCATCACATGTCAGCCCAAGTATCAGAAAAGCGCTGGAAACAGGGAGATAAGCCTTTTTTGGAAGAAATGGTTAAATTCTTGAATTTTTCATCACACATCATCCCAAATGTCACTAAACAGCTGGAAACAGGGAGATCTGCCTTTTTTTGGAAGAAAAGGTTAAATTCTTGAATTTTTCATCACACATCATCCCAAATGTCACTAAACAGCTGGAAACGGGGAGATAAGCCTTTTTTGGAAGCATTGATTAAGATTTCTGACTTTTTCATCACATGTCAGCCCAAGTGTCAGAAAAGCGCTGGAAACAGGGAGATAAGCCTTTTTTGGAAGAAATGGTTAAATTCTTGAATTTTTCATCACACATCATCCCAAAGGTCACTAAACAGCTGGAAACGGGGAGATAAGCCTTTTTTGGAAGCATTGATTAAGATTTCTGACTTTTTCATCACATGTCAGCCCAAGTGTCAGAAAAGCGCTGGAAACAGGGAGATAAGCCTTTTTTGGAAGAAATGGTTAAATTCTTGAATTTTTCATCACACATCATCCCAAATGTCAATAAACAGCTGGAAACGGGGAGATAAGCCTTTTTTGGAAGCAATGGTTAACATTTTGACTTTTTCATCACATATCAGCTCCAGTGTCAGAAAAGCGCTGGAAACAGGGAGATCTGCCTTTTTTTGGAAGAAAAGGTTAAATTCTTGAATTTTTCACCACACATCATCCCAAATGTCACTAAACAGCTGGAAACGGGGAGATAAGCCTTTTTTGGAAGCATTGATTAAGATTTCTGACTTTTTCATCACATGTCAGCCCAAGTGTCAGAAAAGCGCTGGAAACAGGGAGATAAGGCTTTTTTGGAAGAAATGGTTAAATTTTTGAATTTTTCATCACACATCATCCCAAATGTCACTAAACAGCTGGACACGGGGAGATAAGCCTTTTTTGGAAGCAATGGCTAACATTTTGACTTTTTCATCACACATCATCCCAAATGTCACTAAACAGCTGGAAACAGGGAGATCTGCCTTTTTTTGGAAGAAAAGGTTAAATTCTTGAATTTTTCATCACACATCATCCCAAATGTCACTAAACAGCTGGAAACGGGGAGATAAGCCTTTTTTGGAAGCATTGATTAAGATTTCTGACTTTTTCATCACATGTCAGCCCAAGTGTCAGAAAAGCGCTGGAAACAGGGAGATAAGCCTTTTTTGGAAGAAATGGTTAAATTCTTGAATTTTTCATCACACATCATCCCAAATGTCACTAAACAGCTGGAAACGGGGAGATAAGCCTTTTTTGGAAGCAATGGTTAACATTTTGACTCTTTCATCACATATCAGCTCCAGTGTCAGAAAAGCACTGGAAACAGGGAGATCTGCCTTTTTTTGGAAGAAAAGGTTAAATTCTTGAATTTTTCATCACACATCATCCCAAAGGTCACTAAACAGCTGGAAACGGGGAGATTAGCCTTTTTTGGAAGCATTGATTAAGATTTCTGACTTTTCCATCACATGTCAGCCCAAGTGTCAGAAAAGCGTTGGAAACAGGGAGATAAGCCTTTTTTGGAAGAAATGGTTAAATTCTTGAATTTTTCATCACACATCATCCCAAATGTCACTAAACAGCTGGAAACGGGGAGATAAGCCTTTTTTGGAAGCAATGGTTAACATTTTGACTCTTTCATCACAAATCAGCTCCAGTGTCAGAAAAGCGCTGGAAACAGGGAGATAAGCCTTTTTTGGAAGAAATGGTTAAATTCTTGAATTTTTCATCACACATCATTCCAAAGGTCACTAAACAGCTGGAAACGGGGAGATTAGCCTTTTTTGGAAGCATTGATTAAGATTTCTGACTTTTCCATCACATGTCAGCCCAAGTGTCAGAAAAGCGTTGGAAACAGGGAGATAAGCCTTTTTTGGAAGAAATGGTTAAATTCTTGAATTTTTCATCACACATCATCCCAAATGTCACTAAACAGCTGGAAACGGGGAGATAAGCCTTTTTTGGAAGCAATGGTTAACATTTTGACTCTTTCATCACATATCAGCTCCAGTGTCAGAAAAGCGCTGGAAACAGGGAGATAAGCCTTTTTTGGAAGAAATGGTTAAATTCTTGAATTTTTCATCACACATCATCCCAAATGTCAATAAACAGCTGGAAACGGGGAGATAAGCCTTTTTTGGAAGCATTGATCAAGATTTCTGACTTTTTCATCACATATCAGCTCCAGTGTCAGAAAAGCGCTGGAAACAGGGAGATCTGCCTTTTTTTGGAAGAAAAGGTTAAATTCTTGAATTTTTCATCACACATCATCCCAAATGTCACTAAACAGCTGGACACGGGGAGATAAGCCTTTTTTGGAAGCAATGGCAAACATTTTGACTTTTTCATCACATATCAGTTCCAGTGTCAGAAAAGCGCTGGAAACAGGGTGATCTGCCTTTTTTGGAAGAAAAGGTTAAATTCTTGAATTTTTCATCACACATCATCCCAAATGTCAATAAACAGCTGGAAACGGGGAGATAAGCCTTTTTTGGAAGCATTGATCAAGATTTCTGACTTTTTCATCACATATCAGCTCCAGTGTCAGAAAAGCGCTGGAAACAGGGAGATCTGCCTTTTTTTGGAAGAAAAGGTTAAATTATTGAATTTTTCATCACACATTATCCCAAATGTCACTAAACAGCTGGAAACGGGGAGATAAGCCTTTTTTGGAAGCATTGATTAAGATTTCTGACTTTTCCATCACATGTCAGCCCAAGTGTCAGAAAAGCGCTGGAAACAGGGAGATAAGCCTTTTTTGGAAGAAATTGTTAAATTCTTGAATTTTTCATCACACATCATCCCAAATGTCACTAAACAGCTGGAAACGGGGAGATAAGCCTTTTTTGGAAGCATTGATTAAGATTTCTGACTTTTTCATCACATGTCAGCCCAAGTGTCAGAAAAGCGCTGGAACCAGGGAGATATGCCTTTTTTGGAAGAAATGGTTAAATTCTTGAATTTTTCATCACACATCATCCCAAATGTCACTAAACAGCTGGAAACGGGGAGATAAGCCTTTTTTGGAAGCAATGGTTAACATTTTGACTCTTTCATCACATATCAGCTCCAGTGTCAGAAAAGCACTGGAAACAGGGAGATCTGCCTTTTTTTGGAAGAAAAGGTTAAATTCTTGAATTTTTCATCACACATCATCCCAAAGGTCACTAAACAGCTGGAAACGGGGAGATTAGCCTTTTTTGGAAGCATTGATTAAGATTTCTGACTTTTCCATCACATGTCAGCCCAAGTGTCAGAAAAGCGTTGGAAACAGGGAGATAAGCCTTTTTTGGAAGAAATGGTTAAATTCTTGAATTTTTCATCACACATCATCCCAAATGTCACTAAACAGCTGGAAACGGGGAGATAAGCCTTTTTTGGAAGCAATGGTTAACATTTTGACTCTTTCATCACAAATCAGCTCCAGTGTCAGAAAAGCGCTGGAAACAGGGAGATAAGCCTTTTTTGGAAGAAATGGTTAAATTCTTGAATTTTTAATCACACATCATTCCAAAGGTCACTAAACAGCTGGAAACGGGGAGATTAGCCTTTTTTGGAAGCATTGATTAAGATTTCTGACTTTTCCATCACATGTCAGCCCAAGTGTCAGAAAAGCGTTGGAAACAGGGAGATAAGCCTTTTTTGGAAGAAATGGTTAAATTCTTGAATTTTTCATCACACATCATCCCAAATGTCACTAAACAGCTGGAAACGGGGAGATAAGCCTTTTTTGGAAGCAATGGTTAACATTTTGACTCTTTCATCACATATCAGCTCCAGTGTCAGAAAAGCGCTGGAAACAGGGAGATAAGCCTTTTTTGGAAGAAATGGTTAAATTCTTGAATTTTTCATCACACATCATCCCAAATATCAATAAACAGCTGGAAACGGGGAGATAAGCCTTTTTTGGAAGCATTGATCAAGATTTCTGACTTTTTCATCACATATCAGCTCCAGTGTCAGAAAAGCGCTGGAAACAGGGAGATCTGCCTTTTTTTGGAAGAAAAGGTTAAATTATTGAATTTTTCATCACACATTATCCCAAATGTCACTAAACAGCTGGAAACGGGGAGATAAGCCTTTTTTGGAAGCATTGATTAAGATTTCTGACTTTTCCATCACATGTCAGCCCAAGTGTCAGAAAAGCGCTGGAAACAGGGAGATAAGCCTTTTTTGGAAGAAATTGTTAAATTCTTGAATTTTTCATCACACATCATCCCAAATGTCACTAAACAGCTGGAAACGGGGAGATAAGCCTTTTTTGGAAGCATTGATTAAGATTTCTGACTTTTTCATCACATGTCAGCCCAAGTGTCAGAAAAGCGCTGGAAACAGGGAGATCTGCCTTTTTTTGGAAGAAAAGGTTAAATTATTGAATTTTTCATCACACATTATCCCAAATGTCACTAAACAGCTGGAAACGGGGAGATAAGCCTTTTTTGGAAGCATTGATTAAGATTTCTGACTTTTCCATCACATGTCAGCCCAAGTGTCAGAAAAGCGCTGGAAACAGGGAGATAAGCCTTTTTTGGAAGAAATTGTTAAATTCTTGAATTTTTCATCACACATCATCCCAAATGTCACTAAACAGCTGGAAACGGGGAGATAAGCCTTTTTTGGAAGCATTGATTAAGATTTCTGACTTTTTCATCACATGTCAGCCCAAGTGTCAGAAAAGCGCTGGAACCAGGGAGATATGCCTTTTTTGGAAGAAACGGTTAAATTCTTGAATTTTTCATCACACATCATCCCAAATGTCACTAAACAGTTGGAAACGGGGAGATAAGCCTTTTTTGGAAGCATTGATTAAGATTTCTGACTTTTTCATCACATGTCAGCCCAAGTGTCAGAAAAGCGCTGGAAACAGGGAGATCTGCCTTTTTTTGGAAGAAAAGGTTAAATTCTTGAATTTTTCATCACACATCATCCCAAATGACACTAAACAGCTGGAAACGGGGAGATAAGCCTTTTTTGGAAGCATTGATTAAGATTTCTGACTTTTTCATCACATGTCAGCCCAAGTGTCAGAAAAGCGCTGGAAACAGGGAGATAAGCCTTTTTTGGAAGAAATGGTTAAATTCTTGAATTTTTCATCACACATCATCCCAAATGTCACTAAACAGTTGGAAACGGGGAGATAAGCCTTTTTTGGAAGCATTGATTAAGATTTCTGACTTTTTCATCACATGTCAGCCCAAGTGTCAGAAAAGCGCTGGAAACAGGGAGATCTGCCTTTTTTTGGAAGAAAAGGTTAAATTCTTGAATTTTTCATCACACATCATCCCAAATGTCACTAAACAGCTGGAAACGGGGAGATAAGCCTTTTTTGGAAGCATTGATCAAGATTTCTGACTTTTTCATCACATATCAGCCCAAGTGTCAGAAATGCGCTGGAAACAGGGAGATAAGCCTTTTTTGGAAGAAATGGTTAAATTCTTGTATTTTTCATCACACATCATCCCAAATGTCACTAAACAGCTGGAAACGAGGAGATAAGCCTTTTTTGGAAGCATTGATTAAGATTTCTGACTTTTTCATCACATGTCAGCCCAAGTGTCAGAAAAGCGCAGGAAACAGGGAGATAAGCCTTTTTTGGAAGAAATTGTTAAATTCTTGAATTTTTCATCACACATCATCCCAAATGTCACTAAACAGCTGGAAACGGGGAGATAAGCCTTTTTTGGAAGCATTGATTAAGATTTCTGACTTTTTCATCACATGTCAGCCCAAGTATCAGAAAAGCGCTGGAAACAGGGAGATAAGCCTTTTTTGGAAGAAATGGTTAAATTCTTGAATTTTTCATCACACATCATCCCAAATGTCACTAAACAGCTGGAAACAGGGAGATCTGCCTTTTTTTGGAAGAAAAGGTTAAATTCTTGAATTTTTCATCACACATCATCCCAAATGTCACTAAACAGCTGGAAACGGGGAGATAAGCCTTTTTTGGAAGCATTGATTAAGATTTCTGACTTTTTCATCACATGTCAGCCCAAGTGTCAGAAAAGCGCTGGAAACAGGGAGATAAGCCTTTTTTGGAAGAAATGGTTAAATTCTTGAATTTTTCATCACACATCATCCCAAAGGTCACTAAACAGCTGGAAACGGGGAGATAAGCCTTTTTTGGAAGCATTGATTAAGATTTCTGACTTTTTCATCACATGTCAGCCCAAGTGTCAGAAAAGCGCTGGAAACAGGGAGATAAGCCTTTTTTGGAAGAAATGGTTAAATTCTTGACTTTTTCAAAACACATCATCCCAAATGTCACTAAACAGCTGGAAACGGGGAGATAAGCCTTTTTTGGAAGCATTGATTAAGATTTCTGACTTTTTCATCACATGTCAGCCCAAGTGTCAGAAAAGCGCTGGAAACAGGGAGATAAGCCTTTTTTGGAAGAAATGGTTAAATTCTTGAATTTTTCATCACACATCATCCCAAATGTCAATAAACAGCTGGAAACGGGGAGATAAGCCTTTTTTGGAAGCAATGGTTAACATTTTGACTTTTTCATCACATATCAGCTCCAGTGTCAGAAAAGCGCTGGAAACAGGGAGATCTGCCTTTTTTTGGAAGAAAAGGTTAAATTCTTGAATTTTTCACCACACATCATCCCAAATGTCACTAAACAGCTGGAAACGGGGAGATAAGCCTTTTTTGGAAGCATTGATTAAGATTTCTGACTTTTTCATCACATGTCAGCCCAAGTGTCAGAAAAGCGCTGGAAACAGGGAGATAAGGCTTTTTTGGAAGAAATGGTTAAATTTTTGAATTTTTCATCACACATCATCCCAAATGTCACTAAACAGCTGGACACGGGGAGATAAGCCTTTTTTGGAAGCAATGGCTAACATTTTGACTTTTTCATCACACATCATCCCAAATGTCACTAAACAGCTGGAAACAGGGAGATCTGCCTTTTTTTGGAAGAAAAGGTTAAATTCTTGAATTTTTCATCACACATCATCCCAAATGTCACTAAACAGCTGGAAACGGGGAGATAAGCCTTTTTTGGAAGCATTGATTAAGATTTCTGACTTTTTCATCACATGTCAGCCCAAGTGTCAGAAAAGCGCTGGAAACAGGGAGATAAGCCTTTTTTGGAAGAAATGGTTAAATTCTTGAATTTTTCATCACACATCATCCCAAAGGTCACTAAACAGCTGGAAACGGGGAGATAAGCCTTTTTTGGAAGCATTGATTAAGATTTCTGACTTTTTCATCACATGTCAGCCCAAGTGTCAGAAAAGCGCTGGAAACAGGGAGATAAGCCTTTTTTGGAAGAAATGGTTAAATTCTTGACTTTTTCAAAACACATCATCCCAAATGTCACTAAACAGCTGGAAACGGGGAGATAAGCCTTTTTTGGAAGCATTGATTAAGATTTCTGACTTTTTCATCACATGTCAGCCCAAGTGTCAGAAAAGCGCTGGAAACAGGGAGATAAGCCTTTTTTGGAAGAAATGGTTAAATTCTTGAATTTTTCATCACACATCATCCCAAATGTCAATAAACAGCTGGAAACGGGGAGATAAGCCTTTTTTGGAAGCAATGGTTAACATTTTGACTTTTTCATCACATATCAGCTCCAGTGTCAGAAAAGCGCTGGAAACAGGGAGATCTGCCTTTTTTTGGAAGAAAAGGTTAAATTCTTGAATTTTTCACCACACATCATCCCAAATGTCACTAAACAGCTGGAAACGGGGAGATAAGCCTTTTTTGGAAGCATTGATTAAGATTTCTGACTTTTTCATCACATGTCAGCCCAAGTGTCAGAAAAGCGCTGGAAACAGGGAGATCTGCCTTTTTTTGGAAGAAAAGGTTAAATTCTTGAATTTTTCATCACACATCATCCCAAATGTCACTAAACAGCTGGAAACGGGGAGATAAGCCTTTTTTGGTAGCATTGATCAAGATTTCTGACTTTTTCATCACATATCAGCCCAAGTGTCAGAAAAGCGCTGGAAACAGGGAGATAAGCCTTTTTTGGAAGAAATGGTTAAATTCTTGAATTTTTCATCACACATCATCCCAAATGTCAATAAACAGCTGGAAACGGGGAGATAAGCCTTTTTTGGAAGCAATGGTTAACATTTTGACTTTTTCATCACATATCAGCTCCAGTGTCAGAAAAGCGCTGGAAACAGGGAGATCTGCCTTTTTTTGGAAGAAAAGGTTAAATTCTTGAATTTTTCACCACACATCATCCCAAATGTCACTAAACAGCTGGAAACGGGGAGATAAGCCTTTTTTGGAAGCATTGATTAAGATTTCTGACTTTTTCATCACATGTCAGCCCAAGTGTCAGAAAAGCGCTGGAAACAGGGAGATAAGGCTTTTTTGGAAGAAATGGTTAAATTTTTGAATTTTTCATCACACATCATCCCAAATGTCACTAAACAGCTGGACACGGGGAGATAAGCCTTTTTTGGAAGCAATGGCTAACATTTTGACTTTTTCATCACATATCAGTTCCAGTGTCAGAAAAGCGCTGGAAACAGGGAGATCTGCCTTTTTTTGGAAGAAAAGGTTAAATTCTTGAATTTTTCATCACACATCATCCCAAATGTCAATAAACAGCTGGAAACGGGGAGATAAGCCTTTTTTGGAAGCATTGATCAAGATTTCTGACTTTTTCATCACATATCATGAAAAAGTCCAGCACGTGTCCTGACGAGAACTAAGAAAAGAGAGCACATTTCTCCAGTATTAGCATCGCTACACTGGCTTCCTGTTAAATCTAGAATAGAATTTAAAATTCTCCTCCTCACCTTCAAGGCCCTTAATGATATGGCACCTCTTTACCTTAAAGAGATGTTAGTTCCATATCAACCTACTAGAGCACTCCGATCCCAGAACTCAGGTTTACTTGTTGTCCCTAAAGTCTCTAAAAGTAGAGTAGGAGCCAGAGCTTTTAGCCATCAAGCCCCACTGCTGTGGAATAATCTCTCACTTTCAGTTAGGGAGGCAGACACGCTCTGTTCGTTTAAAAGTAGACTCAAAACCTTCCTTTTTTATAAAGCTTATAGTTAGAGCTAATTTGTGCGATGTTCCAAATTTGATTAAATGGCAAAAACCCCTGATGATGCTAAGACGCACAGGGAATTTATGACACAAGACACACGGAGCTTCTCTTTCCTGCTTCTCCTTCCTTTTCTCCATATTTATCACATCAAGATAATTCTTATCTGATCAGTACATGTTACTAACTTGACCCCTTTCCCGGAGTTTCTGTGCCTTAGCGCCCGCGGATGCAGGGCCACAGCTGTGGCCGCACCATGGATTATGATTGTGGATCGCGTGTCGGAGGTCGCAATGGTGGATCCAGTTCGGTGGATTCTGTATCGTGCCAGCTGATCGTCGTTGTAATGGAGGATCCTTTGTCGCGTTGGCATCGGATGATGAGGGACCACGACCGAGGCGGCAGCTGATAATGGATTCTAACTGGCGGCGGTGGACAATGACTGTGGATTATAGTGGATCCATCCTGATGCTGGATCGTGGTCTTGCTGCTGGCCAGAGACTGTGATTGCAGCGGGACTGCCTGACACATAGTATTGAAAAATGTTTAGCCTAATGGATGCTGCTAAAAATCCTGATGATGTTTTCTTACACCTGACATCTATTGCACTTCTGTCCGTCCTGAGAGAGGGATCCCTCACATGTGGCTCTCTCTGAGGTTTCTACATATTTTTACCTGTGAAAAGGGTTTTTAGTAGTTTTTCCTTACTCTTGTTGAGGGTTAAGGACAGAGGATGTCACACAATGTTAAAGCCCTATGAGACAAATTGTTATTTGTGAATGTGGGCTATACAAATAAAACTTGATTGATTGATATCAGCTCCAGTGTCAGAAAAGCGCTGGAAACAGGGAGATCTGCCTTTTTTTGGAAGAAAAGGTTAAATTCTTGAATTTTTCATCACACATCATCCCAAATGTCACTAAACAGCTGGAAACGGGGAGATAAGCCTTTTTTGGAAGCATTGATTAAGATTTCTGACTTTTTCATCACATGTCAGCCCAAGTGTCAGAAAAGCGCTGGAAACAGGGAGATAAGCCTTTTTTGGAAGAAATGGTTAAATTCTTGAATTTTTCATCACACATCATCCCAAATGTCAATAAACAGCTGGAAACGGGGAGATAAGCCTTTTTTGGAAGCAATGGTTAACATTTTGACTTTTTCATCACATATCAGCTCCAGTGTCAGAAAAGCGCTGGAAACAGGGAGATCTGCCTTTTTTTGGAAGAAAAGGTTAAATTCTTGAATTTTTCACCACACATCATCCCAAATGTCACTAAACAGCTGGAAACGGGGAGATAAGCCTTTTTTGGAAGCATTGATTAAGATTTCTGACTTTTTCATCACATGTCAGCCCAAGTGTCAGAAAAGCGCTGGAAACAGGGAGATAAGGCTTTTTTGGAAGAAATGGTTAAATTTTTGAATTTTTCATCACACATCATCCCAAATGTCACTAAACAGCTGGACACGGGGAGATAAGCCTTTTTTGGAAGCAATGGCTAACATTTTGACTTTTTCATCACATATCAGTTCCAGTGTCAGAAAAGCGCTGGAAACAGGGAGATCTGCCTTTTTTTGGAAGAAAAGGTTAAATTCTTGAATTTTTCATCACACATCATCCCAAATGTCAATAAACAGCTGGAAACGGGGAGATAAGCCTTTTTTGGAAGCATTGATCAAGATTTCTGACTTTTTCATCACATATCAGCTCCAGTGTCAGAAAAGCGCTGGAAACAGGGAGATCTGCCTTTTTTTGGAAGAAAAGGTTAAATTCTTGAATTTTTCATCACACATCATCCCAAATGTCACTAAACAGCTGGAAACGGGGAGATAAGCCTTTTTTGGAAGCATTGATTAAGATTTCTGACTTTTTCATCACATGTCAGCCCAAGTGTCAGAAAAGCGCTGGAAACAGGGAGATAAGCCTTTTTTGGAAGAAATGGTTAAATTCTTGAATTTTTCATCACACATCATCCCAAATGTCACTAAACAGCTGGAAACGGGGAGATAAGCCTTTTTTGGAAGCATTGATTAAGATTTCTGACTTTTTCATCACATGTCAGCCCAAGTGTCAGAAAAGCGCTGGAAACAGGGAGATAAGCCTTTTTTGGAAGAAATGGTTAAATTCTTGAATTTTTCATCACACATCATCCCAAATGTCACTAAACAGCTGGAAACGGGGAGATAAGCCTTTTTTGGAAGCAATGGTTAACATTTTGACTTTTTCATCACATATCAGCTCCAGTGTCAGAAAAGCGCTGGAAACAGGGAGATCTGCCTTTTTTTGGAAGAAAAGGTTAAATTCTTGAATTTTTCATCACACATCATCCCAAATGTCACTAAACAGCTGGAAACGGGGAGATAAGCCTTTTTTGGAAGCATTGATTAAGATTTCTGACTTTTTCATCACATGTCAGCCCAAGTGTCAGAAAAGCGCTGGAAACAGGGAGATAAGCCTTTTTTGGAAGAAATGGTTAAATTCTTGAATTTTTCATCACACATCATCCCAAATGTCACTAAACAGCTGGAAACGGGGAGATAAGCCTTTTTTGGAAGCAATGGTTAACATTTTGACTTTTTCATCACATATCAGCTTCAGTGTCAGAAAAGCACTGGAAACAGGGAGATCTGCCTTTTTTTGGAAGAAAAGGTTAAATTCTTGAATTTTTCATCACACATCATCCCAAAGGTCACTAAACAGCTGGAAACGGGGAGATTAGCCTTTTTTGGAAGCATTGATTAAGATTTCTGACTTTTCCATCACATGTCAGCCCAAGTGTCAGAAAAGCGTTGGAAACAGGGAGATAAGCCTTTTTTGGAAGAAATGGTTAAATTCTTGAATTTTTCATCACACATCATCCCAAATGTCACTAAACAGCTGGAAACGGGGAGATAAGCCTTTTTTGGAAGCAATGGCTAACATTTTGACTTTTTCATCACATATCAGCTCCAGTGTCAGAAAAGCGCTGGAAACAGGGAGATCTGCCTTTTTTTGGAAGAAAAGGTTAAATTCTTGAATTTTTCATCACACATCATCCCAAATGTCACTAAACAGCTGGAAACGGGGAGATAAGCCTTTTTTGGTAGCATTGATCAAGATTTCTGACTTTTTCATCACATATCAGCCCAAGTGTCAGAAAAGCGCTGGAAACAGGGAGATAAGCCTTTTTTGGAAGAAATGGTTAAATTCTTGAATTTTTCATCACACATCATCCCAAATGTCAATAAACAGCTGGAAACGGGGAGATAAGCCTTTTTTGGAAGCAATGGTTAACATTTTGACTTTTTCATCACATATCAGCTCCAGTGTCAGAAAAGCGCTGGAAACAGGGAGATCTGCCTTTTTTTGGAAGAAAAGGTTAAATTCTTGAATTTTTCACCACACATCATCCCAAATGTCACTAAACAGCTGGAAACGGGGAGATAAGCCTTTTTTGGAAGCATTGATTAAGATTTCTGACTTTTTCATCACATGTCAGCCCAAGTGTCAGAAAAGCGCTGGAAACAGGGAGATAAGGCTTTTTTGGAAGAAATGGTTAAATTTTTGAATTTTTCATCATACATCATCCCAAATGTCACTAAACAGCTGGACACGGGGAGATAAGCCTTTTTTGGAAGCAATGGCTAACATTTTGACTTTTTCATCACTTATCAGTTCCAGTGTCAGAAAAGCGCTGGAAACAGGGAGATCTGCCTTTTTTTGGAAGAAAAGGTTAAATTCTTGAATTTTTCATCACACATCATCCCAAATGTCAATAAACAGCTGGAAACGGGGAGATAAGCCTTTTTTGGAAGCATTGATCAAGATTTCTGACTTTTTCATCACATATCAGCTCCAGTGTCAGAAAAGCGCTGGAAACAGGGAGATCTGCCTTTTTTTGGAAGAAAAGGTTAAATTCTTGAATTTTTCATCACACATCATCCCAAATGTCACTAAACAGCTGGAAACGGGGAGATAAGCCTTTTTTGGAAGCATTGATTAAGATTTCTGACTTTTTCATCACATGTCAGCCCAAGTGTCAGAAAAGCGCTGGAAACAGGGAGATAAGCCTTTTTTGGAAGAAATGGTTAATTTCTTGAATTTTTCATCACACATCATCCCAAATGTCACTAAACAGCTGGAAACGGGGAGATAAGCCTTTTTTGGAAGCATTGATTAAGATTTCTGACTTTTTCATCACATGTCAGCCCAAGTGTCAGAAAAGCGCTGGAAACAGGGAGATAAGGCTTTTTTGGAAGAAATGGTTAAATTTTTGAATTTTTCATCACACATCATCCCAAATGTCACTAAACAGCTGGACACGGGGAGATAAGCCTTTTTTGGAAGCAATGGCTAACATTTTGACTTTTTCATCACATATCAGTTCCAGTGTCAGAAAAGCGCTGGAAACAGGGAGATCTGCCTTTTTTTGGAAGAAAAGGTTAAATTCTTGAATTTTTCATCACACATCATCCCAAATGTCAATAAACAGCTGGAAACGGGGAGATAAGCCTTTTTTGGAAGCATTGATCAAGATTTCTGACTTTTTCATCACATATCAGCTCCAGTGTCAGAAAAGCGCTGGAAACAGGGAGATCTGCCTTTTTTTGGAAGAAAAGGTTAAATTCTTGAATTTTTCATCACACATCATCCCAAATGTCACTAAACAGCTGGAAACGGGGAGATAAGCCTTTTTTGGAAGCATTGATTAAGATTTCTGACTTTTTCATCACATGTCAGCCCAAGTGTCAGAAAAGCGCTGGAAACAGGGAGATAAGCCTTTTTTGGAAGAAATGGTTAAATTCTTGAATTTTTCATCACACATCATCCCAAATGTCACTAAACAGCTGGAAACGGGGAGATAAGCCTTTTTTGGAAGCATTGATTAAGATTTCTGACTTTTTCATCACATGTCAGCCCAAGTGTCAGAAAAGCGCTGGAAACAGGGAGATAAGCCTTTTTTGGAAGAAATGGTTAAATTCTTGAATTTTTCATCACACATCATCCCAAATGTCACTAAACAGCTGGAAACGGGGAGATAAGCCTTTTTTGGAAGCAATGGTTAACATTTTGACTTTTTCATCACATATCAGCTCCAGTGTCAGAAAAGCGCTGGAAACAGGGAGATCTGCCTTTTTTTGGAAGAAAAGGTTAAATTCTTGAATTTTTCATCACACATCATCCCAAATGTCACTAAACAGCTGGAAACGGGGAGATAAGCCTTTTTTGGAAGCATTGATTAAGATTTCTGACTTTTTCATCACATGTCAGCCCAAGTGTCAGAAAAGCGCTGGAAACAGGGAGATAAGCCTTTTTTGGAAGAAATGGTTAAATTCTTGAATTTTTCATCACACATCATCCCAAATGTCACTAAACAGCTGGAAACGGGGAGATAAGCCTTTTTTGGAAGCAATGGTTAACATTTTGACTTTTTCATCACATATCAGCTCCAGTGTCAGAAAAGCACTGGAAACAGGGAGATCTGCCTTTTTTTGGAAGAAAAGGTTAAATTCTTGAATTTTTCATCACACATCATCCCAAAGGTCACTAAACAGCTGGAAACGGGGAGATTAGCCTTTTTTGGAAGCATTGATTAAGATTTCTGACTTTTCCATCACATGTCAGCCCAAGTGTCAGAAAAGCGTTGGAAACAGGGAGATAAGCCTTTTTTGGAAGAAATGGTTAAATTCTTGAATTTTTCATCACACACCATCCCAAATGTCACTAAACAGCTGGAAACGGGGAGATAAGCCTTTTTTGGAAGCAATGGCTAACATTTTGACTTTTTCATCACATATCAGCTCCAGTGTCAGAAAAGCGCTGGAAACAGGGAGATCTGCCTTTTTTTGGAAGAAAAGGTTAAATTCTTGAATTTTTCATCACACATCATCCCAAATGTCACTAAACAGCTGGAAACGGGGAGATAAGCCTTTTTTGGTAGCATTGATCAAGATTTCTGACTTTTTCATCACATATCAGCCCAAGTGTCAGAAAAGCGCTGGAAACAGGGAGATAAGCCTTTTTTGGAAGAAATGGTTAAATTCTTGAATTTTTCATCACACATCATCCCAAATGTCACTAAACAGCTGGAAACGGGGAGATAAGCCTTTTTTGGAAGCAATGGTTAACATTTTGACTTTTTCATCACATATCAGCTCCAGTGTCAGAAAAGCGCTGGAAACAGGGAGATCTGCCTTTTTTCGGAAGAAAAGGTTAAATTCTTGAATTTTTCATCACACATCATCCCAAATGTCACTAAACAGCTGGAAACGGGGAGATAAGCCTTTTTTGGAAGCATTGATTAAGATTTCTGACTTTTTCATCACATGTCAGCCCAAGTGTCAGAAAAGCGCTGGAAACAGGGAGATAAGCCTTTTTTGGAAGAAATGGTTAAATTCTTGAATTTTTCATCACACATCATCCCAAATGTCACTAAACAGCTGGAAACGGGGAGATAAGCCTTTTTTGGAAGCAATGGTTAACATTTTGACTTTTTCATCACATATCAGCTCCAGTGTCAGAAAAGCGCTGGAAACAGGGAGATCTGCCTTTTTTTGGAAGAAAAGGTTAAATTCTTGAATTTTTCATCACACATCATCCCAAATGTCACTAAACAGCTGGAAACGGGGAGATAAGCCTTTTTTGGAAGCATTGATTAAGATTTCTGACTTTTTCATCACATGTCAGCCCAAGTGTCAGAAAAGCGCTGGAAACAGGGAGATTAGCCTTTTTTGGAAGAAATGGTTAAATTCTTGAATTTTTCATCACACATCATCCCAAATGTCACTAAACAGCTGGAAACGGGGAGATAAGCCTTTTTTGGAAGCAATGGCTAACATTTTGACTTTTTCATCACATATCAGCTCCAGTGTCAGAAAAGCGCTGGAAACAGGGAGATCTGCCTTTTTTTGGAAGAAAAGGTTAAATTCTTGAATTTTTCATCACACATCATCCCAAATGTCACTAAACAGCTGGAAACGGGGAGATAAGCCTTTTTTGGTAGCATTGATCAAGATTTCTGACTTTTTCATCACATATCAGCCCAAGTGTCAGAAATGCGCTGGAAACAGGGAGATAAGCCTTTTTTGGAAGAAATGGTTAAATTCTTGAATTTTTCATCACACATCATCCCAAATGTCACTAAACAGCTGGAAACGGGGAGATAAGCCATTTTTGGAAGCATTGATTAAGTTTTCTGACTTTTTCATCACATGTCAGCCCAAGTGTCAGAAAAGCGCTGGAAACAGGGAGATAAGCCTTTTTTGGAAGAAATGGTTAAATTCTTTAATTTTTCATCACACATCATCCCAAATATCACTAAACAGCTGGAAACGGGGAGATAAGCCTTTTTTGGAAGCAATGGTTCACATTTTGACTTTTTCATCACATGTCAGCTCCAGTGTCAGAAAAGCGCTGGAAACAGGGAGATCTGCCTTTTTTTGGAAAGAAAAGGTTAAATTCTTGAATTTTTCATCACACATCATCCCAAATGTCAATAAACAGCTGGAAACGGGGAGATAAGCCTTTTTTGGAAGCATTGATCATCAAGATTTCTGACTTTTTCATCACATATCAGCTCCAGTGTCAGAAAAGCGCTGGAAACAGGGAGATCTGCCTTTTTTTGGAAGAAAAGGTTAAATTCTTGAATTTTTCATCACACATCATCCCAAATGTCACTAAACAGCTGGAAACGGGGAGATAAGCCTTTTTTGGAAGCATTGATTAAGATTTCTGACTTTTTCATCACATGTCAGCCCAAGTGTCAGAAAAGCGCTGGGAACAGGGAGATAAGCCTTTTTTGGAAGAAATGGTTTAAATTCTTGAATTTTTCATCACACATCATCCCAAATGTCACTAAACAGCTGGAAACGGGGAGATAAGCCTTTTTTGGAAGCGTTGATTAAGATTTCTGACTTTTTCATCACATGTCAGCCCAAGTGTCAGAAAAGCGCTGGAAACAGGGAGATAAGCCTTTTTTGGAAGAAATGGTTAAATTCTTGAATTTTTCATCACACATCATCCCAAATGTCACTAAACAGCTGGAAAAGGGGAGATAAGCCTTTTTTGGAAGCAATGGTTAACATTTTGACTTTTTCATCACATATTAGCTCCAGTGTCAGAAAAGCGCTGGAAACAGGGAGATCTGCCTTTTTTTGGAAGATAAGGTTAAATTCTTGAATTTTTCATCACACATCATCCCAAATGTCACTAAACAGCTGGAAACGGGGAGATAAGCCTTTTTTGGAAGCATTGATTAAGATTTCTGACTTTTTCATCACATGTCAGCCCAAGTGTCAGAAAAGCGCTGGAAACAGGGAGATAAGCCTTTTTTGGAAGAAATGGTTAAATTCTTGAATTTTTCATCACACATCATCCCAAATGTCACTAAACAGCTGGAAACGGGGAGATAAGCCTTTTTTGGAAGCAATGGTTAACATTTTGACTTTTTCATCACATATCAGCTCCAGTGTCAGAAAAGCGCTGGAAACAGGGAGATCTGCCTTTTTTCGGAAGAAAAGGTTAAATTCTTGAATTTTTCATCACACATCATCCCAAATGTCACTAAACAGCTGGAAACGGGGAGATAAGCCTTTTTTGGAGGCATTGATTAAGATTTCTGACTTTTTCATCACATGTCAGCCCAAGTGTCAGAAAAGCGCTGGAAACAGGGAGATAAGCCTTTTTTGGAAGAAATGGTTAAATTCTTTAATTTTTCATCACACATCATCCCAAATATCACTAAACAGCTGGAAACGGGGAGATAAGCCTTTTTTGGAAGCAATGGTTCACATTTTGACTTTTTCATCACATGTCAGCTCCAGTGTCAGAAAAGCGCTGGAAACAGGGAGATCTGCCTTTTTTTGGAAGAAAAGGTTAAATTCTGGAATTTTTCATCACACATCATCCCAAATGTCACTAAACAGCTGGAAACGGGGAGATAAGCCTTTTTTGGAAGCATTGATTAAGATTTCTGACTTTTTCATCACATGTCAGCCCAAGTGTCAGAAAAGCGCTGGAAACAGGGAGATAAGCCTTTTTTGGAAGAAATTGTTAAATTCTTGAATTTTTCATCACACATCATCCCAAATGTCACTAAACAGCTGGAAACGGGGAGATAAGCCTTTTTTGGAAGAATTGATTAAGATTTCTGACTTTTTCATCACATGTCAGCCCAAGTGTCAGAAAAGCGCTGGAAACAGGGAGATAAGCCTTTTTTGGAAGAAATGGTTAAATTCTTGAATTTTTCATCACACATCATCCCAAATGTCACTAAACAGCTGGAAACGGGGAGATAAGCCTTTTTTGGAAGCATTGATCAAGATTTCTGACTTTTTCATCACATATCAGCCCAAGTGTCAGAAAAGCGCTGGAAACAGGGAGATAAGCCTTTTTTGGAAGAAATGGTTAAATTCTTGAATTTTTCATCACACATCATCCCAAATGTCACTAAACAGCTGGAAACGGGGAGATAAGCCTTTTTTGGAAGCATTGATTAAGATTTCTGACTTTTTCATCACATGTCAGCCCAAGTGTCAGAAAAGCGCTGGAAACAGGGAGACAAGCCTTTTTTGGAAGAAATGGTTAAATTCTTTAATTTTTCATCACACATCATCCCAAATATCACTAAACAGCTGGAAACGGGGAGATAAGCCTTTTTTGGAAGCAATGGTTCACATTTTGACTTTTTCATCACATGTCAGCTCCAGTGTCAGAAAAGCGCTGGAAACAGGGAGATCTGCCTTTTTTTGGAAGAAAAGGTTAAATTCTTGAATTTTTCATCACACATCATCCCAAATGTCACTAAACAGCTGGAAACGGGGAGATAAGCCTTTTTTGGAGGCATTGATTAAGATTTCTGACTTTTTCATCACATGTCAGCCCAAGTGTCAGAAAAGCGCTGGAAACAGGGAGATAAGCCTTTTTTGGAAGAAATGGTTAAATTCTTTAATTTTTCATCACACATCATCCCAAATATCACTAAACAGCTGGAAACGGGGAGATAAGCCTTTTTTGGAAGCATTGATTAAGATTTCTGACTTTTTCATCACATGTCAGCCCAAGTGTCAGAAAAGCGCTGGAAACAGGGAGATAAGCCTTTTTTGGAAGAAATGGTTAAATTCTTGAATTTTTCATCACACATCATCCCAAATGTCACTAAACAGCTGGAAACGGGGAGATAAGCCTTTTTTGGAAGCATTGATCAAGATTTCTGACTTTTTCATCACATATCAGCCCAAGTGTCAGAAAAGCGCTGGAAACAGGGAGATAAGCCTTTTTTGGAAGAAATGGTTAAATTCTTGAATTTTTCATCACACATCATCCCAAATGTCACTAAACAGCTGAAACGGGGAGATAAGCCTTTTTGGAAGCATTGATTAAGATTTCTGACTTTTTCATCACATGTCAGCCCAAGTGTCAGAAAAGCGCTGGAAACAGGGAGACAAGCCTTTTTTGGAAGAAATGGTTAAATTCTTTAATTTTTCATCACACATCATCCCAAATATCACTAAACAGCTGGAAACGGGGAGATAAGCCTTTTTTGGAAGCAATGGTTCACATTTTGACTTTTTCATCACATGTCAGCTCCAGTGTCAGAAAAGCGCTGGAAACAGGGAGATCTGCCTTTTTTTGGAAGAAAAGGTTAAATTCTTGAATTTTTCATCACACATCATCCCAAATGTCACTAAACAGCTGGAAACGGGGAGATAAGCCTTTTTTGGAGGCATTGATTAAGATTTCTGACTTTTTCATCACATGTCAGCCCAAGTGTCAGAAAAGCGCTGGAAACAGGGAGATAAGCCTTTTTTGGAAGAAATGGTTAAATTCTTGAATTTTTCATCACACATCATCCCAAATGTCACTAAACAGCTGGAAACGGGGAGATAAGCCTTTTTTGGAAGCATTGATTAAGATTTCTGACTTTTTCATCACATGTCAGCCCAAGTGTCAGAAAAGCGCTGGAAACAGGGAGATAAGCCTTTTTTGGAAGAAATTGTTAAATTCTTGAATTTTTCATAACACATCATCCCAAATGTCACTAAACAGCTGGAAACGGGGAGATAAGCCTTTTGTGGAAGCATTGATTAAGATTTCTGACTTTTTCATCACATGTCAGCCCAAGTGTCAGAAAAGCGCTGGATACAGGGAGATAAGCCTTTTTTGGAAGAAATGGTTAAATTCTTGAATTTTTCATCACACATCATCCCAAATGTCACTAAACAGCTGGAAACGGGGAGATAAGCCTTTTTTGGAAGCATTGATCAAGATTTCTGACTTTTTCATCACATATCAGCCCAAGTGTCAGAAAAGCGCTGGAAACAGGGAGATAAGCCTTTTTTGGAAGAAATGGTTAAATTCTTGAATTTTTCATCACACATCATCCCAAATGTCACTAAACAGCTGGAAACGGGGAGATAAGCCTTTTTTGGAAGCATTGATTAAGATTTCTGACTTTTTCATCACATGTCAGCCCAAGTGTCAGAAAAGCGCTGGAAACAGGGAGACAAGCCTTTTTTGGAAGAAATGGTTAAATTCTTGACTTTTTCACAACACATCATCCCAAATGTCACTAAACAGCTGGAAACGGGGAGATAAGCCTTTTTTGGAAGCATTGATTAAGATTTCTGACTTTTTCATCACATGTCAGCCCAAGTGTCAGAAAAGTGCTGGAAACAGGGAGATAAGCCTTTTTTGGAAGAAATGGTTAAATTCTTGAATTTTTCATCACACATCATCCCAAATGTCACTAAACAGCTGGAAACGGGGAGATAAGCCTTTTTTGGAAGCATTGATTAAGATTTCTGACTTTTTCATCACATGTCAGCCCAAGTGTCAGAAAAGCGCTGGAAACAGGGAGATAAGCCTTTTTTGGAAGAAATTGTTAAATTCTTGAATTTTTCATCACACATCATCCCAAATGTCACTAAACAGCTGGAAACGGGGAGATAAGCCTTTTTTGGAAGCATTGATTAAGATTTCTGACTTTTTCATCACATGTCAGCCCAAGTGTCAGAAAAGCGCTGGAAACAGGGAGATAAGCCTTTTTTGGAAGAAATGGTTAAATTCTTGAATTTTTCATCACACATCATCCCAAATGTCACTAAACAGCTGGAAACGGGGAGATAAGCCTTTTTTGGAAGCATTGATTAAGATTTCTGACTTTTTCATCACATGTCAGCCCAAGTGTCAGAAAAGCGCTGGAAACAGGGAGACAAGCCTTTTTTGGAAGAAATGGTTAAATTCTTGACTTTTTCACAACACATCATCCCAAATGTCACTAAACAGCTGGAAACGGGGAGATAAGCCTTTTTTGGAAGCATTGATTAAGATTTCTGACTTTTTCATCACATGTCAGCCCAAGTGTCAGAAAAGCGCTGGAAACAGGGAGATAAGCCTTTTTTGGAAGAAATGGTTAAATTCTTGAATTTTTCATCACACATCATCCCAAATGTCACTAAACAGCTGGAAACGGGGAGATAAGCCTTTTTTGAAAGCAATGGTTAACATTTTGACTTTTTCATCACATATCAGCTCCAGTGTCAGAAAAGCGCTGGAAACAGGGAGATCTGCCTTTTTTTGGAAGAAAAGGTTAAATTCTTGAATTTTTCATCACACATCATCCCAAATGTCACTAAAGAGCTGGAAACGGGGAGATAAGCCTTTAATGGAAGCATTGATTAAGATTTCTGACTTTTTCATCACATGTCAGCCCAAGTGTCAGAAAAGCGCTGGAAACAGGGAGATAAGCCTTTTTTGGAAGAAATGGTTAAATTCTTGAATTTTTCATCACACATCATCCCAAATGTCAATAAACAGCTGGAAACGGGGAGATAAGCCTTTTTTAGAAGCATTGATCAAGTTTTCTGACTTTTTCATCACATATCAGCTCCAGTGTCAGAAAAGCGCTGGAAACAGGGAGATAAGCCTTTTTTGGAAGAAATTGTTAAATTCTTGAATTTTTCATCACAAATCATCCCAAATGTCACTAAACAGCTGGAAACGGGGAGATAAGCCTTTTTTGGAAGCATTGATTAAGATTTCTGACTTTTTCATCACATGTCAGCCCAAGTGTCAGAAAAGCGCTGGAAACAGGGAGATAAGCCTTTTTTGGAAGAAATGGTTAAATTCTTGAATTTTTCATCACACATCATCCCAAATGTCACTAAACAGCTGGAAACGGGGAGATAAGCCTTTTTTGGAAGCATTGATCAAGATTTCTGACTTTTTCATCACATATCAGCCCAAGTGTCAGAAAAGCGCTGGAAACAGGGAGATAAGCCTTTTTTGGAAGAAATGGTTAAATTCTTGAATTTTTCATCACACATCATCCCAAATGTCACTAAACAGCTGGAAACGGGGAGATAAGCCTTTTTGGAAGCAATGGTTAACATTTTGACTTTTTCATCACATATCAGCTCCAGTGTCAGAAAAGCGCTGGAAACAGGGAGATCTGCCTTTTTTTGGAAGAAAAGGTTAAATTCTTGAATTTTTCATCACACATCATCCCAAATGTCACTAAACAGCTGGAAACGGGGAGATAAGCCTTTTTTGGAAGCATTGATTAAGATTTCTGACTTTTTCATCACATGTCAGCCCAAGTGTCAGAAAAGCGCTGGAAACAGGGAGATAAGCCTTTTTTGGAAGAAATGGTTAAATTCTTGAATTTTTCATCACACATCATCCCAAATGTCACTAAACAGCTGGAAACGGGGAGATAAGCCTTTTTTGGAAGCATTGATTAAGATTTCTGACTTTTTCATCACATGTCAGCCCAAGTGTCAGAAAAGCGCTGGAAACAGGGAGACAAGCCTTTTTTGGAAGAAATGGTTAAATTCTTGACTTTTTCACAACACATCATCCCAAATGTCACTAAACAGCTGGAAACGGGGAGATAAGCCTTTTTTGGAAGCATTGATTAAGATTTCTGACTTTTTCATCACATGTCAGCCCAAGTGTCAGAAAAGCGCTGGAAACAGGGAGATAAGCCTTTTTTGGAAGAAATGGTTAAATTCTTGAATTTTTCATCACACATCATCCCAAATGTCAATAAACAGCTGGAAACGGGGAGATAAGCCTTTTTTAGAAGCATTGATCAAGTTTTCTGACTTTTTCATCACATATCAGCTCCAGTGTCAGAAAAGCGCTGGAAACAGGGAGATAAGCCTTTTTTGGAAGAAATTGTTAAATTCTTGAATTTTTCATCACAAATCATCCCAAATGTCACTAAACAGCTGGAAACGGGGAGATAAGCCTTTTTTGGAAGCATTGATTAAGATTTCTGACTTTTTCATCACATGTCAGCCCAAGTGTCAGAAAAGCGCTGGAAACAGGGAGATAAGCCTTTTTTGGAAGAAATGGTTAAATTCTTGAATTTTTCATCACACATCATCCCAAATGTCACTAAACAGCTGGAAACGGGGAGATAAGCCTTTTTTGGAAGCATTGATCAAGATTTCTGACTTTTTCATCACATATCAGCCCAAGTGTCAGAAAAGCGCTGGAAACAGGGAGATAAGCCTTTTTTGGAAGAAATGGTTAAATTCTTGAATTTTTCATCACACATCATCCCAAATGTCACTAAACAGCTGGAAACGGGGAGATAAGCCTTTTTGGAAGCAATGGTTAACATTTTGACTTTTTCATCACATATCAGCTCCAGTGTCAGAAAAGCGCTGGAAACAGGGAGATCTGCCTTTTTTTGGAAGAAAAGGTTAAATTCTTGAATTTTTCATCACACATCATCCCAAATGTCACTAAACAGCTGGAAACGGGGAGATAAGCCTTTTTTGGAAGCATTGATTAAGATTTCTGACTTTTTCATCACATGTCAGCCCAAGTGTCAGAAAAGCGCTGGAAACAGGGAGATAAGCCTTTTTTGGAAGAAATGGTTAAATTCTTGAATTTTTCATCACACATCATCCCAAATGTCACTAAACAGCTGGAAACGGGGAGATAAGCCTTTTTTGGAAGCATTGATTAAGATTTCTGACTTTTTCATCACATGTCAGCCCAAGTGTCAGAAAAGCGCTGGAAACAGGGAGACAAGCCTTTTTTGGAAGAAATGGTTAAATTCTTGACTTTTTCACAACACATCATCCCAAATGTCACTAAACAGCTGGAAACGGGGAGATAAGCCTTTTTTGGAAGCATTGATTAAGATTTCTGACTTTTTCATCACATGTCAGCCCAAGTGTCAGAAAAGCGCTGGAAACAGGGAGATAAGCCTTTTTTGGAAGAAATGGTTAAATTCTTGAATTTTTCATCACACATCATCCCAAATGTCACTAAACAGCTGGAAACGGGGAGATAAGCCTTTTTTGGAAGCATTGATTAAGATTTCTGACTTTTTCATCACATGTCAGCCCAAGTGTCAGAAAAGCGCTGGAAACAGGGAGATAAGCCTTTTTTGGAAGAAATTGTTAAATTCTTGAATTTTTCATCACACATCATCCCAAATGTCACTAAACAGCTGGAAACGGGGAGATAAGCCTTTTTTGGAAGCATTGATTAAGATTTCTGACTTTTTCATCACATGTCAGCCCAAGTGTCAGAAAAGCGCTGGAAACAGGGAGATAAGCCTTTTTTGGAAGAAATGGTTAAATTCTTGAATTTTTCATCACACATCATCCCAAATGTCAATAAACAGCTGGAAACGGGGAGATAAGCCTTTTTTAGAAGCATTGATCAAGTTTTCTGACTTTTTCATCACATATCAGCTCCAGTGTCAGAAAAGCGCTGGAAACAGGGAGATAAGCCTTTTTTGGAAGAAATTGTTAAATTCTTGAATTTTTCATCACAAATCATCCCAAATGTCACTAAACAGCTGGAAACGGGGAGATAAGCCTTTTTTGGAAGCATTGATTAAGATTTCTGACTTTTTCATCACATGTCAGCCCAAGTGTCAGAAAAGCGCTGGAAACAGGGAGATAAGCCTTTTTTGGAAGAAATGGTTAAATTCTTGAATTTTTCATCACACATCATCCCAAATGTCACTAAACAGCTGGAAACGGGGAGATAAGCCTTTTTTGGAAGCATTGATCAAGATTTCTGACTTTTTCATCACATATCAGCCCAAGTGTCAGAAAAGCGCTGGAAACAGGGAGATAAGCCTTTTTTGGAAGAAATGGTTAAATTCTTGAATTTTTCATCACACATCATCCCAAATGTCACTAAACAGCTGGAAACGGGGAGATAAGCCTTTTTGGAAGCAATGGTTAACATTTTGACTTTTTCATCACATATCAGCTCCAGTGTCAGAAAAGCGCTGGAAACAGGGAGATCTGCCTTTTTTTGGAAGAAAAGGTTAAATTCTTGAATTTTTCATCACACATCATCCCAAATGTCACTAAACAGCTGGAAACGGGGAGATAAGCCTTTTTTGGAAGCATTGATTAAGATTTCTGACTTTTTCATCACATGTCAGCCCAAGTGTCAGAAAAGCGCTGGAAACAGGGAGATAAGCCTTTTTTGGAAGAAATGGTTAAATTCTTGAATTTTTCATCACACATCATCCCAAATGTCACTAAACAGCTGGAAACGGGGAGATAAGCCTTTTTTGGAAGCATTGATTAAGATTTCTGACTTTTTCATCACATGTCAGCCCAAGTGTCAGAAAAGCGCTGGAAACAGGGAGACAAGCCTTTTTTGGAAGAAATGGTTAAATTCTTGACTTTTTCACAACACATCATCCCAAATGTCACTAAACAGCTGGAAACGGGGAGATAAGCCTTTTTTGGAAGCATTGATTAAGATTTCTGACTTTTTCATCACATGTCAGCCCAAGTGTCAGAAAAGCGCTGGAAACAGGGAGATAAGCCTTTTTTGGAAGAAATGGTTAAATTCTTGAATTTTTCATCACACATCATCCCAAATGTCACTAAACAGCTGGACACGGGGAGATAAGCCTTTTTTGGAAGCATTGATTAAGATTTCTGACTTTTTCATCACATGTCAGCCCAAGTGTCAGAAAAGCGCTGGAAACAGGGAGATAAGCCTTTTTTGGAAGAAATTGTTAAATTCTTGAATTTTTCATCACACATCATCCCAAATGTCACTAAACAGCTGGAAACGGGGAGATAAGCCTTTTTTGGAAGCATTGATTAAGATTTCTGACTTTTTCATCACATGTCAGCCCAAGTGTCAGAAAAGCGCTGGAAACAGGGAGATAAGCCTTTTTTGGAAGAAATGGTTAAATTCTTGAATTTTTCATCACACATCATCCCAAATGTCACTAAACAGCTGGAAACGGGGAGATAAGCCTTTTTTGGAAGCATTGATCAAGATTTCTGACTTTTTCATCACATATCAGCCCAAGTGTCAGAAAAGCGCTGGAAACAGGGAGATAAGCCTTTTTTGGAAGAAATGGTTAAATTCTTGAATTTTTCATCACACATCATCCCAAATGTCACTAAACAGCTGGAAACGGGGAGATAAGCCTTTTTTGGAAGCATTGATTAAGATTTCTGACTTTTTCATCACATGTCAGCCCAAGTGTCAGAAAAGCGCTGGAAACAGGGAGACAAGCCTTTTTTGGAAGAAATGGTTAAATTCTTGACTTTTTCACAACACATCATCCCAAATGTCACTAAACAGCTGGAAACGGGGAGATAAGCCTTTTTTGGAAGCATTGATTAAGATTTCTGACTTTTTCATCACATGTCAGCCCAAGTGTCAGAAAAGCGCTGGAAACAGGGAGATAAGCCTTTTTTGGAAGAAATGGTTAAATTCTTGAATTTTTCATCACACATCATCCCAAATGTCACTAAACAGCTGGAAACGGGGAGATAAGCCTTTTTTGGAAGCATTGATTAAGAATTCTGACTTTTTCATCACATGTCAGCCCAAGTGTCAGAAAAGCGCTGGAAACAGGGAGATAAGCCTTTTTTGGAAGAAATGGTTAAATTCTTGAATTTTTCATCACACATCATCCCAAATGTCACTAAACAGCTGGAAACGGGGAGATAAGCCTTTTTTGGAAGCAATGGTTAACATTTTGACTTTTTCATCACATATCAGCTCCAGTGTCAGAAAAGCGCTGGAAACAGGGAGATCTGCCTTTTTTTGGAAGAAAAGGTTAAATTCTTGAATTTTTCATCACACATCATCCCAAATGTCACTAAACAGCTGGAAACGGGGAGATAAGCCTTTTTTGGAAGCATTGATTAAGATTTCTGACTTTTTCATCACATGTCAGCCCAAGTGTCAGAAAAGCGCTGGAAACAGGGAGATAAGCCTTTTTTGGAAGAAATGGTTAAATTCTTGAATTTTTCATCACACATCATCCCAAATGTCACTAAACAGCTGGAAACGGGGAGATAAGCCTTTTTTGGAAGCAATGGTTAACATTTTCACTTTTTCATCACATATCAGCTCCAGTGTCAGAAAAGCGCTGGAAACAGGGAGATCTGCCTTTTTTTGGAAGAAAAGGTTAAATTCTTGAATTTTTCATCACACATCATCCCAAATGTCACTAAACAGCTGGAAACGGGGAGATAAGCCTTTTTTGGAAGCATTGATCAAGATTTCTGACTTTTTCATCACATATCAGCCCAAGTGTCAGAAAAGCGCTGGAAACAGGGAGATAAGCCTTTTTTGGAAGAAATGGTTAAATTCTTGAATTTTTCATCACACATCATCCCAAATGTCAATAAACAGCTGGAAACGGGGAGATAAGCCTTTTTTAGAAGCATTGATCAAGTTTTCTGACTTTTTCATCACATATCAGCTCCAGTGTCAGAAAAGCGCTGGAAACAGGGAGATCTGCCTTTTTTTGGAAAAAAAGGTTAAATTCTTGAATTTTTCATCACACATCATCCCAAATGTCACTAAACAGCTGGAAACAGGGAGATAAGCCTTTTTTGGAAGCAATGGTTAACATTTTGACTTTTTCATCACATATCAGCTCCAGTGTCAGAAAAGCGCTGGAAACAGGGAGATCTGCCTTTTTTTGGAAGAAAAGGTTAAATTCTTGAATTTTTCACCACACATCATCCCAAATGTCACTAAACAGCTGGAAACGGGGAGATAAGCCTTTTTTGGAAGCATTGATTAAGATTTCTGACTTTTTTATCACATGTCAGCCCTAGTGTCAGAAAAGCGCTGGAAACAGGGAGATAAGCCTTTTTTGGAAGAAATGGTTAAATTCTTGAATTTTTCATCACATATCATCCCAAATGTCACTAAACAGCTGGAAACGGGGAGATAAGCCTTTTTTGGAAGCATTGATTAAGATTTCTGACTTTTTCATCACATGTCAGCCCAAGTGTCAGAAAAGCGCTGGAAACAGGGAGATAAGCCTTTTTTGGAAGAAATGGTTAAATTCTTGAATTTTTCATCACACATCATCCCAAATGTCACTAAACAGCTGGAAACGGGGAGATAAGCCTTTTTTGGAAGCATTGATTAAGATTTCTGACTTTTTCATCACATGTCAGCCCAAGTGTCAGAAAAGCGCTGGAAACAGGGAGATAAGCCTTTTTTGGAAGAAATGGTTAAATTCTTGAATTTTTCATCACACATCATCCCAAATGTCACTAAACAGCTGGAAACGGGGAGATAAGCCTTTTTTGGAAGCAATGGCTAACATTTTGACTTTTTCATCACATATCAGCTCCAGTGTCAGAAAAGCGCTGGAAACAGGGAGATCTGCCTTATTTTGGAAGAAAAGGTTAAATTCTTGAATTTTTCATCACACATCATCCCAAATGTCACTAAACAGCTGGAAACGGGGAGATAAGCCTTTTTTGGTAGCATTGATCAAGATTTCTGACTTTTTCATCACATATCAGCCCAAGTGTCAGAAATGCGCTGGAAACAGGGAGATAAGCCTTTTTTGGAAGAAATGGTTAAATTCTTGAATTTTTCATCACACATCATCCCAAATGTCACTAAACAGCTGGAAACGGGGAGATAAGCCATTTTTGGAAGCATTGATTAAGTTTTCTGACTTTTTCATCACATGTCAGCCCAAGTGTCAGAAAAGCGCTGGAAACAGGGAGATAAGCCTTTTTTGGAAGAAATGGTTAAATTCTTTAATTTTTCATCACACATCATCCCAAATATCACTAAACAGCTGGAAACGGGGAGATAAGCCTTTTTTGGAAGCAATGGTTCACATTTTGACTTTTTCATCACCTGTCAGCTCCAGTGTCAGAAAAGCGCTGGAAACAGGGAGATCTGCCTTTTTTTGGAAGAAAAGGTTAAATTCTTGAATTTTTCATCACACATCATCCCAAATGTCACTAAACAGCTGGAAACGGGGAGATAAGCCTTTTTTGGAGGCATTGATTAAGATTTTTGACTTTTTCATCACATGTCAGCCCAAGTGTCAGAAAAGCGCTGGAAACAGGGAGATAAGCCTTTTTTGGAAGAAATGGTTAAATTCTTGAATTTTTCATCACACATCATCCCAAATGTCACTAAACAGCTGGAAACGGGGAGATAAGCCATTTTTGGAAGCATTGATTAAGTTTTCTGACTTTTTCATCACATGTCAGCCCAAGTGTCAGAAAAGCGCTGGAAACAGGGAGATAAGCCTTTTTTGGAAGAAATGGTTAAATTCTTTAATTTTTCATCACACATCATCCCAAATATCACTAAACAGCTGGAAACGGGGAGATAAGCCTTTTTTGGAAGCAATGGTTCACATTTTGACTTTTTCATCACCTGTCAGCTCCAGTGTCAGAAAAGCGCTGGAAACAGGGAGATCTGCCTTTTTTTGGAAGAAAAGGTTAAATTCTTGAATTTTTCATCACACATCATCCCAAATGTCACTAAACAGCTGGAAACGGGGAGATAAGCCTTTTTTGGAGGCATTGATTAAGATTTTTGACTTTTTCATCACATGTCAGCCCAAGTGTCAGAAAAGCGCTGGAAACAGGGAGATAAGCCTTTTTTGGAAGAAATGGTTAAATTCTTGAATTTTTCATCACACATCATCCCAAATGTCACTAAACAGCTGGAAACGGGGAGATAAGCCTTTTTTGGAAGCATTGATTAAGATTTCTGACTTTTTCATCACATATCAGCCCAAGTGTCAGAAAAGCGCTGGAAACAGGGAGATAAGCCTTTTTTGGAAGAAATTGTTAAATTCTTGAATTTTTCATCACACATCATCCCAAATGTCACTAAACAGCTGGAAACGGGGAGATAAGCCTTTTTTGGAAGCATTGATTAAGATTTCTGACTTTTTCATCACATGTCAGCCCAAGTGTCAGAAAAGCGCTGGAAACAGGGAGATAAGCCTTTTTTGGAAGAAATGGTTAAATTCTTGAATTTTTCATCACACATCATCCCAAATGTCACTAAACAGCTGGAAACGGGGAGATAAGCCTTTTTTGGAAGCATTGATCAAGATTTCTGACTTTTTCATCACATATCAGCCCAAGTGTCAGAAAAGCGCTGGAAACAGGGAGATAAGCCTTTTTTGGAAAAAATGGTTAAATTCTTGAATTTTTCATCACACATCATCCCAAATGTCACTAAACAGCTGGAAACGGGGAGATAAGCCTTTTTTGGAAGCAATGGTTAACATTTTGACTTTTTCATCACATATCAGCTCCAGTGTCAGAAAAGCGCTGGAAACAGGGAGATCTGCCTTTTTTTGGAAGAAAAGGTTAAATTCTTGAATTTTTCATCACACATCATCCCAAATGTCACTAAACAGCTGGAAACGGGGAGATAAGCCTTTTTTGGAAGCATTGATTAAGATTTCTGACTTTTTCATCACATGTCAGCCCAAGTGTCAGAAAAGCGCTGGAAACAGGGAGATAAGCCTTTTTTGGAAGAAATGGTTAAATTCTTGAATTTTTCATCACACATCATCCCAAATGTCAAAAAACAGCTGGAAACGGGGAGATAAGCCTTTTTTAGAAGCATTGATCAAGTTTTCTGACTTTTTCATCACATATCAGCTCCAGTGTCAGAAAAGCGCTGGAAACAGGGAGATCTGCCTTTTTTTGGAAAAAAAGGTTAAATTCTTGAATTTTTCATCACACATCATCCCAAATGTCACTAAACAGCTGGAAACAGGGAGATAAGCCTTTTTTGGAAGCAATGGTTAACATTTTGACTTTTTCATCACATATCAGCTCCAGTGTCAGAAAAGCGCTGGAAACAGGGAGATCTGCCTTTTTTTGGAAGAAAAGGTTAAATTCTTGAATTTTTCACCACACATCATCCCAAATGTCACTAAACAGCTGGAAACGGGGAGATAAGCCTTTTTTGGAAGAAATGGTTACATTCTTGAATTTTTCATCACACATCATCCCAAATGTCACTAAACAGCTGTAAACGGGGAGATAAGCCTTTTTTGGAAGCATTGATTAAGATTTCTGACTTTTTCATCACATGTCAGCCCAAGTGTCAGAAAAGCGCTGGAAACAGGGAGACAAGCCTTTTTTGGAAGAAATGGTTAAATTCTTGACTTTTTCACAACACATCATCCCAAATGTCACTAAACAGCTGGAAACGGGGAGATAAGCCTTTTTTGGAAGCATTGATTAAGATTTCTGACTTTTTCATCACATATCAGCCCAAGTGTCAGAAAAGCGCTGGAAACAGGGAGATAAGCCTTTTTTGGAAGAAATGGTTAAATTCTTGAATTTTTCATCACACATCACCCAAATGTCACTAAACAGCTGGAAACAGGGAGATCTGCCTTTTTTTGGAAGAAAAGGTTAAATTCTTGAATTTTTCATCACACATCATCCCAAATGTCACTAAAAAGCTGGAAACGGGGAGATAAGCCTTTTTTGGAAGCATTGATCAAGATTTCTGACTTTTTCATCACATATCAGCCCAAGTGTCAGAAAAGCGCTGGAAACAGGGAGATAAGCCTTTTTTGGAAGAAATGGTTAAATTCTTGAATTTTTCATCACACATCATCCCAAATGTCACTAAACAGCTGGAAACGGGGAGATAAGCCTTTTTTGGAAGCAATGGTTAACATTTTGACTTTTTCATCACATATCAGCTCCAGTGTCAGAAAAGCGCTGGAAACAGGGAGATCTGCCTTTTTTTGGAAGAAAAGGTTAAATTCTTGAATTTTTCATCACACATCATCCCAAATGTCACTAAACAGCTGGAAACGGGGAGATAAGCCTTTTTTGGAAGCATTGATTAAGATTTCTGACTTTTTCATCACATGTCAGCCCAAGTGTCAGAAAAGCGCTGGAAACAGGGAGATAAGCCTTTTTTGGAAGAAATGGTTAAATTCTTGAATTTTTCATCACACATCATCCCAAATGTCACTAAACAGCTGGAAACGGGGAGATAAGCCTTTTTTGGAAGCATTGATCAAGATTTCTGACTTTTTCATCACATATCAGCCCAAGTGTCAGAAAAGCGCTGGAAACAGGGAGATAAGCCTTTTTTGGAAAAAATGGTTAAATTCTTGAATTTTTCATCACACATCATCCCAAATGTCACTAAACAGCTGGAAACGGGGAGATAAGCCTTTTTTGGAAGCAATGGTTAACATTTTGACTTTTTCATCACATATCAGCTCCAGTGTCAGAAAAGCGCTGGAAACAGGGAGATCTGCCTTTTTTTGGAAGAAAAGGTTAAATTCTTGAATTTTTCATCACACATCATCCCAAATGTCACTAAACAGCTGGAAACGGGGAGATAAGCCTTTTTTGGAAGCATTGATTAAGATTTCTGACTTTTTCATCACATGTCAGCCCAAGTGTCAGAAAAGCGCTGGAAACAGGGAGATAAGCCTTTTTTGGAAGAAATGGTTAAATTCTTGAATTTTTCATCACACATCATCCCAAATGTCAATAAACAGCTGGAAACGGGGAGATAAGCCTTTTTTAGAAGCATTGATCAAGTTTTCTGACTTTTTCATCACATATCAGCTCCAGTGTCAGAAAAGCGCTGGAAACAGGGAGATCTGCCTTTTTTTGGAAAAAAAGGTTAAATTCTTGAATTTTTCATCACACATCATCCCAAATGTCACTAAACAGCTGGAAACAGGGAGATAAGCCTTTTTTGGAAGCAATGGTTAACATTTTGACTTTTTCATCACATATCAGCTCCAGTGTCAGAAAAGCGCTGGAAACAGGGAGATCTGCCTTTTTTTGGAAGAAAAGGTTAAATTCTTGAATTTTTCACCACACATCATCCCAAATGTCACTAAACAGCTGGAAACGGGGAGATAAGCCTTTTTTGGAAGAAATGGTTAAATTCTTGAATTTTTCATCACACATCATCCCAAATGTCACTAAACAGCTGTAAACGGGGAGATAAGCCTTTTTTGGAAGCATTGATTAAGATTTCTGACTTTTTCATCACATGTCAGCCCAAGTGTCAGAAAAGCGCTGGAAACAGGGAGACAAGCCTTTTTTGGAAGAAATGGTTAAATTCTTGACTTTTTCACAACACATCATCCCAAATGTCACTAAACAGCTGGAAACGGGGAGATAAGCCTTTTTTGGAAGCATTGATTAAGATTTCTGACTTTTTCATCACATATCAGCCCAAGTGTCAGAAAAGCGCTGGAAACAGGGAGATAAGCCTTTTTTGGAAGAAATGGTTAAATTCTTGAATTTTTCATCACACATCACCCAAATGTCACTAAACAGCTGGAAACAGGGAGATCTGCCTTTTTTTGGAAGAAAAGGTTAAATTCTTGAATTTTTCATCACACATCATCCCAAATGTCACTAAAAAGCTGGAAACGGGGAGATAAGCCTTTTTTGGAAGCATTGATCAAGATTTCTGACTTTTTCATCACATGTCAGCCCAAGTGTCAGAAAAGCGCTGGAAACAGGGAGATAAGCCTTTTTTGGAAGAAATGGTTAAATTCTTGAATTTTTCATCACACATCATCCCAAATGTCACTAAACAGCTGGAAACGGGGAGATAAGCCTTTTTTGGAAGCAATGGTTAACATTTTGACTTTTTCATCACATATCAGCCCAAGTGTCAGAAAAGCGCTGGAAACAGGGAGACAAGCCTTTTTTGGAAGAAATGGTTAAATTCTTGACTTTTTCACAACACATTATCCCAAATGTCACTAAACAGCTGGAAACGGGGAGATAAGCCTTTTTTGGAAGCATTGATTAAGATTTCTGACTTTTTCATCACATGTCAGCCCAAGTGTCAGAAAAGCGCTGGAAACAGGGAGATAAGCCTTTTTTGAAAGAAATGGTTAAATTCTTGAATTTTTCATCACACATCATCCCAAATGTCAATAAACAGCTGGAAACGGGGAGATAAGCCTTTTTTAGAAGCATTGATCAAGATTTCTGACTTTTTCATCACATATCAGCTCCAGTGTCAGAAAAGCGCTGGAAACAGGGAGATCTGCCTTTTTTTGGAAAAAAAGGTTAAATTTTTGAATTTTTCATCACACATCATCCCAAATGTCACTAAACAGCTGGAAACAGGGAGATAAGCCTTTTTTGGAAGCAATGGTTAACATTTTGACTTTTATATCACATATCAGCTCCAGTGTCAGAAAAGCGCTGGAAACAGGGAGATCTGCCTTTTTTTGGAAGAAAAAGGTTAAATTCTTGAATTTTTCACCACACATCATCCCAAATGTCACTAAACAGCTGGAAACGGGGAGATAAGCCTTTTTTGGAAGCATTGATTAAGATTTCTGACTTTTTTATCACATGTCAGCCCAAGTGTCAGAAAAGCGCTGGAAACAGGGAGATAAGCCTTTTTTGGAAGAAATGGTTAAATTCTTGAATTTTTCATCACATATCATCCCAAATGTCACTAAACAGCTGGAAACGGGGAGATAAGCCTTTTTTGGAAGCATTGATTAAGATTTCTGACTTTTTCATCACATGTCAGCCAAAGTGTCAGAAAAGCGCTGGAAACAGGGAGATAAGCCTTTTTTGGAAGAAATGGTTAAATTCTTGAATTTTTCATCACACATCATCCCAAATGTCACTAAACAGCTGGAAACGGGGAGATAAGCCTTTTTTGGAAGCATTGATTAAGATTTCTGACTTTTTCATCACATGTCAGCCCAAGTGTCAGAAAAGCGCTGGAAACAGGGAGATAAGCCTTTTTTGGAAGAAATGGTTAAATTCTTGAATTTTTCATCACACATCACCCAAATGTCACTAAACAGCTGGAAACAGGGAGATCTGCCTTTTTTTGGAAGAAAAGGTTAAATTCTTGAATTTTTCATCACACATCATCCCAAATGTCACTAAAAAGCTGGAAACGGGGAGATAAGCCTTTTTTGGAAGCATTGATCAAGATTTCTGACTTTTTCATCACATATCAGCCCAAGTGTCAGAAAAGCGCTGGAAACAGGGAGATAAGCCTTTTTTGGAAGAAATGGTTAAATTCTTGAATTTTTCATCACACATCATCCCAAATGTCACTAAACAGCTGGAAACGGGGAGATAAGACTTTTTTGGAAGCAATGGTTAACATTTTGACTTTTTCATCACATATCAGCTCCAGTGTCAGAAAAGCGCTGGAAACAGGGAGATCTGCCTTTTTTTGGAAGAAAAGGTTAAATTCTTGAATTTTTCATCACACATCATCCCAAATGTCACTAAACAGCTGGAAACGGGGAGATAAGCCTTTTTTGGAAGCATTGATTAAGATTTCTGACTTTTTCATCACATGTCAGCCCAAGTGTCAGAAAAGCGCTGGAAACAGGGAGATAAGCCTTTTTTGGAAGAAATGGTTAAATTCTTGAATTTTTCATCACACATCATCCCAAATGTCACTAAACAGCTGGAAACGGGGAGATAAGCCTTTTTTGGAAGCATTGATTAAGATTTCTGACTTTTTCATCACATGTCAGCCCAAGTGTCAGAAAAGCGCTGGAAACAGGGAGATAAGCCTTTTTTGGAAGAAATGGTTAAATTCTTGAATTTTTCATCACACATCATCCCAAATGTCAATAAACAGCTGGAAACGGGGAGATAAGCCTTTTTTAGAAGCATTGATCAAGATTTCTGACTTTTTCATCACATATCAGCTCCAGTGTCAGAAAAGCGCAGGAAACAGGGAGATCTGCCTTTTTTTGGAAAAAAAGGTTAAATTCTTGAATTTTTCATCACACATCATCCCAAATGTCACTAAACAGCTGGAAACAGGGAGATAAGCCTTTTTTGGAAGCAATGGTTAACATTTTGACTTTTTCATCACATATCAGCTCCAGTGTCAGAAAAGCGCTGGAAACAGGGAGATCTGCCTTTTTTTGGAAGAAAAAGGTTAAATTCTTGAATTTTTCACCACACATCATCCCAAATGTCACTAAACAGCTGTAAACGGGGAGATAAGCCTTTTTTGGAAGCATTGATTAAGATTTCTGACTTTTTCATCACATGTCAGCCCAAGTGTCAGAAAAGCGCTGGAAACAGGGAGACAAGCCTTTTTTGGAAGAAATGGTTAAATTCTTGACTTTTTCACAACACATCATCCCAAATGTCACTAAACAGCTGGAAACGGGGAGATAAGCCTTTTTTGGAAGCATTGATTAAGATTTCTGACTTTTTCATCACATATCAGCCCAAGTGTCAGAAAAGCGCTGGAAACAGGGAGATAAGCCTTTTTTGGAAGAAATGGTTAAATTCTTGAATTTTTCATCACACATCACCCAAATGTCACTAAACAGCTGGAAACGGGGAGATAAGCCTTTTTTGGAAGCATTGATTAAGATTTCTGACTTTTTCATCACATGTCAGCCCAAGTGTCAGAAAAGCGCTGGAAACAGGGAGATAAGCCTTTTTTGGAAGAAATGGTTAAATTCTTGAATTTTTCATCACACATCATCCCAAATGTCACTAAACAGCTGGAAACGGGGAGATAAGCCTTTTTTGGAAGCATTGATTAAGATTTCTGACTTTTTCATCACATGTCAGCCCAAGTGTCAGAAAAGCGCTGGAAACAGGGAGATAAGCCTTTTTTGGAAGAAATGGTTAAATTCTTGAATTTTTCATCACACATCACCCAAATGTCACTAAACAGCTGGAAACAGGGAGATCTGCCTTTTTTTGGAAGAAAAGGTTAAATTCTTGAATTTTTCATCACACATCATCCCAAATGTCACTAAAAAGCTGGAAACGGGGAGATAAGCCTTTTTTGGAAGCATTGATCAAGATTTCTGACTTTTTCATCACATATCAGCCCAAGTGTCAGAAAAGCGCTGGAAACAGGGAGATAAGCCTTTTTTGGAAGAAATGGTTAAATTCTTGAATTTTTCATCACACATCATCCCAAATGTCACTAAACAGCTGGAAACGGGGAGATAAGACTTTTTTGGAAGCAATGGTTAACATTTTGACTTTTTCATCACATATCAGCTCCAGTGTCAGAAAAGCGCTGGAAACAGGGAGATCTGCCTTTTTTTGGAAGAAAAGGTTAAATTCTTGAATTTTTCATCACACATCATCCCAAATGTCACTAAACAGCTGGAAACGGGGAGATAAGCCTTTTTTGGAAGCATTGATTAAGATTTCTGACTTTTTCATCACATGTCAGCCCAAGTGTCAGAAAAGCGCTGGAAACAGGGAGATAAGCCTTTTTTGGAAGAAATGGTTAAATTCTTGAATTTTTCATCACACATCATCCCAAATGTCACTAAACAGCTGGAAACGGGGAGATAAGCCTTTTTTGGAAGCATTGATTAAGATTTCTGACTTTTTCATCACATGTCAGCCCAAGTGTCAGAAAAGCGCTGGAAACAGGGAGATAAGCCTTTTTTGGAAGAAATGGTTAAATTCTTGAATTTTTCATCACACATCATCCCAAATGTCAATAAACAGCTGGAAACGGGGAGATAAGCCTTTTTTAGAAGCATTGATCAAGATTTCTGACTTTTTCATCACATATCAGCTCCAGTGTCAGAAAAGCGCTGGAAACAGGGAGATCTGCCTTTTTTTGGAAAAAAAGGTTAAATTCTTGAATTTTTCATCACACATCATCCCAAATGTCACTAAACAGCTGGAAACAGGGAGATAAGCCTTTTTTGGAAGCAATGGTTAACATTTTGACTTTTTCATCACATATCAGCTCCAGTGTCAGAAAAGCGCTGGAAACAGGGAGATCTGCCTTTTTTTGGAAGAAAAAGGTTAAATTCTTGAATTTTTCACCACACATCATCCCAAATGTCACTAAACAGCTGGAAACGGGGAGATAAGCCTTTTTTGGAAGCATTGATTAAGATTTCTGACTTTTTTATCACATGTCAGCCCAAGTGTCAGAAAAGCGCTGGAAACAGGGAGATAAGCCTTTTTTGGAAGAAATGGTTAAATTCTTGAATTTTTCATCACATATCATCCCAAATGTCACTAAACAGCTGGAAACGGGGAGATAAGCCTTTTTTGGAAGCATTGATTAAGATTTCTGACTTTTTCATCACATGTCAGCCCAAGTGTCAGAAAAGCGCTGGAAACAGGGAGATAAGCCTTTTTTGGAAGAAATGGTTAAATTCTTGAATTTTTCATCACACATCATCCCAAATGTCACTAAACAGCTGGAAACGGGGAGATAAGCCTTTTTTGGAAGCATTGATTAAGATTTCTGACTTTTTTATCACATGTCAGCCCAAGTGTCAGAAAAGCGCTGGAAACAGGGAGATAAGCCTTTTTTGGAAGAAATGGTTAAAATCTTGAATTTTTCATCACATATCATCCCAAATGTCACTAAACAGCTGGAAACGGGGAGATAAGCCTTTTTTGGAAGCATTGATTAAGATTTCTGACTTTTTCATCACATGTCAGCCCAAGTGTCAGAAAAGCGCTGGAAACAGGGAGATAAGCCTTTTTTGGAAGAAATGGTTAAATTCTTGAATTTTTCATCACACATCATCCCAAATGTCACTAAACAGCTGGAAACGGGGAGATAAGCCTTTTTTGGAAGCATTGATTAAGATTTCTGACTTTTTCATCACATGTCAGCCCAAGTGTCAGAAAAGCGCTGGAAACAGGGAGATAAGCCTTTTTTGGAAGAAATGGTTAAATTCTTGAATTTTTCATCACACATCATCCCAAATGTCACTAAACAGCTGGACACGGGGAGATAAGCCTTTTTTGGAAGCAATGGCTAACATTTTGACTTTTTCATCACATATCAGCTCCAGTGTCAGAAAAGCGCTGGAAACAGGGAGATCTGCCTTTTTTTGGAAGAAAAGGTTAAATTCTTGAATTTTTCATCACACATCATCCCAAATGTCACTAAACAGCTGGAAACGGGGAGATAAGCCTTTTTTGGAAGCATTGATTAAGATTTCTGACTTTTTCATCACATGTCAGCCCAAGTGTCAGAAAAGCGCTGGAAACAGGGAGATAAGCCTTTTTTGGAAGAAATTGTTAAATTCTTGAATTTTTCATCACACATCATCCCAAATGTCACTAAACAGCTGGAAACGGGGAGATAAGCCTTTTTTGGAAGCATTGATTAAGATTTCTGACTTTTTCATCACATGTCAGCCCAAGTGTCAGAAAAGCGCTGGAAACAGGGAGATAAGCCTTTTTTGGAAGAAATGGTTAAATTCTTGAATTTTTCATCACACATCATCCCAAATGTCACTAAACAGCTGGAAACGGGGAGATAAGCCTTTTTTGGAAGCATTGATTAAGATTTCTAACTTTTTCATCACATGTCAGCCCAAGTGTCAGAAAAGCGCTGGAAACAGGGAGATAAGCCTTTTTTGGAAGAAATGGTTAAATTCTCGAATTTTTCATCACACATCATCCCAAATGTCACTAAACAGCTGGAAACGGGGAGATAAGCCTTTTTTGGAAGCAATGGTTAACATTTTGACTCTTTCATCACATATCAGCTCCAGTGTCAGAAAAGCGCTGGAAACAGGGAGATCTGCCTTCTTTTGGAAGAAATGGTTAAATTCTTGAATTTTTCATCACACATAATCCCAAATGTCACTAAACAGCTGGAAACGGGGAGATAAGCCTTTTTTGGAAGCAATGGTTAACATTTTGACTTTTTCATCACATATCAGCTCCAGTGTCAGAAAAGCGCTGGAAACAGGGAGATCTGCCTTTTTTTGGAAGAAAAGGTTAAATTCTTGAATTTTTCATCACACATCATCCCAAATGTCACTAAACAGCTGGGAACGGGGAGATAAGCTTTTTTTGGAAGCATTGATTAAGATTTCTGACTTTTTCATCACATGTCAGCCCAAGTGTCAGAAAAGCGCTGGAAACAGGGAGATAAGCCTTTTTTGGAAGAAATGGTTAACATTTTGACTCTTTCATCACATATCAGCTCCAGTGTCAGAAAAGCGCTGGAAACAGGGAGATCTGCCTTTTTTTGGAAGAAAAGGTTAAATTCTTGAATTTTTCATCACACATCATCCCAAAGGTCACTAAACAGCTGGAAACGGGGAGATAAGCCTTTTTTGGAAGCATTGATTAAGATTTCTGACTTTTTCATCACATGTCAGCCCAAGTGTCAGAAAAGCGCTGGAAACAGGGAGATAAGCCTTTTTTGGAAGAAATGGTTAAATTCTTGAATTTTTCATCACACATCATCCCAAATGTCACTAAACAGCTGGAAACGGGGAGATAAGCCTTTTTTGGAAGCAATGGTTAACATTTTGACTTTTTCATCACATATCAGCTCCAGTGTCAGAAAAGCGCTGGAAACAGGGAGATCTGCCTTTTTTTGGAAGAAAAGGTTAAATTCTTGAATTTTTCATCACACATCATCCCAAAGGTCACTAAACAGCTGGAAACGGGGAGATAAGCCTTTTTTGGAAGCAATGGTTAACATTTTGACTTTTTCATCACATATCAGCTCCAGTGTCAGAAAAGCGCTGGAAACAGGGAGATCTGCCTTTTTTTGGAAGAAAAGGTTAAATTTTTGAATTTTTCATCACACATCATCCCAAATGTCACTAAACAGCTGGAAACGGGGAGATAAGCCTTTTTTGGAAGCATTGATTAAGATTTCTGACTTTTTCATCACATGTCAGCCCAAGTGTCAGAAAAGCGCTGGAAACAGGGAGATAAGCCTTTTTTGGAAGAAATGGTTAAATTCTTGAATTTTTCATCACACATCATCCCAAATGTCACTAAACAGCTGGAAACAGGGAGATAAGCCTTTTTTGGAAGCATTGATTAAGATTTCTGACTTTTTCATCACATGTCAGCCCAAGTGTCAGAAAAGCGCTGGAAACAGGGAGATAAGCCTTTTTTGGAAGAAATGGTTAAATTCTTGAATTTTTCATCACACATCATCCCAAATGTCAATAAACAGCTGGAAACGGGGAGATAAGCCTTTTTTAGAAGCATTGATCAAGATTTCTGACTTTTTCATCACATATCAGCTCCAGTGTCAGAAAAGCGCTGGAAACAGGGAGATCTGCCTTTTTTTGGAAAAAAAGGTTAAATTCTTGAATTTTTCATCACACATCATCCCAAATGTCACTAAACAGCTGGAAACAGGGAGATAAGCCTTTTTTGGAAGCAATGGTTAACATTTTGACTTTTTCATCACATATCAGCTCCAGTGTCAGAAAAGCGCTGGAAACAGGGAGATCTGCCTTTTTTTGGAAGAAAAGGTTAAATTCTTGAATTTTTCATCACACATCATCCCAAATGTCACTAAAAAGCTGGAAACGGGGAGATAAGCCTTTTTTGGAAGCATTGATCAAGATTTCTGACTTTTTCATCACATATCAGCCCAAGTGTCAGAAAAGCGCTGGAAACAGGGAGATAAGCCTTTTTTGGAAGAAATGGTTAAATTCTTGAATTTTTCATCACACATCATCCCAAATGTCACTAAACAGCTGGAAACGGGGAGATAAGACTTTTTTGGAAGCAATGGTTAACATTTTGACTTTTTCATCACATATCAGCTCCAGTGTCAGAAAAGCGCTGGAAACAGGGAGATCTGCCTTTTTTTGGAAGAAAAGGTTAAATTCTTGAATTTTTCATCACACATCATCCCAAATGTCACTAAACAGCTGGAAACGGGGAGATAAGCCTTTTTTGGAAGCATTGATTAAGATTTCTGACTTTTTCATCACATGTCAGCCCAAGTGTCAGAAAAGCGCTGGAAACAGGGAGATAAGCCTTTTTTGGAAGAAATGGTTAAATTCTTGAATTTTTCATCACACATCATCCCAAATGTCACTAAACAGCTGGAAACGGGGAGATAAGCCTTTTTTGGAAGCATTGATTAAGATTTCTGACTTTTTTATCACATGTCAGCCCAAGTGTCAGAAAAGCGCTGGAAACAGGGAGATAAGCCTTTTTTGGAAGAAATGGTTAAAATCTTGAATTTTTCATCACATATCATCCCAAATGTCACTAAACAGCTGGAAACGGGGAGATAAGCCTTTTTTGGAAGCATTGATTAAGATTTCTGACTTTTTCATCACATGTCAGCCCAAGTGTCAGAAAAGCGCTGGAAACAGGGAGATAAGCCTTTTTTGGAAGAAATGGTTAAATTCTTGAATTTTTCATCACACATCATCCCAAATGTCACTAAACAGCTGGAAACGGGGAGATAAGCCTTTTTTGGAAGCATTGATTAAGATTTCTGACTTTTTCATCACATGTCAGCCCAAGTGTCAGAAAAGCGCTGGAAACAGGGAGATAAGCCTTTTTTGGAAGAAATGGTTAAATTCTTGAATTTTTCATCACACATCATCCCAAATGTCACTAAACAGCTGGACACGGGGAGATAAGCCTTTTTTGGAAGCAATGGCTAACATTTTGACTTTTTCATCACATATCAGCTCCAGTGTCAGAAAAGCGCTGGAAACAGGGAGATCTGCCTTTTTTTGGAAGAAAAGGTTAAATTCTTGAATTTTTCATCACACATCATCCCAAATGTCACTAAACAGCTGGAAACGGGGAGATAAGCCTTTTTTGGAAGCATTGATTAAGATTTCTGACTTTTTCATCACATGTCAGCCCAAGTGTCAGAAAAGCGCTGGAAACAGGGAGATAAGCCTTTTTTGGAAGAAATTGTTAAATTCTTGAATTTTTCATCACACATCATCCCAAATGTCACTAAACAGCTGGAAACGGGGAGATAAGCCTTTTTTGGAAGCATTGATTAAGATTTCTGACTTTTTCATCACATGTCAGCCCAAGTGTCAGAAAAGCGCTGGAAACAGGGAGATAAGCCTTTTTTGGAAGAAATGGTTAAATTCTTGAATTTTTCATCACACATCATCCCAAATGTCACTAAACAGCTGGAAACGGGGAGATAAGCCTTTTTTGGAAGCATTGATTAAGATTTCTAACTTTTTCATCACATGTCAGCCCAAGTGTCAGAAAAGCGCTGGAAACAGGGAGATAAGCCTTTTTTGGAAGAAATGGTTAAATTCTCGAATTTTTCATCACACATCATCCCAAATGTCACTAAACAGCTGGAAACGGGGAGATAAGCCTTTTTTGGAAGCAATGGTTAACATTTTGACTCTTTCATCACATATCAGCTCCAGTGTCAGAAAAGCGCTGGAAACAGGGAGATCTGCCTTCTTTTGGAAGAAATGGTTAAATTCTTGAATTTTTCATCACACATAATCCCAAATGTCACTAAACAGCTGGAAACGGGGAGATAAGCCTTTTTTGGAAGCAATGGTTAACATTTTGACTTTTTCATCACATATCAGCTCCAGTGTCAGAAAAGCGCTGGAAACAGGGAGATCTGCCTTTTTTTGGAAGAAAAGGTTAAATTCTTGAATTTTTCATCACACATCATCCCAAATGTCACTAAACAGCTGGGAACGGGGAGATAAGCTTTTTTTGGAAGCATTGATTAAGATTTCTGACTTTTTCATCACATGTCAGCCCAAGTGTCAGAAAAGCGCTGGAAACAGGGAGATAAGCCTTTTTTGGAAGAAATGGTTAACATTTTGACTCTTTCATCACATATCAGCTCCAGTGTCAGAAAAGCGCTGGAAACAGGGAGATCTGCCTTTTTTTGGAAGAAAAGGTTAAATTCTTGAATTTTTCATCACACATCATCCCAAAGGTCACTAAACAGCTGGAAACGGGGAGATAAGCCTTTTTTGGAAGCATTGATTAAGATTTCTGACTTTTTCATCACATGTCAGCCCAAGTGTCAGAAAAGCGCTGGAAACAGGGAGATAAGCCTTTTTTGGAAGAAATGGTTAAATTCTTGAATTTTTCATCACACATCATCCCAAATGTCACTAAACAGCTGGAAACGGGGAGATAAGCCTTTTTTGGAAGCAATGGTTAACATTTTGACTTTTTCATCACATATCAGCTCCAGTGTCAGAAAAGCGCTGGAAACAGGGAGATCTGCCTTTTTTTGGAAGAAAAGGTTAAATTCTTGAATTTTTCATCACACATCATCCCAAAGGTCACTAAACAGCTGGAAACGGGGAGATAAGCCTTTTTTGGAAGCAATGGTTAACATTTTGACTTTTTCATCACATATCAGCTCCAGTGTCAGAAAAGCGCTGGAAACAGGGAGATCTGCCTTTTTTTGGAAGAAAAGGTTAAATTTTTGAATTTTTCATCACACATCATCCCAAATGTCACTAAACAGCTGGAAACGGGGAGATAAGCCTTTTTTGGAAGCATTGATTAAGATTTCTGACTTTTTCATCACATGTCAGCCCAAGTGTCAGAAAAGCGCTGGAAACAGGGAGATAAGCCTTTTTTGGAAGAAATGGTTAAATTCTTGAATTTTTCATCACACATCATCCCAAATGTCACTAAACAGCTGGAAACAGGGAGATAAGCCTTTTTTGGAAGCATTGATTAAGATTTCTGACTTTTTCATCACATGTCAGCCCAAGTGTCAGAAAAGCGCTGGAAACAGGGAGATAAGCCTTTTTTGGAAGAAATGGTTAAATTCTTGAATTTTTCATCACACATCATCCCAAATGTCAATAAACAGCTGGAAACGGGGAGATAAGCCTTTTTTAGAAGCATTGATCAAGATTTCTGACTTTTTCATCACATATCAGCTCCAGTGTCAGAAAAGCGCTGGAAACAGGGAGATCTGCCTTTTTTTGGAAAAAAAGGTTAAATTCTTGAATTTTTCATCACACATCATCCCAAATGTCACTAAACAGCTGGAAACAGGGAGATAAGCCTTTTTTGGAAGCAATGGTTAACATTTTGACTTTTTCATCACATATCAGCTCCAGTGTCAGAAAAGCGCTGGAAACAGGGAGATCTGCCTTTTTTTGGAAGAAAAGGTTAAATTCTTGAATTTTTCATCACACATCATCCCAAATGTCACTAAAAAGCTGGAAACGGGGAGATAAGCCTTTTTTGGAAGCATTGATCAAGATTTCTGACTTTTTCATCACATATCAGCCCAAGTGTCAGAAAAGCGCTGGAAACAGGGAGATAAGCCTTTTTTGGAAGAAATGGTTAAATTCTTGAATTTTTCATCACACATCATCCCAAATGTCACTAAACAGCTGGAAACGGGGAGATAAGACTTTTTTGGAAGCAATGGTTAACATTTTGACTTTTTCATCACATATCAGCTCCAGTGTCAGAAAAGCGCTGGAAACAGGGAGATCTGCCTTTTTTTGGAAGAAAAGGTTAAATTCTTGAATTTTTCATCACACATCATCCCAAATGTCACTAAACAGCTGGAAACGGGGAGATAAGCCTTTTTTGGAAGCATTGATTAAGATTTCTGACTTTTTCATCACATGTCAGCCCAAGTGTCAGAAAAGCGCTGGAAACAGGGAGATAAGCCTTTTTTGGAAGAAATGGTTAAATTCTTGAATTTTTCATCACACATCATCCCAAATGTCACTAAACAGCTGGAAACGGGGAGATAAGCCTTTTTTGGAAGCATTGATTAAGATTTCTGACTTTTTCATCACATTTCAGCCCAAGTGTCAGAAAATTGCTGGAAACAGGGAGATAAGCCTTTTTTGGAAGAAATTGTTAAATTCTTGAATTTTTCATCACACATCATCCCAAATGTCACTAAACAGCTGGAAACGGGGAGATAAGCCTTTTTTGGAAGCATTGATTAAGATTTCTGACTTTTTCATCACATGTCAGCCCAAGTGTCAGAAAAGCGCTGGAAACAGGGAGATAAGCCTTTTTTGGAAGAAATGGTTAAATTCTTGAATTTTTCATCACACATCATCCCAAATGTCAATAAACAGCTGGAAACGGGGAGATAAGCCTTTTTTAGAAGCATTGATCAAGATTTCTGACTTTTTCATCACATATCAGCTCCAGTGTCAGAAAAGCGCTGGAAACAGGGAGATCTGCCTTTTTTTGGAAAAAAAGGTTAAATTCTTGAATTTTTCATCACACATCATCCCAAATGTCACTAAACAGCTGGAAACAGGGAGATAAGCCTTTTTTGGAAGCAATGGTTAACATTTTGACTTTTTCATCACATATCAGCTCCAGTGTCAGAAAAGCGCTGGAAACAGGGAGATCTGCCTTTTTTTGGAAGAAAAAGGTTAAATTCTTGAATTTTTCACCACACATCATCCCAAATGTCACTAAACAGCTGGAAACGGGGAGATAAGCCTTTTTTGGAAGCATTGATTAAGATTTCTGACTTTTTTATCACATGTCAGCCCAAGTGTCAGAAAAGCGCTGGAAACAGGGAGATAAGCCTTTTTTGGAAGAAATGGTTAAATTCTTGAATTTTTCATCACATATCATCCCAAATGTCACTAAACAGCTGGAAACGGGGAGATAAGCCTTTTTTGGAAGCATTGATTAAGATTTCTGACTTTTTCATCACATGTCAGCCCAAGTGTCAGAAAAGCGCTGGAAACAGGGAGATAAGCCTTTTTTGGAAGAAATGGTTAAATTCTTGAATTTTTCATCACACATCATCCCAAATGTCACTAAACAGCTGGAAACGGGGAGATAAGCCTTTTTTGGAAGCATTGATTAAGATTTCTGACTTTTTCATCACATGTCAGCCCAAGTGTCAGATAAGCGCTGGAAACAGGGAGATAAGCCTTTTTTGGAAGAAATGGTTAAATTCTTGAATTTTTCATCACACATCATCCCAAATGTCACTAAACAGCTGGACACGGGGAGATAAGCCTTTTTTGGAAGCAATGGCTAACATTTTGACTTTTTCATCACATATCAGCTCCAGTGTCAGAAAAGCGCTGGAAACAGGGAGATCTGCCTTTTTTTGGAAGAAAAGGTTAAATTCTTGAATTTTTCATCACACATCATCCCAAATGTCACTAAACAGCTGGAAACGGGGAGATAAGCCTTTTTTGGAAGCATTGATTAAGATTTCTGACTTTTTCATCACATGTCAGCCCAAGTGTCAGAAAAGCGCTGGAAACAGGGAGATCTGCCTTTTTTTGGAAGAAAAGGTTAAATTCTTGAATTTTTCATCACACATCATCCCAAATGTCACTAAACAGCTGGAAACGGGGAGATAAGCCTTTTTTGGAAGCAATGGTTAACATTTTGACTTTTTCATCACATATCAGCTCCAGTGTCAGAAAAGCGCTGGAAACAGGGAGATCTGCCTTTTTTTGGAAGAAAAGGTTAAATTCTTGAATTTTTCATCACACATCATCCCAAATGTCACTAAACAGCTGGAAACGGGGAGATAAGCTTTTTTTGGAAGCATTGAATAAGATTTCTGACTTTTTCATCACATGTCAGCCCAAGTGTCAGAAAAGCGCTGGAAACAGGGAGATAAGCCTTTTTTGGAAGAAATGGTTAAATTCTTGAATTTTTCATCACACATCATCCCAAAGGTCACTAAACAGCTGGAAACGGGGAGATAAGCCTTTTTTGGAAGCATTGATTAAGATTTCTGACTTTTTCATCACATGTCAGCCCAAGTGTCAGAAAAGCGCTGGAAACAGGGAGATAAGCCTTCTTTGGAAGAAATGGTTAAATTCTTGACTTTTTCACAACACATCATCCCAAATGTCACTAAACAGCTGAAAACGGGGAGATAAGCCTTTTTTGGAAGCATTGATTAAGAATTCTGACTTTTTCATCACATGTCAGCCCAAGTGTCAGAAAAGCGCTGGAAACAGGGAGATAAGCCTTTTTTGGAAGAAATGGTTAAATTCTTGAATTTTTCATCACACATCATCCCAAATGTCACTAAACAGCTGGAAACGGGGAGATAAGCCTTTTTTGGAAGCAATGGTTAACATTTTGACTTTTTCATCACATATCAGCTCCAGTGTCAGAAAAGCGCTGGAAACAGGGAGATCTGCCTTTTTTTGGAAGAAAAGGTTAAATTCTTGAATTTTTCATCACATATCAGCTCCAGTGTCAGAAAAGCGCTGGAAACAGGGAGATCTGCCTTTTTTTGGAAGAAAAGGTTAAATTCTTGAATTTTTCATCACACATCATCCCAAAGGTCACTAAACAGCTGGAAACGGGGAGATAAGCCTTTTTTGGAAGCATTGATTAAGATTTCTGACTTTTTCATCACATGTCAGCCCAAGTGTCAGAAAAGCGCTGGAAATAGGGATATAAGCCTTTTTTGGAAGCAATGGTTAACATTTTGACTTTTTCATCACATATCAGCTCCAGTGTCAGAAAAGCGCTGGAAACAGGGAGATCTGCCTTTTTTTGGAAGAAAAGGTTAAATTCTTGAATTTTTCATCACACATCATCCCAAATGTCACTAAACAGCTGGAAACGGGGAGATAAGCCTTTTTTGGAAGCATTGATTAAGATTTCTGACTTTTTCATCACATGTCAGCCCAAGTGTCAGAAAAGCGCTGGAAACAGGGAGATAAGCCTTTTTTGGAAGAAATGGTTAAATTCTTGAATTTTTCATCACACATCATCCCAAATGTCACTAAACAGCTGGAAACGGGGAAATAAGCCTTTTTTGGAAGCAATGGTTAACATTTTCACTTTTTCATCACATATCAGCTCCAGTGTCAGAAAAGCGCTGGAAACAGGGAGATCTGCCTTTTTTTGGAAGAAAAGGTTAAATTCTTGAATTTTTCATCACACATCATCCCAAAGGTCACTAAACAGCTGGAAACGGGGAGATAAGCCTTTTTTGGAAGCATTGATTAAGATTTCTGACTTTTTCATCACATGTCAGCCCAAGTGTCAGAAAAGCGCTGGAAACAGGGAGATAAGCCTTTTTTGGAAGAAATGGTTAAATTCTTGACTTTTTCACAACACATCATCCCAAATGTCACTAAACAGCTGGAAACGGGGAGATAAGCCTTTTTTGGAAGCAATGGTTAACATTTTGACTTTTTCATCACATATCAGCTCCAGTGTCAGAAAAGCGCTGGAAACAGGGAGATCTGCCTTTTTTTGGAAGAAAAGGTTAAATTCTTGAATTTTTCACCACACATCATCCCAAATGTCACTAAACAGCTGGAAACGGGGAGATAAGCCTTTTTTGGAAGCATTGATTAAGATTTCTGACTTTTTTATCACATGTCAGCCCAAGTGTCAGAAAAGCGCTGGAAACAGGGAGATAAGCCTTTTTTGGAAGAAATGGTTAAATTCTTGAATTTTTCATCACATATCATCCCAAATGTCACTAAACAGCTGGAAACGGGGAGATAAGCCTTTTTTGGAAGCATTGATTAAGATTTCTGACTTTTTCATCACATGTCAGCCCAAGTGTCAGAAAAGCGCCGGAAACAGGGAGATAAGCCTTTTTTGGAAGAAAAGGTTAAATTCTTGAATTTTTCATCACACATCATCCCAAATGTCACTAAACAGCTGGAAACGGGGAGATAAGCCTTTTTTGGAAGCATTGATTAAGATTTCTGACTTTTTCATCACATGTCAGCCCAAGTGTCAGATAAGCGCTGGAAACAGGGAGATAAGCCTTTTTTGGAAGAAATGGTTAAATTCTTGAATTTTTCATCACACATCATCCCAAATGTCACTAAACAGCTGGACACGGGGAGATAAGCCTTTTTTGGAAGCAATGGCTAACATTTTGACTTTTTCATCACATATCAGCTCCAGTGTCAGAAAAGCGCTGGAAACAGGGAGATCTGCCTTTTTTTGGAAGAAAAGGTTAAATTCTTGAATTTTTCATCACACATCATCCCAAATGTCACTAAACAGCTGGAAACGGGGAGATAAGCCTTTTTTGGAAGCATTGATTAAGATTTCTGACTTTTTCATCACATGTCAGCCCAAGTGTCAGAAAAGCGCTGGAAACAGGGAGATCTGCCTTTTTTTGGAAGAAAAGGTTAAATTCTTGAATTTTTCATCACACATCATCCCAAATGTCACTAAACAGCTGGAAACGGGGAGATAAGCCTTTTTTGGAAGCAATGGTTAACATTTTGACTTTTTCATCACATATCAGCTCCAGTGTCAGAAAAGCGCTGGAAACAGGGAGATCTGCCTTTTTTTGGAAGAAAAGGTTAAATTCTTGAATTTTTCATCACACATCATCCCAAATGTCACTAAACAGCTGGAAACGGGGAGATAAGCCTTTTTTGGAAGCATTGATTAAGATTTCTGACTTTTTCATCACATGTCAGCCCAAGTGTCAGAAAAGCGCTGGATACAGGGAGATAAGCCTTTTTTGGAAGAAATGGTTAAATTCTTGAATTTTTCATCACACATCATCCCAAATGTCACTAAACAGCTGGAAACGGGGAGATAAGCCTTTTTTGGAAGCAATGGTTAACATTTTCACTTTTTCATCACATATCAGCTCCAGTGTCAGAAAAGCGCTGGAAACAGGGAGATCTGCCTTTTTTTGGAAGAAAAGGTTAAATTCTTGAATTTTTCATCACACATCATCCCAAAGGTCACTAAACAGCTGGAAACGGGGAGATAAGCCTTTTTTGGAAGCATTGATTAAGATTTCTGACTTTTTCATCACATGTCAGCCCAAGTGTCAGAAAAGCGCTGGAAACAGGGAGATAAGCCTTTTTTGGAAGAAATGGTTAAATTCTTGACTTTTTCACAACACATCATCCCAAATGTCACTAAACAGCTGGAAACGGGGAGATAAGCCTTTTTTGGAAGCAATGGTTAACATTTTGAATTTTTTCATCACATATCAGCTCCAGTGTCAGAAAAGCGCTGGAAACAGGGAGATCTGCCTTTTTTTGGAAGAAAAGGTTAAATTCTTGAATTTTTCATCACACATCATCCCAAAGGTCACTAAACAGCTGGAAACGGGGAGATAAGCCTTTTTTGGTAGCATTGGTCAAGATTTCTGACTTTTTCATCACATATCAGCCCAAGTGTCAGAAAAGCGCTGGAAACAGGGAGATAAGCCTTTTTTGGAAGAAATGGTTAAATTCTTGAATTTTTCATCACACATCATCCCAAATGTCACTAAACAGCTGGAAACGGGGAGATAAGCCTTTTTTGGAAGCAATGGTTAACATTTTGACTTTTTCATCACATATCAGCTCCAGTGTCAGAAAAGCGCTGGAAACAGGGAGATCTGCCTTTTTTTGGAAGAAAAGGTTAAATTTTTGAATTTTTCATCACACATCATCCCAAATGTCACTAAACAGCTGGAAACGGGGAGATAAGCCTTTTTTGGAAGCATTGATTAAGATTTCTGACTTTTTCATCACATGTCAGCCCAAGTGTCAGAAAAGCGCTGGAAACAGGGAGATAAGCCTTTTTTGGAAGAAATGGTTAAATTCTTGAATTTTTCATCACACATCATCCCAAATGTCACTAAACAGCTGGAAACAGGGAGATAAGCCTTTTTTGGAAGCAATGGTTAACATTTTGACTTTTTCATCACATGTCAGCCCAAATGTCAGAAAAGCGCTGGAAACAGGGAGATAAGCCTTTTTTGGAAGAAATGGTTAAATTCTTGAATTTTTCATCACACATCATCCCAAATGTCACTAAACAGCTGGAAACGGGGAGATAAGCCTTTTTTGGAAGCAATGGTTAACATTTTGACTCTTTCATCACATATCAGCTCCAGTGTCAGAAAAGCGCTGGAAACAGGGAGATCTGCCTTTTTTTGGAAGAAAAGGTTAAATTCTTGAATTTTTTATCACAGATCATCCCAAAGGTCACTAAACAGCTGGAAACGGGGAGATAAGCCTTTTTTGGAAGCATTGATTAAGATTTCTGACTTTTTCATCACATGTCAGCCCAAGTGTCAGAAAAGCGCTGGAAATAGGGAGATAAGCCTTTTTTGGAAGAAATGGTTAAATTCTTGAATTTTTCATCACACATCATCCCAAATGTCACTAAACAGCTGGAAACGGGGAGATAAGCCTTTTTTGGAAGCAATGGTTAACATTTTGACTTTTTCATCACATATCAGCTCCAGTGTCAGAAAAGCGCTGGAAACAGGGAGATCTGCCTTTTTTTGGAAGAAAAGGTTAAATTCTTGAATTTTTCATCACACATCATCCCAAAGGTCACTAAACAGCTGGAAACGGGGAGATAAGCCATTTTTGGAAGCATTGATTAAGATTTCTGACTTTTTCATCACATGTCAGCCCAAGTGTCAGAAAAGCGCTGGAAACAGGGAGATAAGCCTTTTTTGGAAGAAATGGTTAAATTCTTGAAACGGGGAGATAAGCCTTTTTTGGAAGCAATGGTTAACATTTTGACTCTTTCATAACATATCAGCTCCAGTGTCAGAAAAGCGCTGGAAACAGGGAGATCTGCCTTTTTTTGGAAGAAAAGGTTAAATTCTTGAATTTTTCATCACACATCATCCCAAAGGTCACTAAACAGCTGGAAACGGGGAGATAAGCCTTTTTTGGAAGCATTGATTAAGATTTCTGACTTTTTCATCACATGTCAGCCCAAGTGTCAGAAAAGCGCTGGAAATAGGGAGATAAGCCTTTTTTGGAAGAAATGGTTAAATTCTTGAATTTTTCATCACACATCATCCCAAATGTCACTAAACAGCTGGAAACGGGGAGATAAGCCTTTTTTGGAAGCAATGGTTAACATTTTGACTTTTTCATCACATATCAGCTCCAGTGTCAGAAAAGCGCTGGAAACAGGGAGATCTGCCTTTTTTTGGAAGAAAAGGTTAAATTCTTGAATTTTTCATCACACATCATCCCAAATGTCACTAAACAGCTGGAAACGGGGAGATAAGCCTTTTTTGGAAGCATTGATTAAGATTTCTGACTTTTTCATCACATGTCAGCCCAAGTGTCAGAAAAGCGCTGGAAACAGGGAGATAAGCCTTTTTTGGAAGAAATGGTTAAATTCTTGAATTTTTCATCACACATCATCCCAAATGTCACTAAACAGCTGGAAACGGGGAGATAAGCCTTTCTTGGAAGCAATGGTTAACATTTTGACTTTTTCATCACATATCAGCTCAAGTGTGAGAAAAGCGCTGGAAACAGGGAGATCTGCCTTTTTTTGGAAGAAAAGGTTAAATTCTTGAATTTTTCATCACACATCATCCCAAATGTCACTAAACAGCTGGAAACGGAGAGATAAGCCTTTTTTGGAAGCATTGATTAAGATTTCTGACTTTTTCATCACATGTCAGCCCAAGTGTCAGAAAAGCGCTGGAAACAGGGAGATAAGCCTTTTTTGGAAGAAATGGTTAAATTCTTGAATTTTTCATCACACATCATCCCAAATGTCACTAAACAGCTGGAAACAGGGAGATAAGCCTTTTTTGGAAGCAATGGTTAACATTTTGACTTTTTCATCACATATCAGCTCCAGTGTCAGAAAAGCGCTGGAAACAGGGAGATAAGCCTTTTTTGGAAGACATGGTTAAATTCTTGAATTTTTCATCACACATCATCCCAAAGGTCACTAAACAGCTGGAAACGGGGAGATAAGCCTTTTTTGGAAGCATTGATTAAGATTTCTGACTTTTTCATCACATGTCAGCCCAAGTGTCAGAAAAGCGCTGGAAACAGGGAGATAAGCCTTTTTTGGAAGAAATGGTTAAATTCTTGAATTTTTCATCACACATCATCCCAAATGTCACTAAACAGCTGGAAACAGGGAGATAAGCCTTTTTTGGAAGCAATGGTTAACATTTTGACTTTTTCATCACATGTCAGCCCAAATGTCAGAAAAGCGCTGGAAACAGGGAGATAAGCCTTTTTTGGAAGAAATGGTTAAATTCTTGAATTTTTCATCACACATCATCCCAAATGTCACTAAACAGCTGGAAACGGGGAGATAAGCCTTTTTTGGAAGCAATGGTTAACATTTTGACTCTTTCATCACATATCAGCTCCAGTGTCAGAAAAGCGCTGGAAACAGGGAGATCTGCCTTTTTTTGGAAGAAAAGGTTAAATTCTTGAATTTTTTATCACAGATCATCCCAAAGGTCACTAAACAGCTGGAAACGGGGAGATAAGCCTTTTTTGGAAGCATTGATTAAGATTTCTGACTTTTTCATCACATGTCAGCCCAAGTGTCAGAAAAGCGCTGGAAATAGGGAGATAAGCCTTTTTTGGAAGAAATGGTTAAATTCTTGAATTTTTCATCACACATCATCCCAAATGTCACTAAACAGCTGGAAACGGGGAGATAAGCCTTTTTTGGAAGCAATGGTTAACATTTTGACTTTTTCATCACATATCAGCTCCAGTGTCAGAAAAGCGCTGGAAACAGGGAGATCTGCCTTTTTTTGGAAGAAAAGGTTAAATTCTTGAATTTTTCATCACACATCATCCCAAAGGTCACTAAACAGCTGGAAACGGGGAGATAAGCCATTTTTGGAAGCATTGATTAAGATTTCTGACTTTTTCATCACATGTCAGCCCAAGTGTCAGAAAAGCGCTGGAAACAGGGAGATAAGCCTTTTTTGGAAGAAATGGTTAAATTCTTGAAACGGGGAGATAAGCCTTTTTTGGAAGCAATGGTTAACATTTTGACTCTTTCATAACATATCAGCTCCAGTGTCAGAAAAGCGCTGGAAACAGGGAGATCTGCCTTTTTTTGGAAGAAAAGGTTAAATTCTTGAATTTTTCATCACACATCATCCCAAAGGTCACTAAACAGCTGGAAACGGGGAGATAAGCCTTTTTTGGAAGCATTGATTAAGATTTCTGACTTTTTCATCACATGTCAGCCCAAGTGTCAGAAAAGCGCTGGAAATAGGGAGATAAGCCTTTTTTGGAAGAAATGGTTAAATTCTTGAATTTTTCATCACACATCATCCCAAATGTCACTAAACAGCTGGAAACGGGGAGATAAGCCTTTTTTGGAAGCAATGGTTAACATTTTGACTTTTTCATCACATATCAGCTCCAGTGTCAGAAAAGCGCTGGAAACAGGGAGATCTGCCTTTTTTTGGAAGAAAAGGTTAAATTCTTGAATTTTTCATCACACATCATCCCAAATGTCACTAAACAGCTGGAAACGGGGAGATAAGCCTTTTTTGGAAGCATTGATTAAGATTTCTGACTTTTTCATCACATGTCAGCCCAAGTGTCAGAAAAGCGCTGGAAACAGGGAGATAAGCCTTTTTTGGAAGAAATGGTTAAATTCTTGAATTTTTCATCACACATCATCCCAAATGTCACTAAACAGCTGGAAACGGGGAGATAAGCCTTTCTTGGAAGCAATGGTTAACATTTTGACTTTTTCATCACATATCAGCTCAAGTGTGAGAAAAGCGCTGGAAACAGGGAGATCTGCCTTTTTTTGGAAGAAAAGGTTAAATTCTTGAATTTTTCATCACACATCATCCCAAATGTCACTAAACAGCTGGAAACGGAGAGATAAGCCTTTTTTGGAAGCATTGATTAAGATTTCTGACTTTTTCATCACATGTCAGCCCAAGTGTCAGAAAAGCGCTGGAAACAGGGAGATAAGCCTTTTTTGGAAGAAATGGTTAAATTCTTGAATTTTTCATCACACATCATCCCAAATGTCACTAAACAGCTGGAAACAGGGAGATAAGCCTTTTTTGGAAGCAATGGTTAACATTTTGACTTTTTCATCACATATCAGCTCCAGTGTCAGAAAAGCGCTGGAAACAGGGAGATAAGCCTTTTTTGGAAGACATGGTTAAATTCTTGAATTTTTCATCACACATCATCCCAAAGGTCACTAAACAGCTGGAAACGGGGAGATAAGCCTTTTTTGGAAGCATTGATTAAGATTTCTGACTTTTTCATCACATGTCAGCCCAAGTGTCAGAAAAGCGCTGGAAACAGGGAGATAAGCCTTTTTTGGAAGAAATGGTTAAATTCTTGAATTTTTCATCACACATCATCCCAAATGTCACTAAACAGCTGGAAACGGGGAGATAAGCCTTTTTTGGAAGCAATGGTTAACATTTTGACTCTTTCATCACATATCAGCTCCAGTGTCAGAAAAGCGCTGGAAACAGGGAGATCTGCCTTTTTTTGGAAGAAAAGGTTAAATTCTTGAATTTTTCATCACAGATCATCCCAAAGGTCACTAAACAGCTGGAAACGGGGAGATAAGCCTTTTTTGGAAGCATTGATTAAGATTTCTGACTTTTTCATCACATGTCAGCCCAAGTGTCAGAAAAGCGCTGGAAATAGGGAGATAAGCCTTTTTTGGAAGAAATGGTTAAATTCTTGAATTTTTCATCACACATCATCCCAAATGTCACTAAACAGCTGGAAACAGGGAGATAAGCCTTTTTTGGAAGCAATGGTTAACATTTTGACTTTTTCATCACATATCAGCTCCAGTGTCAGAAAAGCGCTGGAAACAGGGAGATCTGCCTTTTTTTGGAAGCATTGATTAAGATTTCTGACTTTTTCATCACATGTCAGCCCAAGTGTCAGAAAAGCGCTGGAAATAGGGAGATAAGCCTTTTTTGGAAGAAATGGTTAAATTCTTTAATTTTTCATCACACATCATCCCAAATGTCACTAAACAGCTGGAAACGGGGAGATAAGCCTTTTTTGGAAGCAATGGTTAACATTTTGACTTTTTCATCACATATCAGCTCCAGTGTCAGAAAAGCGCTGGAAACAGGGAGATCTGCCTTTTTTTGGAAGAAAAGGTTAAATTCTTGAATTTTTCATCACACATCATCCCAAAGGTCACTAAACAGCTGGAAACGGGGAGATAAGCCATTTTTGGAAGCATTGATTAAGATTTCTGACTTTTTCATCACATGTCAGCCCAAGTGTCAGAAAAGCGCTGGAAACAGGGAGATAAGCCTTTTTTGGAAGAAATGGTTAAATTCTTGAATTTTTCATCACACATCATCCCAAATGTCACTAAACAGCTGGAAACGGGGAGATAAGCCTTTTTTGGAAGCAATGGTTAACATTTTGACTTTTTCATCACATATCAGCTCCAGTGTCAGAAAAGCGCTGGAAACAGGGAGATCTGCCTTTTTTTGGAAGAAAAGGTTAAATTCTTGAATTTTTCATCACACATCATCCCAAATGTCACTAAACAGCTGGAAACGGGGAGATAAGCCTTTTTTGGAAGCAATGGTTAACATTTTGACTTTTTCATCATATGTCAGCCCAAGTGTCAGAAAAGCGCTGGAAACAGGGAGATAAGCCTTTTTTGGAAGACATGGTTAAATTCTTGAATTTTTCATCACGTCAGCCCAAGTGTCAGAAAAGTGCTGGAAACAGGGAGATAAGCCTTTTTTGGAAGAAATGGTTAAATTCTTGAATTTTTCATCACACATCATCCCAAATGTCACTAAACAGCTGGAAACGGGGAGATAAGCCTTTTTTGGAAGCAATGGTTAACATTTTGACTTTTTCATCACATATCAGCTCCAGTGTCAGAAAAGCGCTGGAAACAGGGAGATCTGCCTTTTTTTGGAAGAAAAGGTTAAATTCTTGAATTTTGCATCACACATCATCCCAAATGTCACTAAACAGCTGGAAACGGGGAGATAAGCCTTTTTTGGAAGCATTGATTAAGATTTCTGACTTTTTCATCACATGTCAGCCCAAGTGTCAGAAAAGCGCTGGAAACAGGGAGATAAGCCTTTTTTGGAAGAAATGGTTAAATTCTTGAATTTTTCATCACACATCATCCCAAAGGTCACTAAACAGCTGGAAACGGGGAGATAAGCCTTTTTTGGAAGCATTGATTAAGATTTCTGACTTTTTCATCACATGTCAGCCCAAGTGTCAGAAAATCGCTGGAAACAGGGAGATAAGCCTTTTTTGGAAGACATGGTTAAATTCTTGAATTTTTCATCACACATCATCCCAAATGTCACTAAACAGCTGGAAACGGGGAGATAAGCCTTTTTTGGAAGCAATGGTTAACATTTTGACTTTTTCATCACATATCAGCTCCAGTGTCAGAAAAGCGCTGGAAACAGGGAGATCTGCCTTTTTTTGGAAGAAAAGGTTAAATTCTTGAATTTTTCATCACACATCATCCCAAATGTCACTAAACAGCTGGAAACGGGGAGATAAGCCTTTTTTGGAAGCATTGATTAAGATTTCTGACTTTTTCATCACATGTCAGCCCAAGTGTCAGAAAAGCGCTGGAAACAGGGAGATAAGCCTTTTTTGGAAGAAGTGGTTAAATTCTTGAATTTTTCATCACACATCATCCCAAATGTCACTAAACAGCTGGAAACAGGGAGATAAGCCTTTTTTGGAAGCAATGGTTAACATTTTGACTTTTTCATCACATATCAGCTCCAGTGTCAGAAAAGCGCTGGAAACAGGGAGATCTGCCTTTTTTTGGAAGAAAAGGTTAAATTCTTGAATTTTGCATCACACATCATCCCAAATGTCACTAAACAGCTGGAAACGGGGAGATAAGCCTTTTTTGGAAGCATTGATTAAGATTTCTGACTTTTTCATCACATGTCAGCCCAAGTGTCAGAAAAGCGCTGGAAACAGGGAGATAAGCCTTTTTTGGAAGAAATGGTTAACATTTTGACTCTTTCATCACATATCAGCTCCAGTGTCAGAAAAGCGCTGGAAACAGGGAGATCTGCCTTTTTTTGGAAGAAAAGGTTAAATTCTTGAATTTTTCATCACACATCATCCCAAAGGTCACTAAACAGCTGGAAACGGGGAGATAAGCCTTTTTTGGAAGCATTGATTAAGATTTCTGACTTTTTCATCACGTCAGCCCAAGTGTCAGAAAAGTGCTGGAAACAGGGAGATAAGCCTTTTTTGGAAGAAATGGTTAAATTCTTGAATTTTTCATCACACATCATCCCAAATGTCACTAAACAGCTGGAAACGGGGAGATAAGCCTTTTTTGGAAGCAATGGTTAACATTTTGACTTTTTCATCACATATCAGCTCCAGTGTCAGAAAAGCGCTGGAAACAGGGAGATCTGCCTTTTTTTGGAAGAAAAGGTTAAATTCTTGAATTTTGCATCACACATCATCCCAAATGTCACTAAACAGCTGGAAACGGGGAGATAAGCCTTTTTTGGAAGCATTGATTAAGATTTCTGACTTTTTCATCACATGTCAGCCCAAGTGTCAGAAAAGCGCTGGAAACAGGGAGATAAGCCTTTTTTGGAAGAAATGGTTAAATTCTTGAATTTTTCATCACACATCATCCCAAAGGTCACTAAACAGCTGGAAACGGGGAGATAAGCCTTTTTTGGAAGCATTGATTAAGATTTCTGACTTTTTCATCACATGTCAGCCCAAGTGTCAGAAAATCGCTGGAAACAGGGAGATAAGCCTTTTTTGGAAGACATGGTTAAATTCTTGAATTTTTCATCACACATCATCCCAAATGTCACTAAACAGCTGGAAACGGGGAGATAAGCCTTTTTTGGAAGCAATGGTTAACATTTTGACTTTTTCATCACATATCAGCTCCAGTGTCAGAAAAGCGCTGGAAACAGGGAGATCTGCCTTTTTTTGGAAGAAAAGGTTAAATTCTTGAATTTTTCATCACACATCATCCCAAATGTCACTAAACAGCTGGAAACGGGGAGATAAGCCTTTTTTGGAAGCATTGATTAAGATTTCTGACTTTTTCATCACATGTCAGCCCAAGTGTCAGAAAAGCGTTGGAAACAGGGAGATAAGCCTTTTTTGGAAGAAGTGGTTAAATTCTTGAATTTTTCATCACACATCATCCCAAATGTCACTAAACAGCTGGAAACAGGGAGATAAGCCTTTTTTGGAAGCAATGGTTAACATTTTGACTTTTTCATCACATATCAGCTCCAGTGTCAGAAAAGCGCTGGAAACAGGGAGATCTGCCTTTTTTTGGAAGAAAAGGTTAAATTCTTGAATTTTGCATCACACATCATCCCAAATGTCACTAAACAGCTGGAAACGGGGAGATAAGCCTTTTTTGGAAGCATTGATTAAGATTTCTGACTTTTTCATCACATGTCAGCCCAAGTGTCAGAAAAGCAATGGAAACAGGGAGATAAGCCTTTTTTGGAAGAAATGGTTAAATTCTTGAATTTTTCATCACACATCATCCCAAAGGTCACTAAACAGCTGGAAACGGGGAGATAAGCCTTTTTTGGAAGCATTGATTAAGATTTCTGACTTTTTCATCACATGTCAGCCCAAGTGTCAGAAAATCGCTGGAAACAGGGAGATAAGCCTTTTTTGGAAGACATGGTTAAATTCTTGAATTTTTCATCACACATCATCCCAAATGTCACTAAACAGCTGGAAACGGGGAGATAAGCCTTTTTTGGAAGCAATGGTTAACATTTTGACTTTTTCATCACATATCAGCTCCAGTGTCAGAAAAGCGCTGGAAACAGGGAGATCTGCCTTTTTTTGGAAGAAAAGGTTAAATTCTTGAATTTTTCATCACACATCATCCCAAATGTCACTAAACAGCTGGAAACGGGGAGATAAGCCTTTTTTGGAAGCATTGATTAAGATTTCTGACTTTTTCATCACATGTCAGCCCAAGTGTCAGAAAAGCGCTGGAAACAGGGAGATAAGCCTTTTTTGGAAAAAGTGGTTAAATTCTTGAATTTTTCATCACACATCATCCCAAATGTCACTAAACAGCTGGAAACAGGGAGATAAGCCTTTTTTGGAAGCAATGGTTAACATTTTGACTTTTTCATCACATATCAGCTCCAGTGTCAGAAAAGCGCTGGAAACAGGGAGATCTGCCTTTTTTTGGAAGAAAAGGTTAAATTCTTTAATTTTTCATCACACATCATCCCAAATGTCACTAAACAGCTGGAAACGGGGAGATAAGCCTTTTTGGAAGCAATGGTTAACATTTTGACTTTTTCATCACATATCAGCTCCAGTGTCAGAAAAGCGCTGGAAACAGGGAGATCTGCCTTTTTTTGGAAGAAAAGGTTAAATTCTTGAATTTTTCATCACACATCATCCCAAAGGTCACTAAACAGCTGGAAACGGGGAGATAAGCCTTTTTTGGAAGCATTGATTAAGATTTCTGACTTATTCATCATATGTCAGCCCAAGTGTCAGAAAAGCGCTGGAAACAGGGAGATAAGCCTTTTTTGGAAGACATGGTTAAATTCTTGAATTTTTCATCACACATCATCCCAAAGGTCACTAAACAGCTGGAAACGGGGAGATAAGCCTTTTTTGGAAGCATTGATTAAGATTTCTGACTTTTTCATCACATGTCAGCCCAAGTGTCAGAAAATCGCTGGAAACAGGGAGATAAGCCTTTTTTGGAAGACATGGTTAAATTCTTGAATTTTTCATCACACATCATCCCAAATGTCACTAAACAGCTGGAAACGGGGAGATAAGCCTTTTTTGGAAGCAATGGTTAACATTTTGACTTTTTCATCACATATCAGCTCCAGTGTCAGAAAAGCGCTGGAAACAGGGAGATCTGCCTTTTTTTGGAAGAAAAGGTTAAATTCTTGAATTTTTCATCACACATCATCCCAAATGTCACTAAACAGCTGGAAACGGGGAGATAAGCCTTTTTTGGAAGCATTGATTAAGATTTCTGACTTTTTCATCACATGTCAGCCCAAGTGTCAGAAAATCGCTGGAAACAGGGAGATAAGCCTTTTTTGGAAGACATGGTTAAATTCTTGAATTTTTCATCACACATCATCCCAAATGTCACTAAACAGCTGGAAACGGGGAGATAAGCCTTTTTTGGAAGCAATGGTTAACATTTTGACTTTTTCATCACATATCAGCTCCAGTGTCAGAAAAGCGCTGGAAACAGGGAGATCTGCCTTTTTTTGGAAGAAAAGGTTAAATTCTTGAATTTTTCATCACACATCATCCCAAATGTCACTAAACAGCTGGAAACGGGGAGATAAGCCTTTTTTGGAAGCATTGATTAAGATTTCTGACTTTTTCATCACATGTCAGCCCAAGTGTCAGAAAAGCGCTGGAAACAGGGAGATAAGCCTTTTTTGGAAGAAGTGGTTAAATTCTTGAATTTTTCATCACACATCATCCCAAATGTCACTAAACAGCTGGAAACAGGGAGATAAGCCTTTTTTGGAAGCAATGGTTAACATTTTGACTTTTTCATCACATATCAGCTCCAGTGTCAGAAAAGCGCTGGAAACAGGGAGATTTGCCTTTTTTTGGAAGAAAAGGTTAAATTCTTTAATTTTTCATCACACATCATCCCAAATGTCACTAAACAGCTGGAAACGGGGAGATAAGCCTTTTTTGGAAGCAATGGTTAACATTTTGACTTTTTCATCACATATCAGCTCCAGTGTCAGAAAAGCGCTGGAAACAGGGAGATCTGCCTTTTTTTGGAAGAAAAGGTTAAATTCTTGAATTTTTCATCACACATCATCCCAAAGGTCACTAAACAGCTGGAAACGGGGAGATAAGCCTTTTTTGGAAGCATTGATTAAGATTTCTGACTTTTTCATCATATGTCAGCCCAAGTGTCAGAAAAGCGCTGGAAACAGGGAGATAAGCCTTTTTTGGAAGACATGGTTAAATTCTTGAATTTTTCATCACACATCATCCCAAAGGTCACTAAACAGCTGGAAACGGGGAGATAAGCCTTTTTTGGAAGCATTGATTAAGATTTCTGACTTTTTCATCACATGTCAGCCCAAGTGTCAGAAAATCGCTGGAAACAGGGAGATAAGCCTTTTTTGGAAGACATGGTTAAATTCTTGAATTTTTCATCACACATCATCCCAAATGTCACTAAACAGCTGGAAACGGGGAGATAAGCCTTTTTTGGAAGCATTGATTAAGATTTCTGACTTTTTCATCACATGTCAGCCCAAGTGTCAGAAAAGCGCTGGAAACAGGGAGATAAGCCTTTTTTGGAAGAAGTGGTTAAATTCTTGAATTTTTCATCACACATCATCCCAAATGTCACTAAACAGCTGGAAACAGGGAGATAAGCCTTTTTTGGAAGCAATGGTTAACATTTTGACTTTTTCATCACATATCAGCTCCAGTGTCAGAAAAGCGCTGGAAACAGGGAGATTTGCCTTTTTTTGGAAGAAAAGGTTAAATTCTTTAATTTTTCATCACACATCATCCCAAATGTCACTAAACAGCTGGAAACGGGGAGATAAGCCTTTTTTGGAAGCAATGGTTAACATTTTGACTTTTTCATCACATATCAGCTCCAGTGTCAGAAAAGCGCTGGAAACAGGGAGATCTGCCTTTTTTTGGAAGAAAAGGTTAAATTCTTGAATTTTTCATCACACATCATCCCAAAGGTCACTAAACAGCTGGAAACGGGGAGATAAGCCTTTTTTGGAAGCATTGATTAAGATTTCTGACTTTTTCATCATATGTCAGCCCAAGTGTCAGAAAAGCGCTGGAAACAGGGAGATAAGCCTTTTTTGGAAGACATGGTTAAATTCTTGAATTTTTCATCACACATCATCCCAAAGGTCACTAAACAGCTGGAAACGGGGAGATAAGCCTTTTTTGGAAGCATTGATTAAGATTTCTGACTTTTTCATCACATGTCAGCCCAAGTGTCAGAAAATCGCTGGAAACAGGGAGATAAGCCTTTTTTGGAAGACATGGTTAAATTCTTGAATTTTTCATCACACATCATCCCAAATGTCACTAAACAGCTGGAAACGGGGAGATAAGCCTTTTTTGGAAGCAATGGTTAACATTTTGACTTTTTCATCACATATCAGCTCCAGTGTCAGAAAAGCGCTGGAAACAGGGAGATCTGCCTTTTTTTGGAAGAAAAGGTTAAATTCTTGAATTTTTCATCACACATCATCCCAAATGTCACTAAACAGCTGGAAACGGGGAGATAAGCCTTTTTTGGAAGCATTGATTAAGATTTCTGACTTTTTCATCACATGTCAGCCCAAGTGTCAGAAAAGCGCTGGAAACAGGGAGATAAGCCTTTTTTGGAAGAAATGGTTAAATTCTTGAATTTTTCATCACACATCATCCCAAATGTCACTAAACAGCTGGAAACGGGGAGATAAGCCTTTTTTGGAAGCAATGGTTAACATTTTGACTCTTTCATCACATATCAGCTCCAGTGTCAGAAAAGCGCTGGAAACAGGGAGATCTGCCTTTTTTTGGAAGAAAAGGTTAAATTCTTGAATTTTTCATCACACATCATCCCAAATGTCACTAAACAGCTGGAAACGGTGAGATAAGCCTTTTTTGGAAGCAATGGTTAACATTTTGACTTTTTCATCACATATCAGCTCCAGTGTCAGAAAAGCGCTGGAAACAGGGAGATCTGCCTTTTTTTGGAAGAAAAGGTTAAATTCTTGAATTTTTCATCACACATCATCCCAAAGGTCACTAAACAGCTGGAAACGGGGAGATAAGCCTTTTTTGGAAGCATTGATTAAGATTTCTGACTTTTTCATCACATGTCAGCCCAAGTGTCAGAAAAGCGCTGGAAACAGGGAGATAAGCCTTTTTTGGAAGACATGGTTAAATTCTTGAATTTTTCATCACACATCATCCCAAAGGTCACTAAACAGCTGGAAACGGGGAGATAAGCCTTTTTTGGAAGCATTGATTAAGATTTCTGACTTTTTCATCACATGTCAGCCCAAGTGTCAGAAAAGCGCTGGAAACAGGGAGATAAGCCTTTTTTGGAAGAAATGGTTAAATTCTTGAATTTTTCATCACACATCATCCCAAATGTCACTAAACAGCTGGAAACGGGGAGATAAGCCTTTTTTGGAAGCAATGGTTAACATTTTGACTTTTTCATCACATATCAGCTCCAGTGTCAGAAAAGCGCTGGAAACAGGGAGATCTGCCTTTTTTTGGAAGAAATGGTTAAATTCTTGAATTTTTCATCACACATCATCCCAAATGTCACTAAACAGCTGGAAACGGGGAGATAAGCATTTTTTGGAAGCAATGGTTAACATTTTGACTTTTTCATCACATATCAGCTCCAGTGTCAGAAAAGCGCTGGAAACAGGGAGATCTGCCTTTTTTTGGAAGAAAAGGTTAAATTCTTGAATTTTTCATCACACATCATCCCAAATGTCACTAAACAGCTGGAAAAGGGGAGATAAGCCTTTTTTGGAAGAAATGGTTAAATTCTTGACTTTTTCACAACATATCATCCCAAATGTCACTAAACAGCTGGAAACAGGGAGATCTGCCTTTTTTTGGAAGAAAAGGTTAAATTCTTGAATTTTTCATCACACATCATCCCAATTGTCACTAAACAGCTGGAAACGGGGAGATAAGCCTTTTTTGGAAGCATTGATTAAGATTTCTGACTTTTTCATCACATGTCAGCCCAAGTGTCAGAAAATTGCTGGAAACAGGGAGATAAGCCTTTTTTTGGAAGCTATGGTTAACATCTTGACTTTTTCATCACATATCAGCTCGAGTGTCAGAAAAGCGCTGGAAACAGGGAGATAAGCCTTTTTTTGGAAGCTATGGTTAACATCTTGACTTTTTCATCACATATCAGCTCCAGTGTCAGAAAAGCGCTGGAAACAGGGAGATAAGCCTTTTTTTGGAAGAAATGGTTAAAATCATGACTTTTTCATCAGACATCATCCCAAATGTCACTAAACAGCTGAAAAACGGGGAGATAAGCCTTTTTTGTAAGCAATGGTTAAAATCTTAACTTTTTCATCAGACATCATCCCAAATGTCGATAAACAGCTGGAAACGGGGAGATAAGCCTTTTTTTGGAAGCAATGGTTAACATCTTGACTTTTTCATCAGACATCATCCCAAATGTCACTAAACAGCTGGAAACAGGGAGATAAGCCTTTTTTGGAGGCAATGGTTAAAATCTTGACTTTTTCATCACATATCATCCCAAACGTCACTAAACAGCTGGAAACAGGGAGATAAGCCTTTTTTTGGAAGAAATGGCTAAAATCTTGAATTTTTCATCACACATCATCCCAAATGTCACAAAACAGCTGGAAACAGGGAGATAAGCCTTTTTTGGAATCAATGGTTAACATCTTGACTTTTTCATCAGACATCATCCCAAAAGTCGATAAACAGCTGGAAACGGGGAGATAACTCTTTTTTTGGAAGCAATGATTAACATCTTGACTTTTTCATCACATATCAGCTCGAGTGTCAGAAAAGCGCTGGAAACAGGGAGATAAGCCTTTTTTTGGAAGCTATGGTTAACATCTTGACTTTTTCATCACATATCAGCTCCAGTGTCAGAAAAGCGCTGGAAACAGGGAGATAAGCCTTTTTTTGGAAGAAATGGTTAAAATCATGACTTTTTCATCAGACATCATCCCAAATGTCACTAAACAGCTGAAAAACGGGGAGATAAGCCTTTTTTGTAAGCAATGGTTAAAATCTTAACTTTTTCATCAGACATCATCCCAAATGTCGATAAACAGCTGGAAACGGGGAGATAAGCCTTTTTTTGGAAGCAATGGTTAACATCTTGACTTTTTCATCAGACATCATCCCAAATGTCACTAAACAGCTGGAAACAGGGAGATAAGCCTTTTTTGGAGGCAATGGTTAAAATCTTGACTTTTTCATCACATATCATCCCAAACGTCACTAAACAGCTGGAAACAGGGAGATAAGCCTTTTTTGGAAGCAATGGTTAACATCTTGACTTTTTCATCACATATCAGCTCAATTGTCAGAAATGCGCTGGAAAAAGAGAGATAAGCCTTTTTTTGGAATAAATGGTTAAAATCTTGACTTTTTCATCACACATCATCCAAAATGTCACTAAACCGCTGTAAAACGGAGAGATAAGCCTTTTTTGGAAGCAATGGAAAACATCCTGACTTTTTAATCACATATCAGCTCAAGTGTCAGAAAAGCGCTGGAAACAGGGAGATAAGCCTTTTTTTGGAAGAAATGGTTAAAATCTTGACTTTTTCATCAGACATCATCCCAAATGTCGCTAAACGGCTGGAAACAGGGAGATAAGCCTTTTTTTGGAAGAAATGGTTAAAATCTTGACTTTTTCATCAGACATCATCCCAAATGTCGATAAACAGCTGGAAACGGGGAGAAAAGCCTTTTTTTTTGAAGCAATGGTTAAAATCTTAACTTTTTCATCAGACATCATCCCAAATGTCGATAAACAGCTGGAAACGGGGAGATAAGCCTTTTTTTGGAAGCAATGGTTAACATCTTGACTTTTTCATCAGACATCATCCCAAATGTCACTAAACAGCTGGAAACAGGGAGATAAGCCTTTTTTGGAGGCAATGGTTAAAATCTTGACTTTTTCATCACATATCATCCGAAACGTCACTAAACAGCTGGAAACAGGGAGATAAGCCTTTTTTGGAAGCAATGGTTAACATCTTGACTTTTTCATCACATATCAGCTCAATTGTCAGAAATGCGCTGGAAAAAGGGAGATAAGCCTTTTTTTGGAATAAATGGTTAAAATCTTGACTTTTTCATCACACATCATCCAAAATGTCACTAAACCGCTGTAAAACGGAGAGATAAGCCTTTTTTGGAAGCAATGGAAAACATCCTGACTTTTTAATCACATATCAGCTCAAGTGTCAGAAAAGCGCTGGAAACAGGGAGATAAGCCTTTTTTTGGAAGAAATGGTTAAAATCTTGACTTTTTCATCAGACATCATCCCAAATGTCGATAAACAGCTGGAAACGGGGAGAAAAGCCTTTTTTTTTGAAGCAATGGTTAATATCTTGACTTTTTCATCACACATCATCCCAATAGTCACTAAACAGCTGGAAACGGGGAGATAAGCCTTTTTGGAAGCAATCATTAACATCTTGACTTTTTCATCACATATCAGCTCAAGTGTCAGAAAAGCGCTGGCAACAGGGAGATAAGCCTTTTTCTGGAAGAAATGGTTAAAGTCTTGACTTTTTCATCACACTTCATCCCAAATGTCACTAAACCGCTGTAAAACGGGGAGATAAGCCTTTTTTGGAAGCAATGGTTAACATCTTGACTTTTTCATCACATATTAGCTCCAGTGTCAGAAAAGCGCTGGAAACAGGGAGATAAGCCTTTTTTTGGAAGAAATGGCTAAAATCTTGAATTTTTCATCACACATCATCCCAAATGTCACTAAACAGCTGGAAACGGGGAGATAAGCCTTTTTTGGAAGCAATGGTTAACATTTTGACTTTTTCATCACACATCATCCCAAATGTCACTAAACAGCTGGAAACGGGGAGATAAGCCTTTTTTGGAAGAAATGGTTAATATCTTGACTTTTTCATCACATATCAGCTCCAGTGTCAGAAAAGCGCTGGAAACAGTGAGATAAGCCTTTTTTTGGAAGAAATGGCTAAAATGATGGACATGACCAAAACATGTGTCCCAAAGAAACAGGAGAATATTGACATCCAGGACAGTTTGGTGTAACATTAGGGTATAATTTAGACAGTCTGTCGTTAGAATAATGCAACCTGTGGACAACTTAAACTGAATCAAGCCATATCTGATACAGAAAGAAGATCTGTGTATACGCTGTATCGTATTTTTCCAGGTGTCTTCTGGTATAACTTCTCCAACCTCTCCTTCCCATGCTGCCTTAATTTTGTCCCACGAATGAGGGCAGCTATCCCGTAATAAAGCATATATTTTTGATATTGCTCCTTTATTGAGTGGATTAACATTAAGAACTGAATACAGTATGTCTTTAGAGGGTGGGGATGGGTACCCTGGGAAAAATTTTGAGGCAAAACTTTGAAACCTGAAGATATCTGAAGTAATGAGACTTTGGTAAATTATGATCTTCACATAAAAATTTAAATGATGCAAAGCCATCATCGGTAAAGAGATCTTGAAAGTAGACCAAGCCCCTTCTGTGCCAAATTCAAATTTGAAATGGTGCAAAAAGATAATTAAACATTATTGGGGAGAAGCTACATATATTTGTCAAATTAAAATGTTTTCTGAACTGACGCCAGATCGTAATCGAATTTTGGACCACCAAATTTGAGTTCAGTTCAGGCACTTTGATATTTAGTGTGAGGGGGGCAGTTAGGATCGAAATCGGGGAAACTGGGAGTGTAGCTCTCAGCTCCATATCAGTCCAGAAGGGACCCTCCTTATCTGTGAACATGGTGATCCAATATGTCAGCTTGACAATATTAGCTTCCCAATGGTAAAATAAAAAATTAGGTAAACCCAAGCCACCGTCAGATTTAACTCTCTCCAGGCTTGCCTTCTTTATACGTGCAGGTTTTTTATTCCATATGAACACAGAAATAAAACGATCTAGCCGAGCAAAATAGGATTTTGGGAGAAAAATGGGAATCATTTGGAATAAATAAAGAAACCTGGGCATTACAGTCATCTTCACTACATTTATACTCCCTACCAATGAGAGTGGAAGATTTGACCACCTATCCAAATCAGTTTTGGTACGGTCTAAAATCGACCTATAGTTATACTGAAAAATAGCTTTAATTGAACCTGCTATTTCTATTCCCAGATAAGTAAATTTGTCATTTTCAATTTTAAAAGGCAAATTTTCATAAGTGATCTGTTTTTTGCAGCCAGTGGAGAAGGTAGGGCATGCTCTCAGTTGGGTCTGATATTTGCAAAAGCAGATCATCAGCATAAAGCAAAGTTTTATGGTTTGTTTCACCCCTGGATATACTTTTTATCCTGTCATCTGATCTAATAGCAATCGCCAGTGGTTCAAACGCAATGTCAAACAGGAAAGGCGACAGACACCAACCCTGTCTTGTACCTCTGTAGAGGGAAAAATATTATTATTAATATTATTATTTTATAATATAATATTAAATATATATATATTATTATCTTATAATATAGGACTTCGATTCACTTACAAAAAGTGGGCCCCATTCCAAATTTTTCTAAAGCTGCGAAAAGATAGGTCCATTCAATTCTATCAAACGCCTTTTCAGCGTCAAGGCTTAGAATAACTTCAGGTTGTACTGTTGAATGGGGGGGAAATAACACATTAAATAATGATTGCCCCCCAGGAATGAAGCCTGTTTGGTCCTCATTAATAATGGTAGGAATAACAGGGTCTAATCGTTGTGCAAGGGTTTTAGTTAAAATTTTATAATCACAGCACAGAAGACTTATTGGCCTATATGAGCTACACTGAACAGGATCCTTATCTTTTTTTAGTAAAACTGAAATTGTGGCCTGGGTAAGCGTTTGCGGCAATCTTCCATTGGCCAAAGATTTGTCATAGACTGATTTAAGGATAGGTGCGAGTTTTGAAGAAAATTCCTTGTAAAACTCTGTGGGGAATCCGTCCGGACCTGGCGCCCTTCCTGTTCGAGATAATCTGATGGCTCGCTATTTCCTCAAGCGACAATGGCTGCTCTAGAGATGACTGAGCATCTGGAGAAAGCCTTGGGGTATCCAGAGAATCAAGACACGAGTAAATCACAGATGAGCTACTATCTACCTCTGACTGATATAGAGTAGAATAATATTGCTTAAATTGGTCATTAATGACTCTGGGTCTGCGAGATATCGAGTCAGCGCCTCTATTAATTACTGGGATCATTTGTTCAGTTCACTGCTGTTTAAGTTGAAGTGCAAGGAGTCTCCCCGCTTTATCTCCATGCTCATAATATACCTGTCTGGATTTAGAAATATTTTTCTCAGCTTTCCATGTCATAAGCTTATTGAATTCAGTTTGCAACAGTAATTTCTCCTTAAAAAGATCTGGTGTGGGCGAAAGAGCATAACGCCTATCAATATCTGCAATTTTGTCAGCAAGCTCTTTAAGTTGTTTGGAACACTCCTTATTCCTATGTGCCACATAAGAGATAACTTGGCCCCTAATGTAGGCTTTCATAGACTCCCATAAAATTCCCCTTGAAACATCCTGAGTGTCATTAATTTCCAAAAAGAAGTCAATCTGATTGTTGAGAAATGTTCTAAAATGTTTACATAAAAGTAGCTGGGGATCTAGCCGCCAAGTTCGTTGGGGCGCTACATGGGCTAGAAAAACTCAATCCATCTGCACTGGGCTGTGATCTGATAGCACTATACTGTGATATTTGCTGCTGGAAATTAAGGGGAGTAGCTGGTTATCGACAATAAAATAATCAATCCTAGAATAACTATGATGAACGGGGGAAAAGAAGGAGAATTGCTTTGTAGTTGGATTTTATGTCCGCCAGGGGTCTGATAAGCCATAAGAGCTGAGGAGGGAATTAATAACCACTGCGGCTGATGAGAGAGTGTTATTTGCCCTTACACTTGACCTGTCTAGCTGGGTATGAAGGACGCAGTTGAAGTCTCCACCTAAAATTAACCAAGGAATTAAGGTCCGGAAGAGTTGAAAAAAAATTAAGAAGGAATTGTGCATTGTCCCAGTTTGGTCCACATATGTTAGCCAATATTAATGGTGTATTAAATAGCTTGCCCACTACAACAATATATCTGCCATTAGCATCTGATATTACTTCAATCAAATTCAATCAATCAAATTTTATTTGTATAGCCCACATTCACAAATAACAATTCGTCTCATAGGGCTTTAACATGGTGTGACATCCTCTGTCCTTAACCCTCAACAAGAGTAAGGAAAAACTACTAAAAACCCTTTTAACAGGTAAAAATATGTAGAAACCTCAGAGAGCCACATGTGAGGGATCCCTCTCACAGGACGGACAGAAGTGCAATAGATGTCAAGTGTAGGAAAACATCATCGGGATTAAAAATTTTTAGCAGCATCGATGAGGGTAAACATTTTTGAAGGATAACTTCAATACTATATGTCAAGTAGTCCTGCTGCAATCATAGTCTCTGGTCAGCAGCCAGCAAGATCACGATCCAGCATCAAGATGGGATCCACTATAGTCCACAGTCATTGTCCACTGCCGCCAGTTAGGATCCGTCATCAGCCGCCGCCTCGGTCGTGGTCCACCACCATCTGATGCCAACACGACAAAGGATCCTCCATTACCACTACGATCAGCTGGCACGATACAGAATCCACCAAACTGGATCCACCATTGCGACCTCTGACGCGCGATCCACAATCATATTCCATGGTGCGGCCACAGCTGTGGTCCTGCATCTGCGGGGGATAAGGCAAAGAGACTCCGGGAAAGGGGTCAAGTTAGTAACATGTACTGATGAGATAAGAATTACTTTGATGTGATAAGTATGGAGAAGAGGAAGGAGAAGCAGGAAAGAGAAGCTCCGTGTGTCATGTGTCATAAATTCCCTGTGTGTCTTAGCGTCATCTGCCACACTAATTAGCTCTAACTATAAGCTTTATCAAGAAGGAAGGCTTTAATCCTACTCTTAAACGAACAGAGTGTGTCTGCTTCCCGAACTGAAAGTGAGAGATTATTCCACAGCAGTGGGGCTTGATGGCTAAAAGCTCTGGCTCCTACTCTACTTTTAGAGACTTTAGGGACGACAAGTAAACCTGAATTCTGGGATCGGAGTGCTCTAGTAGGTTGATATGGTATTAACATCTCTTTGAGGTAAAAAGATGCCATATCATTAAGGGCCTTGAAGGTGAGGAGGAGAATTTTAAATTCTATTCTTGATTTAACAGGAAGCCAGTGTAGCGATGCTAATACTGGAGAAATGTGCTCTCTTTTCTTGGTTCTCGTCAGGACACGTGCTCCGGCATTTTGGACAAGCTGCAGAGTCTTTTACGGCTTACTGCTGGAGCCTGATAATAATGAATTACAATAGTCCAGTCTCGATGTAACAAAGGCGTGGACTAGTTTTTCTGCATCTTTTTGCGAAAGGACATGTCTGATTTTTGAGATATTACGCAAGTGGAAAAAGGTGGTCCTAGAAATTTGTTTTAAATGACTATTAAAGGACAATTACTTCAGAGTGTTCAAATTGGATCCACTTTCTAATCAGGATTGCTGTTCCCCTGGCTTTGTAATTAAAACGTGAATGATATATTTGTCCAATCCACTTACAACTTAGTCTTTTTTGGGAATTAATATTTAAATGTGTCTCCTGTAGCAATATTACATCAGGTTTTAATGATTTCAGATGACTAAATATTTTGCTCCGTTTCAACAAGTTATTCAGGCCTTTGACGTTCCAGCTAATGAACGAAATTGCTCCTTGTTGATTATTTGCATTATTCAGAATCATAGGGCAACAGTTTGTAGTGAGTCGGTCCTGCATGTTGGCTATATCTGAGTACTTTAGTGCATGTTTGAGTCAAACCATAAACCACAATTGAACCCAAAAAAAGACTGACAAAAACAAGCAAATAGACATAGATAAACCCTTTACCATCCTGGACCCCTGGGCTGGTCTTCCTTAAACCTGAAACTGCCCCGATTTAAAAATTTTTTAAAAACGACCAATTCGAGGGACCTGGCACTTTAGAGACACGTTCGCACTGGACAGGATGAGAAGGAGAGGAGGAATATTAAATAAATGTTCAATCTTAGCAGAGCTCACCAAGACACGTCTTCACATGTCGCTGCTCCGCTGCGCCCCCCTAGTTCATTTTAAGTGTGAACCGGCTCAACACTGCAAACAGCTACTGGACACCAGTCAGCATTGAAAGACACAAGTAGAAGGGCTGGATCATTACACTCCTGTTTCCAATCCTGCATGAGACTGCGGTTAGGCCCGCCTTTCTCATTAGCGTAAGCAACAGAAATGAGGGAGACATTTCTGTTGTTATTAAAGTATTTATTTCTGTATTAATTAATTAATTTATTTATTTCTGTATTTATTTATACATTTATTTATTTATTTATTTATACTTAAGTCATGTATGGTCCTCCATACTCCTCCCCCGGTGGTTTCATATTATGGGACACGCTGAAAGCTTATCTAAGAGGGCAAATAATATCTTATACAAAGGGTATCAAAAAGAAATATATGGCAGAGATAAATGAGCTAGAAGCAGATATTCTGAAATTGGAAACGGATTTTCAACAATCTGGGTCTAAAGAACTTTACCAACGGCTGGTTAACAAAAAACTAAAATACAATACTTTACATACCTATAAGGTTGAAAAAATCATTTTAAGAACCAAACAAAAATATTATGAATTGGCAGAGAAAGCTCACAAAATCTTGTCCTGGCAATTGAGAACAGAGGAAAGCTCAAGGACAATTAATGCAATTCAAACTGAAACTGGTGCAATCTCACACAACCCAACAGAAATTAACGACGCATTCAAACAGTTTTATACAAATCTATATACATCAGAATCGCCAGAGGATCTATCTAAGATTGATGAATTTCTGTCCACTATTGAATTGCCGAAACTCGGCCATGAAGACCAAAAGAATCTTGATTTGCCCTTCACTCAGAAAGAAATCGAAAAGACCTTATGCTCACTACAACCCAATAAATCACCGGGAGAGACTACAGAGAATTTAAGGACATATAATGGATGCGATTAATTTGGCATCTAAAACTCAAACCCTTCTTGAATCATTCTCCACTGCCATAATCACCGTGATTCACAAAAAAAATAGAGATCCATTAAAGTGTTCCTCTTTTCGACCCATTTCATTACTGAATTCAGATTATAAATTAATTTCCAAAGCCCTGGCAAACAGGCTTGGCCAACATTTGCCAAAATTAATAAACCCAGACCAGAGTGGCTTTATTTTGAAACGCTCATCAGCCAATAACCTGTCGAACTCTTTAATATTATCCATCTAACGAAACCTAAAACTGAACTTAGTGTAGCTGTAGCATTAGATGCGGAAAAAGCCTTTGATAGGCTAGAGTGGCCATATTTATTCAATGGTTTTGGACAAGTTTGGATTTGGCCATTTGTTTATCAATTGGGTGAAAACCCTTTACCATAAACCCAGAGCCAAAATTACCACAAATGGACAGACTTTGACAGCATTTCCCTTGAATAGATCGAGTCGACAGGGCTGTCCTCTGTCTCCAGGACTCTTTGTCCTGGCTATTGAACCACTTGCTGAAGCAATTAGATGGGATCCAGATATAAAGGGGTTCAGAGTGGACCAAATAAATTATAAAATTAATCTCCTGGCAGAGGTTGAGAGGTTGGCTCCTTCCTACACTGTACCTGGCTTTGCACAAAGGTGAGGTCCTTTTGGTATGACTTTTGTAATGCCTTAACTAGGATCACAGGAGTTACCTTTCCATTGGATCCTGAGCTATGTTTACTGGGAAACTTCACAACTTTCAACAGGTCTTTAACGAAGCTCCAAATTAAATTTGCAGAAATTGCTTTATGTGTGACTTGGAAGTCTGATTCCCCGACTCTCATAGACCGATGATCTGTGGAAATGAACAGTTGTATTCCTCTTGAAAAGATTACATATAGTCTCAGAAAGAAATATAAGTTATATTTGAAAATCTGGCAGCCTTATTTGGAATACATGGATACACCACCAACGGTACCATAGGACTGTAACTATTTGGAGCTCTGAATTACATTATGTACTGTGTCATTGCGGTATTTCTCTGTGATGTGTCATCCTATGCACCAACTTTTTTCTTTTTTTTCTCTTTGGGTGGGGGGAATTATTTACTTTATTTATTTAATTAGTTTTATTTCATCTATGTGTGTATTTTTTAAAATGTTGTTATGGAATTTTCTGTAATGTTTGATGTAGAGTGCTCTGTATGCTCTGCATGTTCTCTTGCAATGTGAAAATATTTGGAAAAATAAAATATTCCAAAAAAAAAAATACCTCATGAACCTGTGTGGACTTAACAGACACCTCAAGGATATATGAACTAAGAACAAACACATTTAAATGAAACACATAAACACCTTTGACTTCCAAAAACCCAGCTGGCTGAAGAAATGTGTCCAGCAGCCCCTGTTGTATTAAAGTCAGAGAGTTGTGACCTCTAACTCTCTCTGGGGAATATGCACAAAGTGCCAACCAAACCACAGACCAAAGAACATAACCAATTCCCTAGTGAGGTTTTTGTCCCATCTTGGGTATTATCATAAAAAAAAAAGAAAATGGGAGCCCTTCACTCCCTCATCACTTATATACAGCTGTTCCACGTGTCATATGCGGGGATAGATATAATGTCTTATTCCTGTCGACCGCTAAACTTAGCACCGGCTTTCAAAAGTCTGTTAGCGTTACCTGAGCACAAATGTCAATTTTTCAGGCACGATACAGAATCCACCAAACTGGATCCACCATTGCGACCTCTGACGCGCGATCCACAATCATATTCCATGGTGCGGCCACAGCTGTGGCCGCACCAAGTAACCTTGGTCGAGTATATTAGTTTCCCCTGAAACTGGACTTGTTTCTGCGTCAGTGACTGGGTGTTCTGAGCCCAGCCAGTTGGGGGATGGAGGTAAGACAGCACAAACAAGCAGCCATCCGGTCCTGCAGCCTTGAGGCGCTGGTCACAGACCCGCCCGGGATGGGGGGTGTGGGGGATGCATATCTGTCTGTAATATGTACGTGTGTATGTTTGTAAAGTTCTTTTGACAGCTGTCACCGTTTTATTTATTTTTCGATAAACCAGGGCAGCGCCTAATCCAATCAGCCGAAAGCCTGTAACCATGGTTCGGAATAGGTAGATGTCTTCAACATCCTCCACGGAAAGGGCAGCTAGGTACACGACTCGCCACTTTTCCCACGCGTCCATCGAGTTACCAGCTGCGAACGTCCCGGCAGGACAGACAGGTTCCCCCGAACCCGAGTTTCTCGTCAAAGAGATGGTGTCAATTGCGTTGAGAGACCAACTGATCAAATCCATGATTTTTAGTTCGTAGAGCGGTGCGGAGAGAGTCTCTCAAGTATAGGACAAGACAAGACAAGACGAAAGGAGCCAAGCAGGGAAGGTTAGGGGGAGGAGAGGGAGAGAAAAATGCGACCGCCTTCGAAGAGAGCCAAACAAGAAAAAGGCTTGATAGATTCTCAGATTGTTACGGCGCATTCGGTTCTGCAGGTCGTCACCGGTCGTGCCGCAGCACCCGCTAATGCCGCTGACTCGTGTCCTCTGCTGCGCCGACTCTGGTCTCCGTCTCTTCCGCACTCTGTTCGAGTTTCTCCGTCCGTTGTTTTAGGTCCGTAACCGAAGTTTCCAGTCTAGACAGCCAGGCTTTGGTGTCGGTAAACGACTCTTGATTTTCTTTCCTTAATTTTTTCAGTTCTCGAAGTATCTCCGCCATGTTCATTGCTCCTTCTTCTCAGCTAGCATCGCCTGGGGCCACGTTAGACAGCCGCCCTTTTTTACCTTTTGCCTCTTCTTGGGATTTTTGCTGCTTCCCTGCGTTTCTTGTATCTCTGGCTGTGCTCATGTCTTCCCCTAGGACTAAACTTAACCCATTAATCGTCGGAATATTATTATAGTCTTGCAAACAGCCAAGCCACACCGAATTTTGAGGGAGCTAACACTCCTTGCAACTTTCTCAGAACATGGCGACATCGAAAGTCGGTAAACAGTTTTTAAACTCATATAACAACAAAAATGCATGCGTTGAGGGATGATAGTCAGCCTTGCATGCTGCACACCACTGCTCAAAAAGGAAACTCTTTCTCTGGAAATTCAACATAAGTCTGGCTGGTTCCTTTTCTCAGATTGCGAAAACGCTGCCTATAAGCCTCAGGGACTATTTCATATGCCCGCAAAATAGCGTTTTTGAATGAATCCTCCACAGATAAAGAGCAAGCCTCCTGAGTATTACCAGATAACTTGCATTTTAGTAAAATAACCAACACATCCTCAGGCCAGTGCAAAGCTACAGCAATACGTTCAAACGCATTGCATGGGGGCAGATACACAAAGCCCCCAAGCTGCCCAGTCACAGCAGATGCCATCGCGTCCGAGCTCCTGAAAAACGGTCGCTTCCCAGACGCAGACAAAGATGTTGCCCGTCTGATAACGCAGGAGGTGACTTCCCTCTCCAGGGTGGCCAGTGCGGATTCCAACCTCTCAGGAGAATTCACAGCAGACGAACTCAGTAAGGCCATGAGCAAGCTCAAGCCAGGCAAAGCTCCAGGACGTGACAACATCCACCCAGAGTTTGTTATGCACCAGAGCACAATAACATCCAGCTGGCTCTGTGCATTCTTCTCATCCTGCTACCAGAGATGCAAGCTGCCCAAGATCTGGCGCCGTGCTTCTGTAATCGCCCTGCCAAAGCCAAACAAACCTGCGGAAGACCCCAAGGCATACCGACCCATATCGCTGCTCTGTGTTCCATTTAAAATCCTGGAAAGAATGATCCACTGCCGCATTGAGCCAGTGATTGACCCACAGCTTCCACAGGAACAGGCCGGTTTCCGTCGCGGTAGGTCCACAGTGGACCAGGTTACACTTCTGGCTCAAGACATCGAGGACAGCTTCCAGGATAATGAGAAAGCTGGGGTAGTGTACCTGGACTTGACCGCCGCGTACGATACCGTCTGGCACCGCGGACTTCACCTGAAGCTGCTGAGGACAATAACCGATCGACATATGGTGAAATTCATCATGGAGACGTTGTCTAACCGCAGTTTTGTCCTACAGACCAGCGATGGCCAGCGCAGTAGGCTAAGAAGACTACGGAACGGTGTCCCACAGGGCTCGGTCCTTTCTCCGATGCTGTTTAATATTTACATCTATAATCTACCAGACACAGCATCCAGAAAGTACGGCTACGCAGACGATCTCGCAATCATGCTGAGAAGACCCACATGGAAGGCAATGGAAGACGGTCTCAACCAAGACATGGTCGTCCCAGTAGCCTACCTACGAAAGTGGCGCCTGCAACTCAGCACCGGCAAGACTGTTACAGCAGCATACCATCTCTGCAACAGAGACGCCAAGAGGGAACTGGAGGTATACACCGACCACAAGCGCCTGGATTCCCAGCAAGCGCCTAAATACCTTGGTGTGCGTCTGGACCGGACACTGACCTTCAAACAACATCTCGAAGATGTCCGGGCAAAGACAATATCAAGGGTCGCACTGATCCGTCGCCTCGCTGGCACAACCTGGGGAGCCACTGCCAAGACACTACGGGTATCCACCAAAGCCCTGGTCTTTTCAGCAGCGGAGTACTGTGCCCCAGTATGGAGCAGAAGTCCACACACAAAAATGGTGGATGTGGCTATCAACAACGCCCTCCGGATCATCACTGGATGCCTGAAGCCTACCCCAATCGTCCTGCTGCCAGTCCTTGCAGGAATCGCACCGGCTGGCCTACGACGAGAGGCTGCCACTCTCGCCCTGGCAAGGAAAGCACGGAAGCATGACTGGCACATCCTCCATGACACCACAGAGACAGCAGCTCCTCTGAGCAGACTCAAGTCCCGCCACCCTTACAACAAGGCGGCACAAGAGTTGCTCCGGTCCACCACTGAGGACCTGTCCAAAGATGGATGGCTGGCGGCAGCTTGGAAACAGGAGTGGGAGAGGGCTGGGCCAACCCAAATCCACCACTACATCTTGGATCCAGGAGATGGAGCCACAGGAGACCTTCTTCCACGCCGGCAATGGACTCTGCTGAACCGTCTGCATACTGGGGTCGGTTGGTTCAAATCTTCAATGAAGAAGTGGGGCCTGGCAGACAGCGCTGCATGCAAGGTGTTGCCCATGATGGACGCCAACTTGGCTAACATCCTTCTGTCCCCAACTTCCTCAATGGAGTCCAGAGGACAGTCCAGGACAGAGCTCGCTCTTCTTATCAGTCTGTTGAGCCTGCTCCTGTCTCTGTCCGTGCTACCCCCCCTCCAGCAGACCACAGCGTAGAAGATTGCTGAGGCCACCACAGAGTTATAAAAAGTCCTGAGGAGAGCCCTGCACACTCCGAAGGACCTCAGCCTCCTCAGCAGGTGGAGGCGGCTCTAGCCCTTCTTATAGAGGGCATGTGTGTTGTCAGACCAGTCCAGTTTGTTGTTGAGGTGAACACCCAGGAATTTGGAGTTCTCCACCACCTCTATGTCCAATCCCTGGATGTTCACTGGTGTTAAGTTGGATGCTTTTTTCCGGAAGTTCACGATCATCTCCTTCGTCTTGCTGGTGTTCAGCTGAAGCTGGTTGAGCTCACTTCAGCTGACGAAGTCTGTGATGACCGCCCTGTACTCCAGGTCATTCCCCTCAGGAACACATCCAACGATGGCTGTGTCATCAGAGAACTTCTGGATGTGGCAGTGGGTGGTGTTGTGGGTGAAGTCGGAGGTGTAGAGGGTGAAGAGGAAAGGGGAGAGCACCGTACCCTGAGGGGCACCTGTGCTGCAGAGCACCACGTCAGACACACAGTGATGGAGCCTCACATACTGTGGTCTCTTGGTGAGGTAGTCTGTTGTCCATGCAGCCAGGTGTTGGTCCACGCCCACGTTCTCCATCTTCACTTTGAGCAGTGAAGGCTGGATGGTGTTGAATGCACTTGAGAAGTCAAAAAACATGACCCTCACAGTGTTCCTGCTGTCCTCCAGGTGTAGCAGGGATCTGTGCAGCAGGTAGGTAACTGAGTCGTCCACCCCAATCCCAGGCTGGTAAGCAAACTGCAGGGGGTCCAGCTGTGTGCCCACCAGCAGTCGTAGGTGTCTCAGGATAATCCTCTCCATCGTCTTCATCAGGTGAGAAGTCAAGGCAACTGGCCTGAAGTGGTTAGGCTCCTTGGGGCGCGGCGTCTTCGGCACCGGGACCACACAGGAGGTCTTCCACAGGGCTGGGACTTTCTCCAGGCTCAGGCTTAGGTTGAACAAATGCCTGATCACACCACAGAGCTGGTCAGCACAGTCCTTGAGCAGTCTTGGGCTGATACCATCCGGGCCCGGGGCCTTCCTTGCCTTGATCTTCTTGAGTTGGCTTCTCACCTGATCATCTGTTATAGAGAGGGGGGTGGAGGATGACTGGGGTGGGGGTGTGGGGGTGAGGAGTGGTGAGAGTCTCAAGGGGGGATGATGATCTGGAGATGGGGTGGGGGTGGGATTCAGTTCATCTGCCCAGTCCTTGTCCCCGCTGGGTTGTTGTCTTCCCACACCTTTTCCGTGGCCTGCGATGGTCTGCAGCCCTCTCCAGACGTCCCTGGCGTTGTTCTGCTCCAGCCGCTTCTCCAGTTTCTTCCTGTAGCTGTCCTTCCTCTTCCTGATCATCAGCCGGAGTTCCTTCTGGACTCTGCGCAGCTCCTCTTTGTCCCCCAAACTGAAAACCCTCTTCTTCTCGTTCAGCAGGGCCTTTATCTCTGGGGTCACCCAGGGTTTGTTGTTGGGAAAACACCGTACCAGCTTGGAGGGCACAGTGTTCTCCTCGCAGAAGTTAATATAATCCGTGATGCAGTGGGTCATGCTGTCAATGTCAGTGCCGTGGGGGTCTAGCACTGGTCACCGGAGATGAGGAGGAGGGCTTGGGGGTGCTGGCTTTGAAGATGCGAGATAACTGTGTGGATCCGATCTGAAGCTACAGCAGCGACCGCCGAGGGGGGGATGTACACAGTCACAACAATAACATGTGAAAACTCCCTAGGGAGATAGTATGGCCGCATGCTGACCGCTAACAGCTCCAAATCTCTGGTGCAGAGCATCTCCTTCACGCTTATGTGTCCCGGGGGACACCATCTATCGTTAACCAACACAGCGACCCCCCCTCCTTTCTTCTTACCGCACTCCGTTGCTTTTCGGTCCGCTCGTACGAGTTGGAAGCCGTCCAGATTTACGTGTGAGTCCGGAGAAAGTTCAGTCAGCCACGTCTCTGTGAAGCACATGAGGCTGCATTCCCTGTATTCCCTCTGCAGTCGGGTCAGCGCCGTCAACTCTTCCATCTTGTTTGGGAGAGATCTTACATTCCCCATGATGACAGACGGTAAACATGGTTTAAACCGTCTTTTCCGCTCCCTGCGCTTCACTCCCGCTCTGCATCCTCTTCTCCTCCTCTGTAACTCCTCGAGGATCTCCGGCCGCTCCGCGCAGAGAAGGGGTGTGTTGCGCAGGCCCAACAGCTGATCACGGGTGTAAACAAATCTAAATCAATGGCTGCCATCTCTAATTTTCTTTTGTTTGTTTAGTTTTTGATTAAGTTTTACTTTTTTATCGTTTTGCTTCGAGTGTGTGTTTTTATCTCTGATGCAAACTAGCTTAAGATGCACATAATGCAGTAATTTCTGTATTCAGATGCCAGGGGGTGGGACTAAAAGAGTCACACTATATACAGTTTGATGAGCAATATTTGTGTGTATATATATATATATATATATATTTATATATATATAGAAAGTATAACATGCAGTGTATTTTTGATAATAAAAGAAAGAAAAAAAACATGCCAGATCTCAGAAGCTAAGCAAGGTCGGGCCTGGTTAGTACTTGGATGGGATGGCTGTAAGCTTTTTCCAATTTTCTTTGCAACCAGCAGAAGGTGCTGCTCACAAGAACTCAAATAAATGCACCATCAGATATCAAAACACATTGGGGGGAATTGATGAAAGAGAGAGTCATTTTTATTCTTAAATATTGATGAATGAAGAAAAAATTGGGCTCCAGCAGAAGGGGCACTTTTCTCATCCAGGGCAAAATGGCAGGTGCTTGAGCACCACTAGTGGTCTATCTGTGCACATGCCTGGTAACATCATTCCCAAAATGTCATATTTGGAGAGAAGGATGAAAGAGCAGCGAGTTTACTCACCATCAACAGAAGAAACAGTATATGAAACCATGACATTATCATTGAAGGAAATTATTGGAAATTATAATGATTTTTTCTTGCAATATTGTGACAAAATTGCAACTTGAGCTTCTGTCTCCTTAACATTAAATAGCAATCAAAACCCAGTTGCAATGGTCACAAAGCAACAACAGTAATCATTAGGATGGTGGTTCACATGTATAAATAAGGTATTGTGGCTTGGCTCTTTCGCTTACGGCCATACCACCCTGAACACGCCCGATCTCGTCCGATCTCGGAAGCTTAGCAGGGTCGGGCCTGGTTAGTACTTGGATGGGAGACCGCCTGGGAATACCAGGTGCTGTAAGCTTTTTCCAATTTTCTTTGCAACCAGCAGAGGGTGCTGTTGCTGCTGCTTCACAGGAGAAACGTCTTGGAAAGAGCAGGCAAGACTGGCCATCAAAGAAACGAAGGATATGGAACACACACATCATCATCGAAGGAAGAGAGTGAACATTCCAATGGCTTTTGATATTCAAACCACTTCTTTACTCATGTAATAGTAACATATAATTCCCAAAATGTCATATTTGGAGAGAAGGATGACAGAGCAGCGAGTTCACTCACCATCAACAGAAGAAACAGTATATGAAATCATGACATTATCATTGAAGGAAATGATTGGAAATTGTAATGATTTTTTCTTGCAATATTGTGAAAAAATTGCACCTTGAGCTTCCTTTTCCCTCACATTAAAAAATAATTCCTTATTTATTCATGCATATTTATTCATACTTAAGTCATGTATCGTCCTCCATAAACCTTCCTGTACAGTGGCTGTTATCAGATCTAAAAACTTCTGGGTTCCTTGCTAATTTAGATACAGTCAAACTCAAACACATAAAGGTTATGATTTATTGATCAATTTTACACACACACACACACACACACACACACACGCACACACGCACACACACACACACACACACACACACACACACACACACACACTCACACATAGTATAGTTATATTTAATTGGATTCACAGCCTATGCCCTTTCTCTGGGTGTCTTCCATTGTTGATGATGTTCCGCCTGTAGTATATTTAATCACCCATTTAAAAAGGATTCCTCTTAACATTATAGTGTCATCACTGAAGTCTTATTTCTACAAATAGTGACTGACTGAGCATTAGTCTCACAGGTTTGTTATGACATTATTGTTGTGTGCTACAGTTACACAGAGCAGCTCCTGTACCTCATACTTTACAGTACACTGCAAAGACAGAAGTTATTCTTTAACATAAGGGGGCTAAAATGTTTAACAAGGCAAGTTGTACAGACTAATATGCACTTGTACCACAAAATTCACTCTTTAACAAGAAAGCACCCTGGACAGAAAGATTACTTTTCTAGTGCACGCTGCAAATAGTGTTGAGAGTTGAGAGAACCAAGCCTGCCTACCTAACTGACCTATGAAAGTAAGAAATATATAAATTATAAATGTATAAGCAAATAGAAGCATGAAGAAATGAATAAACGTGCAAATAAATAGATAAATGTCAAATAAATAAAAATAATACACGTTGAAATACATAAATTGAGAGAAGAGGATCTACCAGCACAGTAAGAAGAATAAGAGCATCAGAGACATCTGCAGGTTTCCATGAAACAGATCAATAGAAATGATGATCTCTATCTGCAGGAGCATCAGCAGGACTATGACATCATGGACACTCTTCTTCTCAGGGGTTGCGTCGCTGTTTTTTTTTAGCTTTTGTATCATTTGACAGAAAGACACTATTAATTATACACAGAAAAACAAGTGTGAAGTAAAAAATACCCGCTAATAGAAATTCAGTGTAAATTCTTTTTTAAAGGGAAATCTCGTTTTCGGTTACCAAGCGACGTCACTTCCGGGATGAAAGTGGGGTGAGCAAAATGACAGCTGGTTGTTTTCATGAAGAAGAGGATTTCAAAGTGGACATTGAAGGTACGTAGGAGGACGAGCTGCTGTTTCCTCCGTGTTGACTCGTCTTCTTGTGTCGGGTTGTCATCCGCTGCGGGTCGCTGACCGTGTCTTCACAGCGGGGCCATCGGTGATCCGTGTCCGGCCGCCTCGAGCTGCTGCTGGGGGTCAGGCTGTGTGATGCTGGGGCTGACACTGCCCAGTTCTCCGCTACACACAGTCCGTGTTTACTGCTCAATGACCGGGCTGTTCTGTGTAGCTGGAGCTAGGATGAGCATGTTCTAGCTCAGAAGAAAAAAAACAAACACCGCTAACAAATCTGTCAATTCTCTAGTTTTTGTGTCTTATCGACCGACGTGCAGCACAACAAGACCCGCGTGACACATTTGATTGATCTGCAAGTGTTAAACATTAACTCGGCGTAGTGTCATAAAAAAAAACAGCAGCCATAAGGGTTAGATATCAACTTTTAACGCGGCTCTGACTGTTGTTGCCAGGGTCATTTTTCACCCCCCAAAATTGTTTGGATAACGTTTGCCAGGGGCGTCGTTAGGCCTGTGTTAGGGGGGCTGAAGCCCCCCTAAAATGTTCTTCAGCCCCCCCAAATAATTATTGGGATTTTTTTTTTTTTTTTTTTTTTTTTTAATTTTATATTTTTTAATTAAACTATTGTTTTACACATGGACACATTTATTTATAACTCTAACATGCTACATATGTGAGTGTTTCTGGTTTGTATGTTTTCTCCCCCTTCAAATTACAACCCACTAGCCTCTCATCATACTTAACAATAAAAGACCGGGCACTAGGACCTTGGGGAGTCTGCATCGCTGCTGCGCTGGCTTTCTCACTCTGCCAAGTAACGTCTCTCATCAAGACAGCAGGATTACAGCCAAGGAGTTTAGCTCATAGTAAATGATGCACGGAGTGAAATTGCAAGTACAGGTAGTTACAGAATGTGGCTATCTGTAGTTGTTAACGATTGTTACCTGCTTAAATTTAGGTTTACTTAAGGCAAATGAAAGGGAATATTGTAATGAGCTATGTTAACACTAAGCTAGCTAGCTAGCTATTTTGTTAGAAAATGTCTCCTGTGAGCAAGAGTGTGAACGAGCAAATTTGAAATGTAAGAAATAACTATCGACAGCTCTCTATTCTTTGCATTAATATCTATCTCTAGTATTTTAAAACAATATCAGTGCCTATAGAATGTTGTTTATAATCAGTTAACTGCCTGAAACAATGGATATCTGGAGCCCAAAATGATCCCAAAAAAAATTGGCGCGCGCGCAGCGCGCAAACATTACCCATCCTTAGGGGCTAAGCCCCCCCTTTCTTTCAATCCTAGAAACGCCCCTGACGTTTGCTATGTCAAAATGGTAATTGCCGAAATAATGAGTAAGTAAATCTGAATCACGGATTGACAAAGTTTTGGAAATTGAGATGTTTATTTTAGCTGACAATCGAATAATGATCAAATTAATATATTTTTCAAGGGAGAACAGTCAGCCAATAAATCAGCTGATTTACATTCTAAAATATGTCATTTTAAATTTAGCTTTTAAATTTGTCATTTGGGCTTATACATTACGTTAGAACCACACTATATTGTACACACAAATCGGTTATTGTAGTGTAGTATAACATGCACTTTTATAATCAGTTGTTCTGTTGTTGTCAGTATAATTTTCCACACAATTAAAGTAATTCCCAGAGATTTGGGTAATTTAGGTAAACCACACATAAACAACTCATTGATCATTGGTCATTGATCTTATGTTCGTCACTGACATATAATTGTGTGTTGTTCCCTTGTGGAGAAACTTCTTTGTGTGCTGAAGTTCTAAGAAATGTCCTTCCAGGCTCTTTAGATTTTATTGATATTTGCAATTCATAAACAGGGACCAAAAAAAGAACTGATCTTTGACCTTTGTTGTCCAGTGTCATGTGGTGAACTCCTCCAGAGTCCTCCCAGCCCTGGCCTCTACAGACCAAATCCTGACAACTGACCACAGAGGCTCCAGCATTTCAGCAGGGTACACGTGTCAGCCCCATCAGCAACTCTGGAGTAAGACAACCCTTACAGAGCCTGCATGTGCACCATCTTCCAGATAGACAGCGTTTTTTGTGTAGAAGTAACATCTTTTACAGGTTCAACTGCATTAATAAAATGAATAATCAGATATAGATGTATTATATACAAATTGTTTTTGTGTGGATGTAGCCTGCATCAGGCCTCTTTCTCTGACAGGCCCTCAATGCAGACACCGAAGGAGACAGAGAGAAGTGATAGGGGTCAAATCGAGGGGTGCATCACTTCAGGTAACACGTCTTCTGAACTATAATGTTATACAGTTGGAGATGAAAGGAACAAAAAGGACACTGGGTTAGACGGCTGACAAACATGTATCTGTATTTTATTTGTCTTGTGTATGTGTCTAAAACTAACTGCGGCGTCATAGCTCAGAGCAGGATTCATAGATGAGGAGTAACAAATTGCTTTCATACATCACCACAATTTTACTGCAGCCCGTTTATTTTCTCAAATAAGATATTGTAAAAGATCTTTTTATGTTTTTAATCCCAGCAAAAACCACTACATAATTGATGCTTCCCTGCAGCTCATTCCACAGCGAGGCTCTGGCCACCAAGCTTTTAAGACTAACATACTCAACATTTTAATTACAGTCACTCAAGTGATGAGTTCACAATAATAAAATTGTTTCAATGTTCAGCTTAAAGTTGATCTTTCTTCTCCCTTTCCTCCAGACAGGTTAAATATGAGGAAATTTAGATGGGACAGTGTATCTGGTTTGCTGATTAAGACCAGAGGACTCCTCCTCTTGTCCCTCCCTGCTTCCTATATCATTTTGTTACTCGCCTTAAACAGAAGGGGCGGCATTTATCAGACTGGACAGCTTTGTGTCATCAGGGTGAAGAGGCAAAATCCTATGACCAGAACGTTGAAGCAAACATGTCCGTCTGTGCAGTTTGAAAGGCACATGAGGACTTTAGAATTGTTCAAACAGAAAGTACAAGGATTTTGACATGTAGTGATATCTTACTTCTTTAAGGTTGTGTAGTATAAATAAGACCTACAGTCAGGAATTTTTTTTTTTAGTTTTAACAATTAATTCATTGTATATTAATCATTTTATTTGCAGCTGAACCCGTGGCTATAGTGATCCTCTTTACAGTACACAATGGAAAACTTAGAGCAGCAAATGTCGTGGTTTGTTTAAATGTGGTGGGTTTCTTGTGGCTGTCTCTAGTTTGGAAAGAAAACATTAGTATGCATGGAAACTAGTCTGGCTTTCAACTGGTCTTCACCTCGTTGGTCTGGGCTAGAGCTTTGGATTGTTGATGAATTATTTTGGTGATCGGCAAAAGAGAAATCTGTTACTTTAATGATCAATTCATTGTTAAAGAGGTTTATAGCTTGGGTTGATAACGTGTAACTGAATTGATAAAGACAATAATGGTTAGATGAAGCTCTTGTCTGTTTTTTACAGCGATGTAAAAAGTCTGAATTGCGCAGCTTATGATGTAAATTGTAGCTTTTGATGTGCTTGGATGTTGTACTTTGCCCTGGTCTTTGCTGTTGCATGGTTTACACACAGCCCTGGTAGCAGCTGGCAGATAATCACTGTGGGCGTCTCTCTCCCACACTGCTGATCAGCTGAGGCGGAGGCCGTGCGCCAGGACACATCCATGGAGCCACAGGAGGACAACGATGGCCGTACCTTTGTGGAGGTGATCAGTGAAAAGTACAGTCCAGATAACTTTCCGTGCCGCAGAGGACCTGGTATGGGGGTGGTGGTCGTGCCCACCGCACGTCCTCAAGGTTCCCCTTTAAAAGGTGAGTAGGGGAAGGAAATTAAAGGCTTCGTTAAATTAACAGATAAATATGGTTATGGAACTTTCCAATATAAAGTGCAACTTGACTGGTTGGTTGAGGCATACAAACACAAGGTTGTAATGTTACGTTGAGGGGGGGGGGGGGTACAAGTTTGGAGTGTCAGGGGTAAACGGTTATGCCAAAACCAATAGAATTGAAGTAAATGGTGATACATTTTTCAAACGGAAACAACTCTAACATGCCTCCATAGTGCTTGTGTTGTGTCATCAAAGTGTTCTCAAGCCCTGACATTTATAATTGACTTGAAAAGAGGAAATTTACTCCGTCTTAAGCCTAAAAGTCCACTGGAAGTGGCTAAGTTAGCAACATGATGATGTGTGTCTGAGGGTCCGTGAACAAACCTTGTAGGAAGATATCAGTGGACTTTTAGGCTTAAGACACGGTGTGAATTACCTCCTTTCGAGCCGGATATGAATATCAGGGCTTGCGGAAACTTGGATGACACCACAGGAGTGGCATGGAGGCCATGTTTTTTCTGTTGTTTTATTATGTCTGAAGAAACCATTGACTTCAATTGTATCGGATTCTGCTGCAACAAAGTTTATTGAGTAGATAATGAGGGAATGTTCATTTTTCGGTTCACTATCCCTTTAATGACCACTCAATGTGCTTTACAGTACAGTTTTGCCATTCGCTCATTCACAAACACATTCAAAGTGCATCTATTTTTTTTTTAATATTTTTATTAAGAGGTTAGGCACAGTAGGTCAGGAATCAATGTCAAATTTACATTGGGTATCACAAAATCTCAGCACGACAATCAGCAATACACAGAGACATTAACACCACAAAAACACTGCGCATCTTGATGGATCAAGAATAGTATATACAGTCTTCCTCCTAGAATGTTTTTCTTATTTTATGGACCACATGAACGTGGTCCAGTGAACAACACATTACACAACTCAATGAAAACAATAACTATAATGATAGATAGATAACTGAAAATTCTATTAAGTAACAATTAAGTATTAAAGCTGCACAATATAAACAAATTAAAAGGACAAAAAAAAACAAAAGGAAAAACAAAAAAAGAATAAGTAAATGAATGAATGAAAAGGAAGAAGAAAGAGAGAAAAGAGAGAGAGAGAGGGGGGGCGTCAATCAGGGGGCAGGGACTGGAGAGAGTGAAAGAATGTAAGAAAGGGAAGCCACTTATTATAAAATTTGTTAGAGCTACCTTTCACTGAATATCTGATCTTTTCCAGCTTTAGAAAAGACATGGTGACTTGAGCCACTGAGTACTGGAGGGAGCTTTAGTCGACTTCCAGTGGAGAAGAAGGTGGCGTCTTGCCAGTAAGGAAGTGAAAGCTAAAATGTCTAATTGGGTAGAGGTAAACCGGTTATGGTTCTCTGGGAGCCCGAATATGGCAACATGGGGGGAGACTTTTATAATCACTGAAAATATTTTTGACATGGTGTCAAAATAGTTCAGCCAAAAGCAAGAGAGTAGCGGACAAGAGTAGAACATATGGGTTAAATTGCAGGATGAGGCATGACATTTGTCGCATTTGTCAGTGATACTGGGGTAGATTTGCGACAGTCGCGCTTTAGAAAAGTGGACTCTAAACAGTACTTTAAACTGTATAAGTGTGAGACGAGCGCAGGATGAACTTGTGTGAATTTTCTTAAGAGCAGTGTCCCACCAGTCATCCTCCAAGTTTAGATCCAGTTCATCTTCCCAGGCAGCACTAACTTTAGTAACTGGAGAGCAATCAAAAGACAGAAGTTCATTATAAACTTTAGAGATGAGTGATTTTTGAAGTGGATCGTGGTTTACAAGCACCTCCCACTGTAGGGTCGGCGGCGAGGAGGGAAAAACTGGAAACAAAGCTTTAGCGCAGGGTCTAATTTGAAAGTATCGAAAGAGATGAGAAGGTGGGAGATGAAATTCTCCTGAGAGATTTGTAAAGCTGCGAAAAATACCATCTTTGTAAAGATCTTTTAAAACATTTCAGGCCTCTTTATGCCATGTGAGAAAGGTTGAATCTGTAAGCGGAGGTCGAAATAAATGATTGTTCAGTAAAGGAGCTAAAGTAGATGTTGATTTAAATTTGAAGTGTTTCCTAAACTGATACCAAATTTTAAGTGTGGAGTGAACCACTTGATTATTTGTGAAGCCTGAGAGGTTGGATGGAATAGAAGAGGTAAGTAGAGCAGGTAAGGAGGATGAAACACATGACTGTGCCTCTAAGTGGCACTGACTTGAACCAAAATTAAAAATTTTTAATGTGTGTCGCCCAATAATACAGTTGGAAATTCGGAAGTGCCAATCCGCCATTGAATTTACATCTCTGAAGTGTGGATTTGCGGATCCTAGGAGCCTGTCCAAACCATAAGAAGTCAGAAATAGTTTGATCAATTGTTTTAAAAAACTGCTTTGGCAGGAAAAGTGGGAGACAATGGAACAAAAAAAGAAATTTGGGCAGAATGTTCATTTTAACCGCGTTAATTCTTCCAATTAACGAGAGAGGCAAGCTCTTCCATCTTTGGAGGTCAGATTTAATTTTAGACATTAAAAGTGAGAAATTAGCAGAAAAAAGAGAGTTTAACGTTCTGGTTACGTTGATCCCGAGATACTTAAAGCAAGAAAGGCTAATTTTGAAAGGGACATCTGACTGTGTGAGCTGTAATGCTGAAGCATTGACAGGATAGCATTCGCTTTTAGAAGTATTCACTTTATAGCCTGAGAAAGAACCAAATCTCTGGAAAGCAGATAAGATTGATGGAATCGAAAGGACAGGATCTGAGACATACAACAATAAGTCATCAGCATAAAGTGACAATTTAAATTCTGTGCCCAATCTTGAGATCCCAGAAAAAGTGGAAGAGGACCTCAGAAAGATCGACAGGGGCTCTATAGCTAGCGCGAACAATAGAGAAGATAGGGGACACCCCTGTCTGGTGCCACGGGTTAGAGTAAAAAAATTGGACTGAATGCCATTAGTGGAAATGTTTGCTTGTGGAGATGTGTAAAGGAGACGTATCCACGAAATGAAACCATTACCCAGTCCAAACTTCTTTAGTACAGTAAATAAATAGTCCCATTCAACCCTATCGAATGCTTTTTCAGCATCGACCGAGATCACTACCTCAGGTGTTGTTGTGGCAGTTTTAGAGTAAATAATATTTAGGAGTGTTCGGACGTTAAAGAATAACTGTCGCCCCTTAACAAATCCAGTTTGCTCATGTGAGACAATAGTTGGTACAATGTTCTCCAGGCGATAGGCCAAAGCTTTAGCAAGGATCTTAGCATCTACATTTATTAAAGAAAGAGGTCTGTATGAGCCACAGAGATTCGGATCCTTATCTTTTTTTAAGAGGAGACTTATGGAGGCTTGCCTTAAAGTGGGAGGGAGAGTGCAATGTTCAAGTGATTCCTTATAAACAGCATGTAGCAAAGGGGACAATTTATCCTGAAATCTCTTAAAAAATTCCACTGGAAATCCATCAGGGCCAGGAGCCTTGTTATTTTGCATACCTCTCGCAGCGAAAGTGATTTCTTCTACTGTTATTGGTGAGTCAAGTTCTATAGCAGCATCTGAGCTTATCACAGGAAAGATGAGGCTATCTAGGAATAAATTCAATTCAGTGGTGTCAGATGGAGATTCAGACTTATATAAAGAGGGTTAGAATGAGTGAAAGACAGAATTAATGGTGGCAGGCTCCTTATGCAATGAGCCAGATTAATCTTTTATTTGAGGGATCATACGTGTGGCAGCCTGTCGACGTAGTTGATGAGCCAGAAGACGACTTGCCTTGTCACCATGTTCATAATATGTGGAGCGTGATCGTAAAAGAAGTCGCTCTGCATCACTAGTGGTGATGAGATAAAATTCAGTCTGTAAATCGACACGCTGTTTAAGTAAACTGGGAGAGGGGCAAGTAGCGAGTTGTTGGTCCAATTTGGTGATATTGATAGAGATTTCTTGCAATTTGGCTTTACGGGACTTATTCAAGTGGGCAGAGTAAGAAATAATTTGTCCCCTCAATTATGCTTTTAATAATTCCCACAGCAGTGGACATGAAACTGGTTCCATATCATTTTGATTTAGAGAGATATAATCATCTATTTTAGTTGTAATAAATTTGGTGAACTTATCATCTGAGAGAAGTAATGTATTAAACCTCCAAGGTGTTGAGTACCGGGGTTGTGAAGAGAACTGAATATCTAAAGAAAGAGGGGCATGGTCAGAAATAACAATAGGATGATAATTAACAGACAGTACTTTGGGAATTAGTTTAGCATCAATAAAAAAATAATCAATCCGAGAGAAAGATTGATGCATCTGAGAAAAGAAGGAATATTCCTTGTTATGAGGGTTATTAAATCTCCAAGGATCAGTGCAACTGTTCCTGGACACAAAATCTGAAAGTGACCTCGCCATTGAAGAAGGAGTCAGAGTTCGTGGGTTGGAGCGGTCTAAGTTGGGATCAATTACACAGTTCATGTCCCCGCCAATTATGAGGAGGCTGTTGTTCAATGAGGGAAGACGTTCAAATAGCTTATTCATAAAGTGTGGATCATCGAAATTGGGGGCATATATGTCAACTAATAAAATGGGAATATGGAATAGCGTACCTGCAACAATTAAGTATCTGCCGTTTTTGTCTGATATCACCTTAGAACAGACATGGGCAAAGTAAGGCCCGCGGGCCGTACGGCTTTTTAATCCGGCCCGCCGAACTTGTCCAAATAATAACAAAAAAAAAAAAGAAAAAATTAAAAAAAAGAAAAAAAATTAAAAAAAAATTTTAAACTAACAATTTAGTAGCACTTAAATGGCACGTACTTATAGCACTTTGTAGTTTTGCTTTATTTTTTAAGAAATCGTACTTTCTTGATTCTTGTTGTTCTGGGTTTGAACCCTCGGGGTTGAATGCACTTATTGTAAGTCGCTTTGGATAAAAGCGTCAGCTAAATTAAATTTGCCAGGAGTGTGGTGTATAGGGCTCGAAAGGGCACATTATCTCCCTTCACTTTTTCCCTTTGCCCTGTGATCCCTTCTGTGAAATGAGAGGATCAAGGAAACGAAAAGTGGACAATGAGTACCGAGTGTTTAACACGGAGTCGACAACAAAATACTTTTTCACTGAAGTCCAATCGAAGGCTGTATGCCTGATATGCCGAGAAACTGTCGCAGTTTTCATGGAGTACAATATCAGCCGTCACTTTGCTACGAACCATGCTAACTACGCTAGCAAGCAGTCAACGCAAGAACGGGTGGCAGCAGCTCAGAGGTTGGCATCTAATTTAGAGACTCAGCAACATTTTTTTTCACAGACAAACTGCAATTAAAGAGTCATCTACCAAGGCATGTTTTTTGGGGGGCATTCGAAATAGCAAAGGCTAGCAAGCCTTTCTCTAAAGGCGAGTTTTTGTTAAATGGCCTTGCAAATAAGTGTTTTGCTACTTGGAAAAGGCCAAATCCTTTCATGTAATGATTTTTCCATGTCATTTATATTATATAGTTCACAAAAACACTCCATCCATCTGCTCCTGGCCCGGCCCCTCTGTCAAATTTTAGAACCCATTGTGGCCCGCGAGTCAAAATGTTTGCCCACCCCTGCCTTAGAAGCTGAAAACTGAATTGACTTACCAATTAAAATAACAACTCCTCTGGCCTTAGAGTTGAAATTAGAATGAAACACCTCAGAAACCCAGGGACATTTAAGTCTGACCTGATCTTTAGTACGCATGTGGGTTTCCTGCAGGAACACTAAGTCCGCTTTAAAACGTTTCAAATGAGCAAATATCCTTGATCTCTTAATTGGACATGCCTTTAATATTCCAGCTCAAGAATCTCACAGAGGATCCAGTGAATGGGACATCAGAAGTATTAGTATTGGTGGCCATATGTTAAATCCCTAGAGATAGAAATAGACTGAATGCGGATCCCCAAGAAAGGAAGAAGAAGAAAAAGGAAGAAGAAGACAAAGAAAAAGAAGAAAAGGAAAGAAAAAACACAGAAACAAAACAACAACAAAAAACAAAACACACACATTGAACCACGCTCCCACCCCCCAATTGCACTTACAACGACTCCATCCCCAAACGATGGAGAACCCAGTGCTAACTCCACAAGGAGTCAGATCCCTAAAGTGAACACTTTCGGCTTTTTGCATAACTATCAAGCTTCGGGTTAAGCTCCTGCAAGTCTAACAACATTTGACAGGAAGGTACAGCCAATCAAGACCAAGTTAAACTGAAAACCACATACTGTGTGTTTATGAAAATAAGAGGAAACAGATTAACTGGAAAAAGTAATTAATGTCAATATTAACTGTCACTGCTTCCTCACCGGTGTGTATCACCTCACGGTTCTTCTTACAAGTTGAGCGACCTGATGAATGCGCTGGCCTCCTCCGCCGAATCAAACCTCTTCTCCACACCGTTGTGTGTGATCCGGAGGCGCGCCGGGTAGAGCAGACCGTAGCGGATCCCTGGTATCTCGCGGAGCCGGCGACGAACATCATGAAAGGCGGCTCGGGCACGAGCCGTCTTCGGGGTATGGTCGGGAAAGACAGAGAAACTCAACTCTCCAACCTTGATCCGCTGCTGGGTTCTGGCTCGGCGCAATATGTCCACACAGTCTGTATGATAGTGAAGACGAGCAATTTTGGGACGAGGGCGCTCTCCGGGCCTCGGCTTCGGCTGGAGAGTACGATGTGCGCGGTCCACGAGAGGCTCTTTCTCCTGCTCAAAAGCATCCTTGAGCAGAGAGGAAACATCCGCAGCAGCAGAAAAGGTGGAAAAATCTTCAGGAATTCCAACTAACCGTATGTTATTGGGCCGCGATCTCGCCTCCAGATCTTCGCATTTATTGTCCAGTCTTGTCAGCTCAGTTGTCAGGTGCTCCACTTTAGCCTGTATGGTAGCAATGTCATCGGTGCAGGAGTAAAGCAATGTTTCCATTTCACCTACTGTGTTCTTCAGAGCATGCACCTCAGACTGGATGTTTGTAATGCTGCTGGATAACTCCGATTTCACTGCCTGTAGTTCAGTCTTGATGCTTGACAAGGTCGAGGCAGCCTGAGGCTCAGCTCTGAAAATAGCTGCCATCTCAACACGGAGTGACGAGAGCAGCTCGGCCTTGAAGTCATGTGCAGTAGCCCCACCCGAGGCCTCAACCAGGCCGGAGGGGGGATCACTACGGCGGGGATGCAGTGTGCAAAGCAGGCCGTGGCGGTTGTACAGGTGGTTTGGCTCTTTGAGGCATTTTGGTTGGCAAAAAGACGGCGTTAAATTTAGATTATGAAGGTTTACCTAAAATAGTTTTTTTTAAAAGTTGTTGCAGGAGCTCTGAGAAACACGTCCTACTCCATTAGTCGCAACACCGGAAGTTCAAAGTGCATCTATGTTAGCACTATTACACATCAATCACATACTGCATAAGCATTTATAAAAACAAATTAATTGGATTCCATCATTCACAAAAATGTATTAATCCCCTTTATTTCCAGTTACAGGTTTTAGTCTGTTTGCCAACTCTGTACAAGTTTTGTACATCGTTATATAGGCAGTTTATCAAAGGTCCTAGAGTTTTTAAACGGAAGTATTCAAAAACTATACAAAAAGTAATTTTAATTTCCTCTACACCATCACATCCATATTGGTATAAACTATGGGCAATCTTCACCGTCAAAGTCTGCAATTCAAGCATACTCACTGGAAGTTCACAGAAAGTCAGATTTAGCCCCCTTGCAGATTTCCAGATCTGGACAGTCCTCAGCACTTTGAGACTTCCTGACTTTACGTTTGTTAAATCTGGACATTTGCATTCAGTCCATGTCTTGTTGCTGCATTGCATTGTTTCCAATGTTCTCAAGTGGTGGAAAAACTGACCCATAAAAGATGACATCCTGACTTGTCCTTATTTTGGCTCTTATCTCTTTAATTTTCATTGCATCAGCACTAACTGTATGAATTTAGACTTATGAATTTTCTGTTTTCACATCGTTTTTTGACTCACTTCGTTGAAAACCCTCTTTTCCCTGTGGGAACTATCCCCTGGGTCCAACTAACCACATTAATTCTTCTCTCCGTCCTCTCCCACCTCACCTCCAGAACGTCTGAACCTGCCCAGTGTGCTGGTGTTAAATGGCTGCGGCATCAGCCAGGCAGGAGACCAGGCGGGGATCGCTGCTTTCTGTGCTCATGTCAGGGAGCTGGACTTGTCCCATAACAAGCTGCAGGACTGGCACGAGGTGAAGTTTATTAAAGATGTTTATTCCCATTAAAAGAGTAAACGATCAAATGCAACGATGAATGGATACTGCTAAAGTATTAGTCGTACCGAGCTCCATCGTTGGCCAAACACTCTTTCTTGACAGTCATAAAAAATAGAAAACAGGCAGTCCCATCCTGAATGTGTTACCAGGTAAATATTCCAAAAAGAGAGGGGAAAAAAAGTAGAGGTTCTTTTGTTTGTGAGGAAGAGATAAAGATCCTGATAAGCAGTAACTGTTTTTGATTACAATATTGTCCACTAAATAAAGTCCCATGTTGAGGTTTTGTATTAATTAATTGTTTCTAAAGCTTCTGGACTCGCACAATATTATTATCTTGATTTCAGATCAGTAAAATTGTGTCCAACATCCCAAAGCTGAAGTTCCTGAACCTGAGCTCCAACCCCCTAGCAGGAATGACCCTCGAGCCACGGTGCACCGAAGCCTTTTGCCGCATCAGTCGTCTCGTCCTCAACAACACCCAAGTGTCCTGGGACACCGTGCTGCTGCTCATTCGGGAGATGCCTGAGTAAGAATTAGGCCAAACATTCCCCTTAAATTCTGCACCAAATTTATCATTTTCATTTGGACGTAGTTCTAAATCTATGGAAGATATATCTAGTTTTGATTCCTCTCTTAATCCACATTATCTCAGCTACACATTAGTGGTAGTAACATGTTTATAGCCCTATTAGTTACTTTGCAGCAGCTGAAAAAAACCGTATTATTTGAAATGGAAATATTTTAATAATAAAATCTGAAGTTTGCAGGACACAAAACAGTTGAGAGGGAGAGAATTGTACTGAGGAAATGTGTGGTTTTTATATCGCCATCTTAAAATCCCTGTCTGCAAATGTAAGCATCAAGGTCCCACAGAGGAAAACATAGAGTACCACACAGAGATAATCTACACAAAGACTAAAGGAGTAAACCAGTAAACCACAGCAAACAGCAAAAGTGCTTTCTAGTGACTGGTTTTATTAGGTCTACTGAAGAGAATTTACAGTTTGTACATTCTAACTGGAGGAAGGCAGTTTTCTGTTGAATACAGTATATAGTCCCCACATTGTCCTGTGTCATCCTGCAGGCTGGAGGAGTTGTTCCTGTGCCTTAATGAGTACAGCAGTTTGAGTGCCTCCGGTGTGGCCTGTCCCAGCCTGTGCCTGCTTCACATCACCGACAACAGCCTCCAGGACTGGGCCGAAGTCCGCAAATTCGGCTCCATGTTCCCCAGCCTCGACACGCTGGTCATGTCCAACAACAACTTGGCATCCATCGAGGACAACAAAGACGTCCTGCAGCGGCTCTTCCCCAACCTACGCAGCATCAACCTGCACAACTCAGGTCAGGGGACACGGCAAATTGCTTGTTTGACACAGTTGACTATTTTACATGATGTGGTAACTTTTAAATAGTGGCTCCTCAGTTTTTCATAATAAAGCAAACAAGCCAATCTGTTGTATCAGCAGTCTGACGATTCATAAAACCAGATAATTGTAGCATGTCACTATCTCTGCTTTGAGTTATTATTATGTAATTATTCTTAAAGATTCCTCTACAGGTCAGCTTTTATCTCAGAAGGGAATTGTTCCTATTTTGGATCAGTGATGAATCTATTTTTACGATACAAAAAAGACATTTAAATTGGCTTCAGTGCATTTACTTTATCATATCTGCTTAGCCCGAGGAATGGAAAACATCCTTTTTGAAAGTCGTTTTGTCTCAGTTAATGTTTATTAGAACAGAAATCTATTCTGCCCACAGACTGAGATAATGTCATATTCCACTTGTTTTTAGGACTGTCTTGGGACAAGATGTAAAAGGACAGCAAGAAAGGAGAGAGATAAGGGGTGTCACGATACCAAAAATTCAGTAGTCGGTGCCAATACCAGTAAAATAACACGATTCTCGATGCCAATTTCGATACCACGGTAAAAAAAAAGTGCATTATTTGGATGTTGTTAATGTCATATACGGTAATTCAATGTGCTTGCGCTGCGCATATACTGAGGGTTATACGGTAGTTGCGGTCGCATGTGAGTGACGCTTTGTTGTGAGACACGTTATGCATTAAATGATACATCTGCCTCACGCCGGGTTTACACCGGACGCTGAAGCGACGCCAAAGCGACTCGTAAGCGCAGGACCAAGCCTTAAATAACAGCTGGCTCCCATCCACTCCCATGCGCCGCTTCAGCTTCCGGTGTAAACAACCATGTGCCGGCGCGCTAAGGATTAGCGCGGAGCGGCGGCGTTGCTTCCGTGTCCGGTGTTAACCATAGACTGTATATATAAATGGACGAAGCGTCCGTGACGTCACCCATTGGTTTCTGCAGAGGGTGAATGAAGCTAGTAGGAGGCGTTCCTTCTGCGCCATCTTGCCGGTGCTGACTCCTCCTCGTTCCTCGCTGACCAATCAATGGGCAAGGATTAGCAGCGTGAGTGCTGACTCACAGTTTAGCGACGGCAGACGAGCTCTAGTTTCCTGGTTAGCTCAGGCTACGGCTAACTGGCTACTCGCGACATGCTAACCGGGGAGCTAACGGCTAGCCGAGACATGCTAACGGCGGAGCTAACGGCTAGCACTGTACTGTGACCGGATGGTGGCAAACTTACCATGAACGAGCAGTAAGTAACCTTGAAACTATACAACAACAAAACATATTTATTTATATATCATCATTATCATATGCTAACATGCCTCAAGTGGTTTTTAATGTGTAATTTGTATAAGTTACCGTTTATTTAACAAGTCTAATGAATAGATTGAAGCAAGTTAACTTCAGTCGTGTGTTTGTGACTTGATTTTTTATTTTAATAAGTTAATATAACACCAACGTTGTAAACAGTTCTCATATTAAGTATAGGATGTGTTATCAACAGCTCTGTGGGAGATTATCACCTTGAATATTACAGATGAGGTACAAAGACATTTTATCTGTTTGTAAAATGTTTTATTTCTTTCAGTACTTTTAATATACAATATTTTACAATATGTGCATTTAACCATCAGGGTACAAACCCAGCACTGCAGCCCCTGATGTCCTCAGCATTTCCTGTGGCAGCAGCAACATGCTGGAGATCTGCAGCTTCAGGCTGGTCAACATGAGGATGACCTGCAACAGCTTCATGTGTTCCTCCCTTAACTAAAGATGGCCTGCACCTGTTTAGAGTTGGCTCATTGCTAAGTGTCATGGATAATGGAGTTCATATCTATATTCATTATGGTTGGATAAAAACACACGGTCAGCACAGCTGTGTCCTTCAGGCTCGTCCGTACCTAATAAAATGATAGGAAACAAAAAAGTATGGCATTATTGTCGAGGAAGTGATACTTATGAACAAAGTTTGTGTCCTTATTTTCTGTGGATATTCAACTATGTATTTGAATATGCTTTTGGATTAAACTGTGCACTACCAAGACAATGAATGTACAGTATGGAGTTCATTCACATTAAAAGTATTGCATATATTATTTAATACATTATGTATTATGTGCAATACTTTGCTTTGACTGTAAGTAATGAAAACACTAGACGAACATTCAACACAAATACACATATGTTAAGTCATACATGTGCCAGGTTAACTCCTTAACAACTTTTACATGGTAAAAATAAAAGTTTATTACTTCAAAGTTAATCAGATCATAATCATTTCAGCTTAGGAAATAGGTTGTGTACATCAGCCTGAGCTTCTCTATGTGACTGTCTATTCTAGTAAAGTTACACTTCCTATAATTTATTTATAATTAACACAATAATTCAGTGAAGTCTGCCTAGGATTAACGATGTAAAAACTGAAGGTAGCAGACACGTTTAGTTTTCACTGTAACACGTTACATCACATCAACACCAATACTCTGAATAAAGAGCTTTAGGAGACGTTATGCTACTTTAAACAGCTGCTCTTACAATGCAGATGTGACTTTAAATACTCAGGGTTCAGTTGATCACAGTAAATATGTTTCTGCAGAATAAGAATCTGTGTCACACAGTCAAGTCAAATGGGATGGTGAGTGAACCAGCTTTATAACATTAGTTATGATACGTGGTGAAGCTAATTCTCCGGACACGTTAGCTCCGGACACACACAGTCTCCTCTCAGTCTTAAAGATTCATCACCAAACTCTACCGCTTCTCTCTGCTGAGGGGATCGGCGCATCCCGGTGTGTGTAGATAAAAACTCCGGTCCGGTTAGCCCGATTAGCATCCTATTACTGGTGGTCTCTTGACTGCTGGTTAGCGTTGCTAAGCTAGCGAGCCTGCTACAGAGACACCGGTACCTGGGAATAACTCATTACACAACTAAATAAAAGACTAAACTTCACTTACTACAGAAACGGGAGCGCAGACACCTCTAGTTGCTCCGTCAGGAGAACCAGCAGCTCTTCAAACCGTGTTACTCCTCCGATGTGTGGGTGGAAGCCTCTCCATGGTCTCAGCCTGTGTTCAACAGTTAGCCTGTTAGCTCCGGTGGAGCCGAGCAGACACCAGGCTAAGAGTGACAGTCTGTCGACTTTACTGTGACGTCACGTGAATTTCAAACCTCTATTTCGCTTAAACGAGGAAGTTAGAATTAAATTCACCCCCTCAGAGTTATCTTGAAAGAATAACCTCGCGATTGAGACTAAAACCAAATTTTGTACCAGGATGTAAACAGGTTTTATTCTGCTCTAAAATCGGGCTTTTTAACATGGGAGTCAATGGGACTTTTTTGCTTCTGGAGCCAGGCGTAGCGGCTTCCCATGGAACTGCAGCTTTTTTCACTTCCGCATCGGCTTCATCGCTCAGGCCAGGATGTTGCCCCTTGGTGTAAACCCGGCGTCAAACGCAAAATACTTCCATACACGACTCTTTGTGCCTTTTTAATAAACAAGTCGAGGTGGGGCGAACGCTGGAGCCGCAGTTGCCGTCTTGGTTTTCTGAATGTAAACGTCGACTGGCGCAGCACCGATGCTAATGCTAAGTTGCTAACAGCTGCTGGCATCGAAGCTGATGGTGCCTACGGTACTTCAAAAACTTGGGCATCGGCATCGTTTTGTTATGTTAGTATCGAAAGGTATCGTAGGTATCGGTTCTCGTGACATCCCTAAGAGAGATGTTGATATACTTTGAGCATAATGTTTCTAGTCAAAAGACTAAAATCAAAAATGCCCTTTTCTGTTCTATAATACTTTCCGTGTTATGTCTTTGGGTCTCAAAATATATAGTTTATTTTTACGCCTCCAAGTGGGCAACAGCCAGTGGCTGGAGGCATTATTATCACCTGATTAGAATTTGGTGAAAGTTAAAGATCAAGGTCATCAACACCTTGAGGGAATTGCTTATGATCTGGTATAAATGTTAAGTTGGAATCAAAGATGAACTGATTAGATTTTGGTGGTCAAAGGTCATGGTGACCTCATGTTCTTGAGAATGTGATATATCAGGAGTACTAATAGGGGATTTCATTACATCAAGCACCAATATTTACTTGGCCTCACAAATCATGTTTTTGGCCTCTGAAATGTAATATCTAATGTCTCTCTTTAAGAATTTTCTTCAAATTTTAGTCACTTGGACTTAATTAATTAATTGGATTTCAATGGTCAAGGGTCACAGTGACGTCAAAAGTCTATGTAAGCGAAACTGCACTGATTGGTGGAGGCACACAACAGTGGGGCAGTAATTATAGTTTTATGACTGTAATTCCCTAAAACAGTGTAAGTTATTTTAAATGGTAAATGGTTTTGTATTTATATAGCGCTTTTCTAGTCTTGATGACCACTTCAAGCGCTTTACAGTACAGTTTTACATTCACCCATTCACACCCATTCATACAGTGCATCTATTCGCAGCACTTCGTTATTCTATGGGGGGCCATTCAGGGTTCAGCATCTTGCCCAAGGACACTTCGGCATGCAGATGGGTCAGACTGGGGTTCGAACTGCCGACCTTCAGGGTGGAGGACGACCATTCCACCCCTCAGCCACAGCCGCCCTCATTTATAAACAAATTATATTCTAAAAGAAGTAAACAGTTGATGTGATTGGGGACTATCTTTGGTCGTGGATTTGGTGCTGTGTTGGTCGTTTCCAGCAGCACGTTAGAAGGCCCCGTACATACCTGGAATTGAAATGTTTTTTTTTGTGATCACAAGCAGACAGCTCTAAATAAAGGTGTGAAGATCCGATCACAATTTGTTTGTGACCACCACCACAATATCAACACTGATCACCACATAATGATCGATACTTTCCTTAAAGGGTCAGTGTGTGTAATTTAGTGACTTCTAGTGGCGAAGTTGCATGTTGCAGCTAAATACCCCTACCTCACCCTCCCCTTCCAAACATGGAAGAAAACCAGTGGTAGCCTTCAGTTATCATTAAATCTCAAAAAGTGTTTAGTTTGTCCAGTTTGGGCTACTGTAAAAAACAAGTTGGCCTCCATAGAGAGGATCTGCTCCTGATGTTAATGTAAAGTATTTAAATATTAAGGGCTCATTCTATGGTAATGAAATCAACACATTTTACAATTAAGACCAAACACACTAGTAAAAACATTACCAGGTTTTTTTTTTAATTTAATTTCTGCCAATAGATCCATTTCATCTAAATCTTACCCACAGTTAAAGCTCAAAATAGAAAAATCCATTAGAACATACACAAGTGGAAACAATCACTTATTTCACTGTTTGCTCTAGAGGCACACACATCTTAACATAACTTGTACATTAACATATGCTTGACCTGTCCATGTGTGCTTTGATGTATCCATCAGGTCTAAACCGATGGGAAGATATTGAGAAGTTGAACTTCTTCCCCAAGTTGGTGGAGCTGCGACTGCAGGGCATTCCCTTACTGCAGACCTACACCAACGTAGAACGCCGCAGCCTCATGATAGCACAGTGAGTACCATCAGTGTACTCAGTAAGAAATTAGCTCAACTTTAGCAGGGAGATGGCTTGTTTTGTTTCTCCCAACACTCAACAGTCAATCTTACAGGATCACAAATATCTGTCACTAACTACATCACGTACATGTGCTTCTCCTCAGGCTTCCTGCAATATCACAACTAAACGGCAGTGTTGTGACGGACAGTGAGAGAATAGATGCTGAGAGGTTCTTCATCCGCTACCACTTAGACTACCCTGAAGAGGAGCTGCCTTACAGGTACACTACACTCGTCTGTCCTCTAGCCGCAGACGTTGTAGTTTCTTTTGTTGTTGCTGTGTTGGTGTCATGTGTATCTGTGTGCCTTTCAACTGACAGCACAACCTGCTCTTAACCTCCTCAGATATCATTCCCTGGTAACCAAGTATGGGAAGCTGGAACCACTTGCCGAGATCGACCTCCGACCTCGCTGCCGTGCCGAGGTGGAGGTTCACTGTGAAGAAAAAGTGGAACAGGTGTTTTCAGCATTAGTTCACAATAGTTTGCAAAAGTAGAATAGCTTGGTTTGATAAGATATATCTCATCTCATTCTGACCTTATCTCGTTTTTCAAGGTTTATAGTTTTTCACCATGCTTGGCTAAGAACAGCTCCTCCCTATATTTTTTAAGCTTACAATGAATCACATGACTGTGCAAATCTCATCCAAGTGTCCATAAGCCCCGACATTCATGTTCAACTCAAAACCTCGTCATTTACACCATGTTTTTAGCCTAAATGGCCACTACCAGAAAAAGCGATGCCACTGCGCGCCCCCGCATGTACCCTTGGCCGAGAGCTTGTGTGCAGTGTGTGTAGTGGGTGCAGTATGTGCTTGAGAACGTCAATGCGGCTCCAGGGAAGGATATCAGAGGACATTTAGGTTGTTCACCCTAACCCTAACCCTTGTGCAGGTTTGATATTTCTTAACTTTGGTTTTATAAACATCTGTACTTATTCTGAGTGGAATGAGCCTCAGTTTATTGCTTAAAATGTACTAACTGTTTCTTTGTGTGTCAGCTAAACATCCGTTTGGACCAGACAGTAGCTGGACTGAAGAAGCAGCTGACAAGAGTGGTCCATCTGTCCACGAACAGAATGAGGCTCTACTACATCGACAAGAACAGCGCCTTTGGTCCAGAGGAAATGAAGTACAACACCCGGGCCCTGCACTCCTACAGCATCCAAGATGGTGATGAAATACTGGTGGTACCCAAGACCAAATGAACAGCCGGTGTCAAACTGGCTGATGAGAGTGACTTGTTTATTGATTGATTGATTGATTTGTCCATTTGATTATTTATTTACTGGTTAATAGCTTTGCATAATAATTGCATGATCTGGAACAGCATCACTGGCCCACTTGTTTGAACGGAGAGAAGTTAAACGTCGTGTGAACACATTCACAGGGACTGTACAGTGGACTATGATGCTGGGAGGCTCTGGCTGGAAAAGCTGCCAGTCTGGAGAGTATTGGGTCTTTATTAATTTCAGCTTTACATGAGGGAATCCACCGGAGTTAGTGCAAAAACCTGTCATGGCTGACAGGCCAAGAGAGCGACACGCAGTCAGTTAGTAAGGAGGACGCCAGCGAATCTTCACTGCAGCTCTGTATCTTAGTACATGGCTTGTACCATACCGCCTATGTTATCAAGTGTCCAACATCACCGGCTTTCCTGCTCGTCGCAAAAGCTACCAGTGGTAGTAGTGAGACAGTGCTGCTGAATGAAGAGGACCTGCAGTTCTCAATTGCACTTTTTGTGTAGTCACAAAATCAGGAAGGACAATGTCTGTGAAATGAAAAATCTGCCTAAACTACTTCTAAATGTCAGGAATGGGAGAACAAGTGGGAGTTTTGTTTTGTTGTTAGTCAGTGTTTTCCTTTGTATTTTTTTGGATAATTTAATATAAGAGCAGTGGATTCTTTACATACATGAGATTCAGCTATCGATGACATTTCTCATTGTATAAGTTGATTTTAGATCCTAGTAGGTCCCATCGAGACATTTAAAAAAATAGAACAATAGTTAGCTTCAAATCACTACTTGTCTTATACGGCAAAAAGGTCCTAAAACTAAGTCTTCTGCTTCGCCCTTTGACTCTCAGGGCCTAATCTACTAAGATCCCAAATAAAGTGCTTAATTGCATGGGCATTATAACAGATTGCACAGTTGGTTTGTGGGCATTTCGCGCGTCATCTATTAAAAATATTTGCGTAAATGATAACAGGTGCAAACATGTTAGAGGCAGTAGTATGTAAATGAGTGTTTTGCGTGTGTTACTGGTTTCCGCCATGGAGTATTACGGAGCAGAGTGACCCCAAGCACAAAGTGAAAACCAATGCAATGGAATTTGAGGTGTTAGGAAGAGGCAAACAAACATGTTGTTGAGCTACAGCAAAGAAATTGTAATGTAACTCAAAGAACCGCCATATGGGAGCATATCTGCGAGAAAAATGCTGTGGGAAAAACAAAAACAACAGCAGACGAACTTATAGGAAGATGGCAGGACATAAGAAGAAGAACTAAAGAAAAAATTGCTCATAATAAAACCTCGGCAGATAAAACGGGGGGGGGGGCAGTGGAAGAGATGCCTCTGACCAATATTGCGCAGCAGGTGCAGTTCACTTTCTGAAAAAACACGTTCTCTCCGTCTTCTTCCTGCCGTCTCCTCCTCACCACAATCACTGCAGCCATCTGTGTACAACGCTGTGCCGATTATCACCTACGCAGTCACAAGCAGAGCAAATATTTTCAGGCTTTGTAAGTCACAATGCGTGTGCTAAATTAAGCAATCAAGTTTGCACATGTTTTTAAAAAATGCGCAAAACTTTAGTAGATCAGGCCCTCCTGAATTCCAGTGAATAAACACTGGAATTCACTGGCATACTGGACCATGATTGGCTTCCAAACTAGTTGCCATGTCAAAATCATCCTGTACAAACACATGTTAAACTGAGATTTATGGCGAGCTCAGAAGAACTGGGCCACTTCAGCAGATGAGCATGAAAACAGTGTTCTCATGTCAAACTCTGCACAGTGAAGGTCAAACATCTGAGTGAAGTATCAAAATGTTAATCCCATTATTGAAGAAAAGGAGACAATGATTTAAAATGGCTTCATAATACGTTTCATAATCATGAACAGTTCATATCTAATAGTATTAAGACACTCTAAAGGTTTGATGTTTGCATCATCACTGGCCAAGATTTAATGTTACTAGGTGTCCTTTTAAAAAAACAGAAAAACACGTTATCATTCACATACTTGCACAGATCACCACAAAGCGGCTTCATGTCATGTGCTGCCCACTAGAGGCTTCATCTATGTCTTCAACAAAAATTTTGTTCAGCCAATAAGTAACCTTTGTAGAACACACACACACACACACACACACACACACACACACACACACACACACACACACACACACACACACACACACACACACACACACACACACACACACATGTTTGTACTCCTTTCTTAGTGAGGACACTCATTGGCCAAATGCATTCCCTAGCCACCTACCCTAACCTTAATCATCCAAAATGCTTACCCAACCCTAACCTTATTCTAACCCTAACATTAAAAACCAAGACTTCACCCTCAAACAGCCATTTGAAGAAGTGAGTACCGGCCAAATGTCCTCAATTTCCAAAAATGTCCTCACTTTGTACAATCTATTCTTAAAATGGTCCTCACAAAGGTACAAGTACAGGAGCCTACAAATATTCTTGTCTTTCTATGGTTGTGAGGACACCCATTGGCATTATGCATATAGCCCCTAATCTAAATCTAAACCTTAAAACCAAGGCTTTGTCCAAAATCACCCACTCCTTCTCTAAGGCCTACTCATTATATAGCAACTTCAATGAAGAGGACTATTGGATAATTATAATGCATTGTGATATACAATAAGTCCAATGTAATCTAAACATTTTATAAAGCACAAAAAAAAAATGCTATTTCACTATATTAAAGAAGAAAGAGGGGATTTTAGGGAATGATATTCCCCCAAAACACTATATTCACAACAATGGTTCTGAATCAGAATTGGCCTTCACACAATAGAAAGTCAAGCACACAGCAGGGTACCTGAAAAACAATCTCTTTAAAGTAATACAAGTCTACATTTGAAAATATCCTTGTTGGTATTCAGACCATCCTGCTTCACTTCAGCACATTCTGGAGCATGAAGAGGTCAAGAACTTTTCATTACCATTCTGTCCATTTTAATGAAACAACATGGTTTCAGCAGTTTCTCTGGTTTCTCTTGGTGTTAAGTACACATGGTGATGTAATCTACCATGTTTTAAGCCTTTTACTAATTCCATGTTGTTAATATGCATTTAAGAAGATAGTGTTTCATGTTTTTTAAATGCTTATCTTTTTCTCATGGAAGTTGTATCATCGCGTGATTTCTTTAATTACTTTCATATGATTTTGTTTTATGAATATTTAAATTGTATTCAGTGTTTATGTTTGTACTATTTATTTAGAATCTTCCACCTTTAAACAGTAGCCTTAAAGAGATGCTGATCTCAGTGTAATGCCTTCATGTGCATTTTGGCATGAGCTTGAGACTTGAGAGCTTTTACCAGAAAGCTAGTGTTACAAACTGTAATTTCTGAGGTTTGAAAGATGTGGGCATTAAGGCAGAATGTGATAGGTTATAACAGTTGTATTGTGGGAAATGAGGGAACCATACAACTGACTTAAAGTTAACATATGTTGCACACTGCTACTGAAATGACCTTTTTTGAGTTAGGTTGAGTCCAACCACTTTAAAGAAGGACTAGTGCTGGAAGGCCCTTATTTAAACTGCGCACTATATTTATTCCCTACATTAGTGTGTCATGTCCCACACACATATATTTGACATCTCAGTCCATGCAGAAATACCTTCTCCAAAGATGACTCAGTAGGTTATTATTGCTGTAATGTATTAATTTTAATATGCAGCATCCCCCTCACGCAAGAGGAACATTGATGTAGAATGTTTGGTGTTATTGCTTTTTCCTATAGCAAGCCACTTATCAGAGCAGGGGATTCCTGACACAGTATTATGGCAAAGGAAACAGCTGACATGACGAAACCACGAAGTAAAGTAATCATATTGAGTTGCTGCAGCTTCAATTCATTCACTGTTGATAGAAATTAGTGTTTTTACCCTTCAAAGGTATCAATATGTAAACTATTAAAGTATTTAAATACCACAATATTTCAAATATACTATTATGTAGTATTTGTATGACACTGCTGCTCTACTTAAACATTGAAAGGTGTGATAGACTGAAGGCGTAGCAGAGAGCAGGTCAGATGAAAAGACACTGAAATATTTTTCAACTCATTATAGTTGTGCAGAATACATGCAGGTTAGTGTAGCATGAACCACAGCCATAGAGACCAGCAGGGTAGTGCTTGGCATCAACATCCAAGTGTGAAGTGTTGAGCTATAGTGTCGGTCCTTATCAGTGCAGGGTTTGCCTGTGTGCACTATGCAGCTGTTTGCTGATGTTTTTTCGTGTACTGGTTTGATGTTTTGTGAGGAATGTGGCTCTGCCTGATGGATAGATTTATGGATTAATGCACTTGATGGAACTTTGTTTGACATTAAGGCAGAGGGAAATATTCTCAATGTAAATTCATTGGTTACCTGTTGAGTTCATATAGTTTTTGTTATGATGTTATTTATCATGTTCCTTGCTTACTTCCCAAGCTGCTACATGCCAAAAATATTTGCTAAGCCATTTTATAGCCCTTAAAGCCCCTAAAATTTATATTTTGGGTTTGAAGTATTCTTTTTTGTTATCATTTAGAATAAAAGGCTAATACAGCGACAATGAAAGTTATGATTTACATTTAAGAGTATCTTAAATCATATCATATCTCAAAACTCAGCCAATCTGCTTCATCAGGACTGTTTGAGAGAGGTTTGACCCAAAATTGAATGGATTCTTTCTTGACCCATCCACCAGGTTTTGGGATAATCCATCCTGTAGATTTTACATAATCATGCTTGCAAACATGCAAACAAACAGACAGGGGTGAAAACAACCTCATTGGCCGAGTTTAAAAACCAGCAAACGAAGCAAAACAGTGTTGACCCCATCGCTCACAGCAAGAAGCTGGTTGAGAAATTGGTTTTCAGGCCATTACCAGAAATTGCCGACCGAATACCCCTTTAACAGCAGCTATTGGAGATGTGCTGTTTGGTTGTTCCTTCTGTTGTGTTTTTAGCCGTGCTATTCCTCTGCAGTACAGGTCAGCTCAAAATACAGGTCGCTCAGCTAAACCATGAGCAGCAGTGCAGCCGGTAATCGATCAGTCAGCAATCCTACAGGGAGATACCCATTTCAGAGGCAGAGGTAATAACTCCACCAGCAGTACAGTCACAAGACAAGTCCTGCTTCAGGGCCGAGTCAGAAGTGACTGTTCCTTGTGAATACTCTTAATTTTCTAAATCACGATTTCTTATTGTTTTCATTCCATGTATGAAAGTGCATTTAAAGGAAATAGGCTCATTGTTTTTCTAGCTTAGAATTCAATGAGAAGATAAAGAACAATCGTATATGTGTGAAAAATTATAAGCTACCGCAAAATATGCTTACAATTTCATTAGCAACCTATACCTCATTTGTTTTAATCTCTATAAAAAGTGTAGTTTAAAGAAGCTGTGGTTGTATGTGCTGGGCCAAGATTTTTCTTGGCTTTGAAATATCCTGGTAGCCTCCTATGATATCGGAACTTGTTGTTTATACACTTAGTAGTGATCTGTTGACGTGCTGGAGGGTGAAATTGGTTTTCACATTGAGCCGGGCATGTTTTTACTAGTCCTGAGCTATTTGAAAGTTTTTGTGCTAAGCTATGCTAACTGCTGATTGGTGTAGCTTCATATTAGCTGTGTCTCAATTCTGGGGCTGAATGCTTCCGCCCCACTAAGGCTTCATGGGCCACGTTGACCTCGAAGGCCAAACCGAAGTAAGACTGGTCTACTGAGGATTTTCCATGATCGACATCACCAGCTCATCCCGCCCTTACTGGTGTTGCCTAGCAATAGAGCTGAAGCTGGGCACAATGATAAAATGTTAATGCTGTTTGTTTTTTTAACATGTGCCGTTAGCTGTTCGGTTAAGTTGAATTGGATACTCAAACATCGGACATCATGTCGCTTGCCAGTGCCATTAGCTCTTTAAAAAATGGTTTGTTACTGAAGTGCAGTGAATCCTGGAATACTTTGGGCCGGGAAGGATCCACCCTTTGGAGCCTTAATTTGTTGGACGGATGGAAGGATGCAGTAATCTGTCGCATTTTAAGTGCAGCCTCTAAAGGATGCAGCCACTGAATTGAGACACAACAATTTAGTGTACTCATCTGACTCGCTCCTGAGCAATGAATAGGCTTTTTTTCAAAAATATAAAACTACTGATTTAAGTACAAGTTAAGTCATTGAGGATGACAAAATGCATTTAAAGGTTCAGAGTGTAGAATTTAGTGACATCTAGTGGTGGAGTTGCATGTTGAAGCTTAATTTTCCTCATCTCACCCTCCCTTTCCAAACATGAAAGAGCCTGTGAAAGCCTTCAGTTGACATAAAAACTCAAAAGTGTTTAGTTTGTCCAGTATGGGCTACTGTAAAAAAACATGGCGGCCTCCGTAGAGAGGACTCACACCTGGTGAAAAATATAAAGCATTTAAATATAAAGGGTCCATTCTAAGGTAAAAAAAACAACAATTCGAACAATTCAGTTGAAACACACTAGTCATCATTAGGATTATTTTATATTCAATTTCTTCAAATCAATCCCTTTTACCTAAATCTTACACACTGGATTTCAAAAACGAAAATAGAAGATATGACTAATCAAAGTTGATGACATACCTCCTGAAGATCGACTGATGGTGGGTTTTTCCTTCAATTTCAAAACCAGTGCAGTGTTTTCATACTGTAAGAACCAATAGAACAAATGAATAGCAGAAAATGTCGGTAAAAATTTAAACAACCTCTCACAGTGATAAATGTATATTGTGACTGTTTAACACTAATGAAACTCTGGCAGCTTTCAAAACTGCATATTCTATTTGAATGGAGACCCAACAATCTAAACAGCTAGTCTGGATGTATCCATTAGTACACTGCCTGAGTTATCATTTGCCTCTCAAAGTGGTACACCAGAGCTCATGTGGATCTCAGAAGGCTGTGTTTGTCTTTGATTATAGTCTTGTAGATTTTGGTTAGACTGTATGTTGAGGATGCCAAGGTTTCACCACTGCTCAGACCAACACACCAGTGCTTAAGCTAATCAGCTCACCCAGCTATGTAACTGCTCATGATCTGTGGCGTTTATAGGAACCTATATGAAGTATCAAATGGAAAAGAGTGTGTCCTCTTTGCTTGTGTTAGTATGTGTAGAGGAAGATGTGTCACTGAATAGTAATAAATGGAATTCTCCTGACTCAATGTGTGACACTCTCCATCACAACAGCAGCTTTGGAATCATGTCAGGGCTCCAGATGTGTTTCATGGTAGAGATGGATATACTGCAGTATTTTCTATGACTCATTCACTTACTGCAGACCCATTCCCTCCAGCATGAATTACTACTCTGCTGGGGAATACTGATACTAATAGAGGATTAGCATGTCTTAACTCAAAATATGATTTATTAAAGACCTCTTTCAAAATTTGACCCAACCAATCGTGTTAAATGTGGTCATAACTGCACATAAATATATTATAATGTGACTTTAAATGAAAAAACAGGGCAGATGTGGCATATTCCTCACTAGTAAATACTTATCTAAATTTATCAGAGTTCCAGAATAATTTGATTATTTTCATTTCATCATATTGGACTGTCACAGACATCCACAATCGCAGAGTAGCGGGTGCTGATTTCCATGATATAATATTCATAGAATAACATCCTGTGGCCATTTGTCTTCAAAGTAAAAGCACAACATTCGTTGTCGTAATGCTTTATATTGAGCTGAATTACAGAGATTTTTATCTGAAAAAGTTGTGAACTTGGGTCTGGACATCTGAAAAAGGCAACATGCAATGTGTGAAAAACAACATTACAGCACATAATTTAAACTTATATAAAATCCATATACGTTTCGCAATAATAAATAAATATTATTTCATTTCATGAAAACAACTTTTATAAACTTTCAGTGTAGATAAACCAGGTAGGGTGAACACGAAGTTGTCTGACATCACTCTGCACCATAAACTGTTTCCAAACAGGCAGGTTTAGAACGGACATTGCACTAGTCAAACAAAATGAAGTTGTTGTTGTTGTTTTACTGTGTACATTGCTATTAACATTCCTGAATAATTAAACACTTGCACTTAAAGAGCACTATTTCATGGAATGGTATTTCATTCTACAAAGAGCAGGTGTTTCTGTTTCTGTTCAGGCCCAAGACTCTGAAGCCACCATGTAAACTGACTTTTGGAAACAAGTGTCGCACTCTCCCACAAGTGTGAATGTAGCATTAAGCTCAATGAAAGACGCTTCTGATGTTTACGCTCGTCACCATGGTGACTGTGTGGGCGGAGGCTCGCAGCTCCGGGTGATGACGCGCACAGGGAGGTGTGAACCAACCAGAATCGAGCTCCGTCGGCGGACTGACGTCACCTTTAAAGCGCAACGCACCGTTACTCGGACTCGGTAACTCTAACTCGGAACTGCACCGGGGACAGAAGACATGGCTGGACACCAGGCTTCATGAGCAGAGACCATGGCGGTGGAGTCCTCACTGCAACAGCACCGACCACCCTTCACTGCAGCGTAGTTACCGGTGCACATAGGAGCACCAAGCGGGCAGAAAGACACGTTACCGGGGGCGATCTCCAGCTGCGGGGTGAGTGGATGCAGTTACCTTACACCAGCATGGTGCTGATACTCTACGTGCTGGTGTCTCACAAAAAACAAACTCCTACCACATTCTGCCCAAATTGCCTCCCCCTGCTTACTTTGATGAGCCATGTACCCCACCGAGCGCCATCTTAAACGTTCCAGAAGTCACTGCGAGTCCCCAACACATTCGGCAGCAGTGTGAGTGTGAAGTAGCTCCTCATTTTAGAGTAAGAGTGTCATGTTTGAAGACTTGTCAGCTGCAGTAAGTGAAGTGCGTGTGTTATGTACGCAGTGTGGTGAAGTGATAATAAGCAGTGAATTACACTGCAGTTTGGCGGGGGGGGGGCTACATCAGCTAGTTGACTACCGTTTACTGCGACTACACACCGTTAATAACCACACATTGTTTGTTAATAAACGTAACTTTGTAAGTGTCTTCCGCTCACTTCAGGTGACTTGGGGGGGCGGCTAAGTTTCCTCTGCTCCGATCCCCCTCTTTGCCCCCTGTCACTGGGTAACACACTGTCAACGCTGCCCCGCTTCCATGACGCTCCCGGTCTGCCTGCTTATCTAATCCCCTGTGTGTTAATAATAACAGTATGGTGGCGTATGTCTAATACACCGACGTGTGGCCCAGCCCGGGCTCTGGAGAACCATGTATAAACGCATCGAGTGTGGCTGCTTGGCCGGTGTCGTCCCATCTCCTCTCAGTGTCATGTAACGCTACACCCCTCACAGAGACCATCCACCACAGCACTGCTCCGGTCTTTTTCCATTGTCTCACACGCATACCTCAACCGCGTTGTGCTGCTGCAGTCACCCCATTTCATCTGGTCATTTACTGTAAATCCGCCTCTCTCACTGGACAGTAACTACACGATCCAGTTAAACCGGGTGCATCACAGTGCTTTTTTTTATAAATAGAAAGAGGGTTTGGCATCAAGTTTCTTAATAATAATTGATAGTAATTTTTGCTCAAGCCCCAGATATATTACCTATTTACCTTAAAGTATCAATGCCAGTTGCAATATTACAAAGTCAAAGATTTTATTTTTGTATAAAATAAAGCATTATTATACAACTTTTGCTGCTCCTTCATACTTACACATTTAACCTATACCGTATGGAAGTGTGGGGGAAATACTTGCAAAACACACGCAAAATCAGTCTTCATCCTTCATAAAAGAGCCATAAGAATAGGAAATAAAATCACTAATATAGTAAGGAATAACCCACTCTGTATGAAATTTAAAGTAATGAAATGTAGAGATCTATATTTCAGAACTGTCAAAATTATGTAAGTAATTATCACCCATCAGTATCCAATAGTTGTTTCAAATGAAAGAAAACCAGCAGCTTATGGGAGACAGTTTGTAAAAAAAAAAAAAAAAAAAAAGGGAGAACCACCAAAAAACATCATCGAATCACAGTCAAATTAGTTAATTTATGGAATAACGGTACTAAGGAATTTTTTTCTTTTTGTCTGAATGCTCTTAATTGTTACTCTATTAGCTTGATTTGACTGACGTGTTTTGAGTGGTGTATGGTAGCTGAAGCAGGAAGTTTGAATGAGTATGTTTAACATACATTTTGAAGAAAAAATATAACGAAGGGGTAGGACTTGAAAAATTCACACTTAATCACATCCTACACCTTTCTGACGTAGAATGTGCACTTGAATTGTTGTTATTGTTCTTTTTGTTCTTGTCTAAAATGCTCAAATTAACTCTCCATTCATTCATTCATTTTATCCCAAATTACTAATTTGGTACTCAACATAGTCTCGGTATCACTTAGTTGGATGGACATCCTTACAGTTAAGAAGAAACTCATGTTATTCATTTATAAAGCTCTACTGCAGCAGCTTCCGAGCTACTTCACTTCTCTTCTCCTTTTTAAAACGAGACACCACATCACCTTAGATATCCCCTTCACTCACACTAATGCTGGTAGAACTGGGTTTAGTTGTAATGCACCATTTAAAATGAATGAGCTGCAATCTGTCCTACAACTACAGTCTAATCATCTGATGTTATTAATTCTCATTTTAATCAGGTACTTGTTGTTTTGCTTTTATTTGTTGAGTCTTTGTTGTGTTGTATTTACTTATTTATTATTATTTGTATTATTTATCCAATATCTCAATGAGACTGCCTAATCAAATAAAGATTAGATTGAAACTGTGCATGGGTATAAATGTAACCAAAATGACTGTATGAAAATACAATCAGAATAAGACATGACTGATTTTGTAGAAAGTAAAGTTGTGTGTTAATAAGTCATACCAAACAGTTATCACTTTGATATTTGAAATGTCAGAGCCATTGCAGTACAACATAGAATAACAAAGTGCTGCGAATAGATGCACTGTATGAATGTTTGTTTGAATGGGTGAATGTAAAACTGTACTGTAAAGAGCTTTGAGTGGTCATAAAAGACTAGAAAAGCCCTATATAAATACAAAACCATTTACCATTTACCATTTAACAGTGTCTACAGTATCTGTAGCTTCATGCCCTGACACTATTACTGGTGGAACTCAGATGCTTTCTCCTCCTTTCAGACTCTAATTTCAATGAAAGCAGCCAATCTGCTGGCCACCGCAGTGTGCTGTTCTTCATGCTTATCCAGCTTGGCTTATAAACAGCCTCAATGCTAGTCCTTTAAGAGCAAATTGGAACGCCACTGAGTGTGGAGTGACCTGTAGAGGTCATAGGCGTCTGCTATATTTACTGGCTCTGTAACTTGAGCTATGGCATTCTGGTTCGCTGTGCTCATGCTATCCTCTCACACTCTGGGGCCACAGCCTCCCAAGTAGCACCCGTTGCTTTTTGTCCGTTGGCTCGGTGGCTCAGAACAACAAGGGTGAGCCTCTTACAAAACATTTTTTAACTGCTACTCTTCCTCCCTTTTCTTCTCCCAGGTACCCGCTGGTCAGTTAAAAGCATACAGTGTGGGCTGTTAGCTCAGCTGTAATATGGTGTATCTTCTTGAGGAAATGATGACAGATCAAAGGGGATAGCATTTCAGAAAGATCTGGATTTCTCTAGATGGTCTGAGAAGAGCTGTCCGTGGGGTGTAAAACCAGGTGATATGTCGTTGTAGTGAAAATATATCCAGAAGCAGCTGGTTCGGATTGAAAAATGTGAGCTTAGGTTCTGGAAGTGACACATAATAAAGGTTTCAAAGACAGAGTCAACTCTTAATGATCATTTGACAGTTTTTCCAGATGCGATTATACAAACAGCTGATGGATGCGGCATCAATCTTTCTTGGTTGGCCATGAACTCCGGAGAATGCGTGTGCAGGTGGCCCGTACTTTCACTTCATGCTTAACATGTCTGCTATGAAGTGTCACATTTTCCTGTGAGAGAAAACACAAGCAAGGAGACATTGACTTCTGTTATGTTGGTCAATTCCTGGGTCTGCAGGCAATCTGATATTTCTCCTGTGGTGCATTTGCGATCCACAGGCGGGGATTTTCTCACCGAGCAGGCTGTAAGATTGTTGGTGTTTGACAGCATATGTCTTAGTGACATTTACTGGCCTGTTTCTGATCACACATATCTCAAACACATATCCTCAGTCAATAGCACTCAGTTATTGTGTCCTTCTGTGTGTTGACTAGTATCACATGTAACACGTCTGTGCTTTTCCGCAGGACTGATCAGAGCCACAAAGCCTACATGTGTGTGTACGCTGTGGGCTAGCAGGAGTAGGATGAGCTGCCCCAGACCCATCAAAGTCTGGAGGGACTGACGCACAGCTACAAATACGGCAGGTAACTTTTCACACACATGCACACACACACTGATAATCACATCAGACACTATCATTACATATCCACTGCATTAGAGACCAAAACTGTCTTTCAGAGCAAGAGACCAGTTAATATACTTGGTTTTGGGAAAACTTATCATATTTTACAGGTAGAAGAAAAAATAAATAAAAGAGAAAACAAATAGGTTTTAAAGTGCCCTTTTAAAGATAGCAACAACAGGCAGCAACATCAAGAAGTGACAACAATTGTACATTTTCAGCCTTGACCTTGGAATAACCAAAGCCCCCTGCTCTGATGATCTCAATGATCCGCCACCGGTGAGACTAAGTCCTTTACAGAGGTGCCTGACCATGAAGGGTCTTGTGCTGAGAAACATATTCAGGACCACTGTGGTTGAGATGGAGGAGATGTTACAGCAAGCAAAGTGTGATGAGCACAGATGACTTTTTCCATACACAGTAATTATGATGAAGGGATGATTTGTTTCTTTTTCCTTAGTTAGTTCCTAACATCATGTTGTGGTTGTTTTGGAATTGCATCTTCATTGTAAAGTTGTTTCTATAAAAGAGAGATGAGTTATAAAAGAGTTTAGTGCTGAGATACAGCATGTTCTCAAAGAAGACCACTGTATCATACTCTGCATAAGCAATTAATGAAAAAACATGATTATTTGGTGGAAGAGATAAGATTCAAACTACAGACTGACAAATACAGTGTGTTACAGGCCGATACTTGGGTTAACTGTATATCTTTTGTATATATTAAAAGGAAATCTAAACAAACTGATCCTTAAAGGGATAGTTCACTGAAAAATGAATATTCACTCATTATCTACTCACCACTATGCCGATGGAGGAGTGGGTGAAGTGTTAGGTCTACCAAACACTTTTGGAGTTTAAGGGGTAAACTTTGGTGCAGCAGAATCCAAAACAATTGAAGTCAATGGTGAGTCCTTTTTCCTTTTTCAGGCGTAATAAAACAACAGAAAAAAACACAACATGCCTCCGACATTCATATTCGACTCAAACAAGGTTATTTACACCTTGTTTTAACCCTAAAAGTCCACAGGAAGATATCCGTAGACGTTTAGGCTTAAACATCATGTAAATTACAGCGTTTTTGAGTCAAATTTGAACATTGAGGCTTGCGGACTCTTGGATGAAACCATAGGAAAAGTTTGGAGGTATGTTGAGTTTTTTCTGTCATTTGTAATTTTTCTTGTGCTATTAAAACCTTATTTGCATAATATTATGACTTCATTCTTGTAATTTGACGTTGTTCCCCTTTAAGAGACCATATTACTTTGTTGTTGTTACCGGAGTGTACTTGGATCAGAACTTCTGACCCCAAAAAGGGAGGAGTCAATAAACTAGAATTTTTCAAGTATTATACAGTTTTTCAAGAATACACATATATAAGTGGTGCTATTGAACTAATAGCTCACGTCTGTGTAACTAATTTATCTCTAAGCATCTCTTAGAGGAATGGCAGAGATTGATAGGTGTTTAAAATAATAATGTGCCCAATTAATCCAATGATTACCTCAATGAATAAAGTATTACAGCAGCCAGCTGTATAGGCTGGTGGATCAATCACTGTAGCCGGCAGATTCAGCCCTCTGCGAGGTCGCTGCTGCTATTATGGCCTCTCATGTGAGTCACCAACAGATGGTGGTAATGATGAATGCTAAATGGCTCCTCCTCACCAGGTTTTAACATCATCGAAACCAGGCTTTGTAGAGAAGAATTGTAATGGGGGTAGGTTCTGTTGGGAATGGGCTTTGAAGCAGAAAATATATCAGACTGTTCAGTAATGCAAAATATAAGGTAACCGAGTGTGAGGTTACATGGAATGCTGAAAATCTTTTGCTTCTCTCATAGCATCTTTATGAACAAGATATTTTTTGTTTTTGCTTTACTGTATCTTCCTCTACATAATTTCCTTCTTTTCTTTTATCTTAATCTACAAAATAATTATATAAAATATTGTACTGCAGCACACTGAAAAGAGTTTAAAGAGCTAATTTGGAAGGCTAGGATAGGTTTAACTTTGGCTAGTCAGAATAACAAAGTTGTCAAGCCTAATTTTAATATGCTTGCGAACTCGTAGTCAGGCAGATAAGGGGTGGGAAGAGGCGTCAGTGTGGCCCTCACAGACATCACCCATGTCTTATCTGCTCACATTTCAGGATATATATATATATAGTTGCTTGTAAGGCCAAACCCAGCACAGCCCTTAGACCTCCTAACAGGCCCCATGTTGATTCCCCTATGAGAGCAACACTGTTGCTACATTATGTTAGTTTCTCTGGTGTGTGTGTTCATATGCTGCTATAGCAGTTTTGATTTATAATGAGGTGACTAACAGACTTTTCATTGGCATCGAGAAGCTAAAAAAAAACAATCAAGCAAGTTCATGTAATTACAATTACTACATAGCAACTACTACTTTAGTCCTGCCAAAGTCACAGATTGGAAATGTTAAGTCTTGGATATTTCAACTGTAATGCTAGCAAAAGTAATCAATAATGACTTATTTTCATTTATCAGTAATACTGCTACTTGGACACATCCTCAGTAATGAACAAGGATGTGCTGCACTAATAAACATTTTTTAAATAATGAATCACATAATCATCTCTTA